>NW_023604972.1:15831304-16148068 GCF_014898055.3 Talpa occidentalis
TATTTCATTTTTTTTCTGTCAGAATCCATGAAACTAAGTCAACTTGTTGACTTTCAATAAGGATAAACTCATAGGTTTTTCACTCTTTAAGAATATACTAACTTCATTGAATGTAAAAAATATTGCTGTGCTATTGTAACCATGTTTTAATCTCATTTACCATAACATTTGACACTTTATTAAAAATGACTTAAAAATAAAATTTACATGATGTAGCATTCATAGTTAAATTCCATAAGTATGTACTTTTGTGCATTTGGAACCTGCTTGTATTTTAATTCATTTTCTCTTATCTCTTCCTGACAGTTATATAAGGGGGTGACCCAAAGTAATGATGTATTTTAATGGAAATTTTCCTTTTTTTTTAATGATTTATTTATTTATGTATACCAGAGCTGGGGTAGAGGCCAGAGGTGTGGGGGGTAAGAGGATTCACCAGATTTAGAGTGGGGAACAAAAGAGGCGGATTGACCAAAATACACTGCTGACAGGAGCAGTGGGCGAGTCAGGAGAGGTCTGCTGCACCATGTAGGTTGCTCCCTGACTGGCCAGGGATAGAACTTGTGCTGCAGAGGCTGTGGATAGCTTCGTAGGTTGTGTCTTAACCCCTTACACCACCAGGGAGAACCCCCTTAGTGGAAATTTTCTAACAGTAAATGTTAAAACTAATGCCAAAGAATGAGCTGATAATTTCTGATTCATAGTATCACTCTGACACTGGCACTTATACATATTGAAATTAATGTAATAATCAAATATGTAAACAAAATTATTTGCTTTCTAATGTAGCATTATTAAATAATAATCTATGTACTTTTCAGGAAGATTTAAAGAAAAATTGACACACACAAAAAACCTGTAGTTACGGTTCTCTTAAAGAATGGTATGTGAAAGTAGTGTGAAGGGAATTTCTATAGGTTCCTCTATCTGGTCAGAAAACAAGTATCAACAAATGTACAAAAATATTGAGCATAGAGAAAAATTAATCTTGAACGTTTATATCTCCCAGAGGATATCATATTATTTCTATGAAAGACTGGATAGTCGAACGAGCCACTGGAGTAATAATGTGGCATTTTCAGGCATCCTCTGAATGAGAAGCCAATGCAATTTCATAGTCTAGCTGACATCTTAGTAGATCTTTAAACCATTCCCCAAGTACAAATGCTCCCAGATAGTGAAACTCTAAAGTTTGCCAAATATAAATGGTTTCTCTGTTGGGTTAGACATTTTTCTGATTCCTGAGGTTAAAACAGTAACTATATATTGTTTTTCTTATTGATTAGCTTCATGGAGATTTCTATAAATATATGTTGATTTTGAAAGAACCTGTGGTATCCCTTTTTTCAGTGTTTTTATTACTTTGACTTTGTTATATATGGTTAAGGAAGAATATTCTGTATCCCACTTAAGAAATTGGGCCTGCCCTGGTGGCGCAGGTGGTTAAATGCAGCACTGTGAAGCTGCCTGCAGCCTCTGCAGCGCTGGTTCTATCCCGACCAGCGAGGGTCCCACATGGCGTGGCAGACCTCTCCTGTTGCGCCCACTGCTCCCCTCAGCAATGTATTTCATCAGTCTTCCTGTTCTGTTCCTCACTCTGTCTCTGGTGAATCCTCTCATCCTCCTGCACATCTGGCCTGTACCCTGGTTCTTGTATGTATAAATAAATAAATAAATAAATAAATAAATAAATAAATAAATAAATAAATCTTTTTTAAAAAAGAAATTGCTAAAAGCAAATGCGTGAGATTATACATTCTGCATTATGTTTGTCTGAAAATAGAGAATCATTTGTTTAAATAAAGTCCAACTAGGATCATGAATTGATGGGTCTACAGCCCTTAAAGTTGCATGAATTGCTGCTGTGCATATATAAGACAATTAAAATGTGTTGACAATAATTTAGCTAGTATCCACTGAAATTGTCAGGCTGTGCTCAAAATAAAAATCAAAATGAAATCTGTCAGGCATAGCATTATTTGTCATCATAATTTTCAGTCTCTGTATAAAAAGCAATTGCTAATTTATGTTTATTTTCCATCCTCAGAATCAACAGGGATATGAGTGATGACTTTTGGTGTTTTCTTCTCGCAGATTTTCTCTCTTAATAGATGAATGATGTGCAGAAATAGTTGTTTTGCTTTTTTATGCCACCCTAATAATATCATGACTATTCAGTTTGATTGCATCATAGCTCCTCTCAATTCTAATTATGCCAGTTACCTGAGTCATATTCTAAGTATGCTAGACAATAATAATAAAGGGGCTTTCCTACCGAAATATAGACACAAAATAGCTTGAAAATTGATACTTGTAAAAATTATCACAGCCACAATGCTATGCATACACTTAGTAAATATTTAGTAGTAACCTAATTGAATACATTAATTTTCAAGCCCTTTCACCTTAATATTAGAAAACCTGAGAGAGTGTCATACTATTTTAGTGCTATAATTTGGCATATATTAAATAACAAAATTATATGCAGTGAATGAGACAAAATAAAGTACATGCCCATCACATAGTTCAGATTTTTCATTTTCGCAAACATGAATTAGAGACGAGTGTGTTTGTGTGGTGTGTGTGTATACGTGTGTTGCAGTATGTGCTCAAGACACAAAGTTGAACAATATATTGCTTTGGGAAAACTGATTCTTTAGAGGAGAAATCAGACCAGTAAACCAGTGTTTTCAATGACATAAATCGCAAGAAGGTGTTATATATTGCAACCCAAGAAAGTGGAAAGGAAAGAAATAATGGAACAGGAGGCTTCTAGGAAAACTGAATCAAAACCTGAAAAGTAGAAGATGGCACAAAAATTTGGTATGAAGTCTTTAAAATTAGAAAATATTAGAAGCAAGGATCTCTGTGGTAATATAATCATGTCATTAATGATAATAATTAATTAATGATAGGTAAATATACTTGAGGCTTACTTGATGATCCTATCCCTTATTGCACTATGAATTTTCAGTGTGGTTATGTAGAATCACCCCCTTTTTAGCATCTAAAAAGACTGAGTCATAGGGGAGATTCCTAAATTCCACAAGAATATAAATGAAAAAGCTTTTGAAATACTCATATAGGTAGATAGATTTTAAGCAATTATAAATGACCACAATTCTGGAAATATATCCTTGTTAATTCAGTTTTTTTTTTTTTTTATTTTATTTTTTTTTTTTTTTTTTTTTTCTTCTATAGAGGCATGTTTTATTTATTTATTTATTTGTTTGTTCGTTTGTTTTTTTTTTTGTTTGTACATGCACTGGGTACAGTCAGAAGCGCGGGAGGGCGAGAGAATTCACCAGAGCCAGAGCGGGGAGCAGAGCAGGCAGAAGGACCGAAGTACACTGCTGAGGGGAGCAGCGGGCGGCAGGAGAGGTCTGCGCGCCATGTGGGACCCTCCTCCGGTGGCCGGGGAGCAGCCGGGGATCGAACCGGCGCCGCAGAGGCAGCGGGCAGCCTCGCAACCCAGCGCTCAACCGCTGCGCCACCGGGGAGGCCCCTAATTCAGTTTTTGTCGTGGTAAAACATACATAATATAAAACTATTTTATCATATACTTCAGTGGAATTTAGTCCATTAACAATCACAATAACTATCATCAATATCTAGACATTTTCATCATCCCAACAAGGAAGTTCGTAATCATTAAACAATCACTCCTGATTCCCCTCTTCTCTCAATTTTTCCTATACTTAGGGTCATATGTGTTTACCCTTTTCATATGCCATTTTCCCAGTAGAGTGCTCTTCTCATTCCTATTAATTACAGACTTATGAGTAATAAACTATTCCAACTTTTATCTACAGCATCTTGGTTTAATTCTTGACCTTCACTATATTTATTTTTATTCAAGTTTTAATTAAAAAAATCTGTTGTCAATACTTTGAAACTATTATATTCATGTGTTCCTTTAAAGATCATATATATTCATTTGCTAATTCATTTAAAATCTTCTATTTGTACCTGGTGTTTTTAGTTACAAGATGGAGTCTAGGCTTGCTATTGTGCTCATTTAATCTGCATAAAATTGATAAAGATTTTAGAATCTAAATAATTTTAACTAAATCAGTTCTGAAATTTTCTTAACCAGTATATCCTTATGTCTACCTCCTCACCAGCTTTTGATGGATTTCCTTATAGATAAATTATAAAATATCTTAGTTTACCTCAAAACTCTCAACTTTCATTTTACCTTTATATCTCTGTACTGAATTCTCAAAATTCTTCTCAGATGTGTATCCCACTCTGCTTTTTATCTCATCCTGGGAGCTCTTTTTTACATTTTAGAATTTTCATTATTTACCAAATCAAATTCAGTATTTCACCTACATGAATACCCCCCTGCTGTTTTTAAAAGACATTATGCATATTTTAATATCCTATATCTGACTCTGATTATTTTTGTTTGTGTTTATATTCTGTTAACTCTTGCTTACAGAGGCCCTCATCCTTGGTGATGTAATTTTCATATGATTAGCCCATGATCATTGATTATATTGTTCAGTAAACTTTCAAGGTTTATGATAACATCTTCTGCTATAATGAGGACTATGTTTACTTCTACAAGGATCTGGACTGTTGACAATTCTTAGAAATTCTAATAAATTTTGTGCTTTAGGTATTTAGATTCTGTGGATTATGTACTTTCTGGTTTCAGACTGCTTCAGGTCAAACCAGAGATTATGAATCATCAAGGAAGAATTTCTACCTGCTCCCTCTTCTGTCAACTTTGATTATTATCCCCTTGCATTGGGAGTTTATTTTTCTCCCAGATAGATATTTCATGAAGTGTTTGTATTTTGGAGTTATTGTTTTATACTGGGATTTTCCACCTGACTTTTTACCTTGTCAATGAGAGGATTTCTCTTTTTTTTTTTTTTTTTTAATTTTCTCTTGTATTAATACTGTGAAGTCTAAACCTGCAAGAATAAGAATGTGCATATTTCTTTAAGGGAACTTCCCTTTTTTTTTGGGGGGGGTAAGATTTTTCTCTTTAGATTCTGGCTTCCACATATTTTTTTAAATTTATTTTTAGATTTCAACTTTGTTGCAAACTAACTATGTACTTAAAGATCAAAAAGTATTCAGAAGGTTGAAGGGTTGAAGGAGATTTCAGACTAGTGTGTCAAGTTTCCAGAAATAGTTCTACAATATTTGTTAATGTTAACCCATATATGATAGATAATATATAAAAAGTGGGAGGGAAGTTAATAATATTACTGATATAAATTCCCAATAGACACTCGGCATCTCAGTTTCCAACTTTTTTCCTGGTTAAAATTAATGACACTGATATATTTTTAATCAGAAAGTGATATAAATTTGAAATTATAAATATATCCCTAGTAATAAAAACTATATGAATTGCCCTTTTAATTATTCAAAAGGGCTAATTTCCAGATAATCTCCAGATGCTTTTGCTGAGTGCAAATCCTCCTGGGAATTTGTCTATTCCTGTATTTGCCTAATAATGCAGACTTTTTCTATTATCTGCTATTCTCTGTTTCTTTGGCTGCTACCCAGATTCTCCCTCTTTGCCTACTACTTTAAATTTATGACTCATTCAGGTTTATCCTTTTTAATTTGGCTGTTCCCCAAGTAATTGTCTTCTGGAGCACATACTTGCACACCAGTTCCTTATAAAATTATCCTTTACTTCCTCATCTAGTTCTGACCTTAGAAAAACCCAATTTTCCTAATATCCCAAAACATGAGTCACTCTGATTCCTTGAGGGGTAAAATATTTAAATTATATATTTATTTAGCATGGTTAATTGGAATGAAAGGCAGTTGTGGTTAGCGCACTAGTTTATTATTTGACTCATTTTGACACATCTGGGTATGATTTCCTTCTGTTACATGAACTAATTAACTGTGGCTTTAGACAAATTAAAGTTTCTATATCTGAGAAGTGACAATAATAATACTTGAGTGATACAATTGTCTGATGTTTGCATGAGAAAAAAATTTTAGACCTTAGTTCAGGGCTTTATACCTTTTGAGATATATATATACACATATACACACACACACACACACACACACATATATTTGTTTACATATGAATATACATTATATGTTCAAATTTTATTGGAAATATGGTGTAGGGGCAGGACTGGCCACAGTGCAGGTTTTCTGATCCCATGCAGACCGGATAAAGGAGGAGTCAGAGTCCTCAGTGGATTTGCAGGTCTTTTATTGGGGTTCACCAGGCATATGGCAGGCAGCAAGTCTTTACTCTATCTGGGCTCTCTGGCGTTCTCTGCTTCTGCTTCGGCTTCTCCTTCAGGTTCTGCTGCTGCTGGCTGGGGCTGCTGGCATCACCCCGTGACGCCGCCCTTAAAAGCACAGTCTTAGCTCAGCTGAATCCCATCTACCTATGCCCACACCCTATTCCAGGTGCCCGCCATCAGGCATGCATTCAGGACAAGGATCCATCATCTATCCTGATGGCGGAAGGGCAGAAAAGCCTGATATTTTCTTTACCCTACATATGGCTATTAAAATATGGTGTGTATGTAAATATATTTAAATGCATAGTAATATACAAATAGGCATACATATATATTATGGATTATATTAGAAAAATGACATTTTGGATACATAGAAATGGCATAAAGTAGTTACATGAATTTTTAAATTACTAAAGATTAAAATTACCTCATGATAATTTAACTTGCTTAGAATTTGTTATTTTCTTTTCTCCCACTCAAATTTTCATTCCAGTTCAATAAAATCATTTTAGTAACTCCTATTCCCATTGATATTACTTATTCCAAAATAGCATGTTTTGCTAAATTGCTTTCTTATTTGATCTCCTATGGGTATATACAGGTTTTCATGAACTTGATTGTAAGTCTCCTAAGGGAGATGGCAACAAAAAGTTATCCTGCATCTAGTTCAATAACTGGAACATAATAGACATTCGATAATTATTTGTGTAGGAACTATTGAATCCTAGTTTCTCAACCTAAGTTTCACAAAAGAAATAATTTTACCATAAAATCAATTAGTCGACATGTGGACATAGTCAAATTATTTTAGCAAAGAAACAGCTGGACAATTAAAAACCATTTAAACTTAACATTTTATGTACTAAAATTTAGAGGGCCACATTTTGATAACTACAGTAACATTAAGTATGTATAAAACCCTAGAGTCCTAGACCTGTTTTTGGCTAAAGTTAAAAAAATTTGTGACCTCCTTACTCTTGAACCTCATCATTCTTGAACTGAAATCTTTTGTTTTTGTTTTTCTCTTGCTTGGGCCTTACATCCTCAATGCCTTCATCGAGGTCATTTCTCACCTGGAGACCATGGAACTATGAAGCCTCCACTGTCCTTTCGAGGTCCCTTAGATCATCGCCCTGCGGTGGAGCCCTGACTGTTTCCCCTCATCACCCACTTTCAGCAGGAAGCAGTTACTGATCAGAACGACGCCCCTTTTCCTAAATGCAGTTAGGGTTCTCCATTCGCAGAAGGGGAGGAATGAGACATAGGGCAAGTTAGGGTAATTAGGCAGTTTTAGGGACAGTGCAGGAGGGGACCTCTGAAGAGTTTAGGAAGGCTTTAGAGATAACAACAACTAAAAGAATGAGTTAACGTTGGCCTTGGTTTCCTTCAAGTGATAACAGAGAGTGTTTTAATTAGAGCAGCAGACTCATCTATGCAAGGAGGAAATGAGAAGGGGTATTAAGACTGGTGGGCGGCAGCTGTTTTATTCAATAGCTGATGTTTAGTGACCAGATGAATAACTCTGTGACTGGCTAACTAAAGAGAAATCCCTTGTTTGAGCAGAGTAATTCTCATTTGTAACTGAAGATAATACCTCTTGCTAACTAAATGGATGGTTTAGCATCTGATTTTCAGAGGTCGTGGTCTGAGATGACCCAGAAAAAGTCAATGTTTTGTATAAAGATGACAATTTTTCAACTTTGCTGGACCTATAAACCTGTAAATGAACAACAGATAGCACATTATGTGTGGCTGAACTTAACCATAATTTTGAGACTGACTAACTGATAAAAGGCTTGGTAGCTGTGTTATAGAGTAAATTTGTGTTTGACCCGATACTACAGAACTCTGGTTATGTAAAGGTTTGGAATGGCTTAGTGTTTGTACAGGAGGAATAATATTTTAAGGTCTGGGAATCTTAGTTGATGTTAGAGCAGCTTTTTACTTCTATAGTAAAAAGATACCCTGATGATAAAATTGCAGATGAGTAAGACTAAGTTCCACTGAGACCTGGGAGGTTTTCTGTCACAACCCTCCATTGCTCACCTGAGTAAAATCTCCAATTGGACTACAGGATAAAAATGACTGTCTAGTTGTTTCCTGAAAATTAACTATACCCGTATTTGATAGACAATTATGCAAGGAATGCTGTGAACCAGTCAGTTGTGCCTGAATAGACTAGGTACCTGAAGGCAGCTGATGGTGTTTTGAGGCAGCAGTATCTGGCCTTAGACCAATAAAAATCTCCTTAAAAAAGACATGATTGCAAACCATTCAACTCATGAACCTCCACTCCCGATATGCTCCCCTCCCTCTTAATGATTCAAATAGCTTTGCTTTGTAACAGCTCTTGCAAAAAAAAAAAAAAAAAGTGGGAATGTGGAACCAAGCATAAGTATTCTTAGCCATTGCTTTGTCATTATGTGTGTAACTGCCATTTTAGAATTTCAGGTCTTGATGTCCGGGGAAAAGACTGCATTCCAGAGTTCGACCCCCACCGCACTCTGGTCTTATCTCAGTCAGCTAACCACAGCAGAGCCGAGCAATTCAGGCCACTAATAGGGTCAAACTAGCCATAAAATAGAGCTGCATCTTGATGGGACCAATCAGTTCAAAAACTGAAACTGCACCCACCATTGTTAGGAAATGCACCTGTGTAACCAATGAATGTTTGCCAACATGATTTAATTTTTAGAGATCTGCTTGTAACCCTATATAATATCCCTGTTCCCTTTATTCAGGGCTCTCAACCTCCGCCGTTACATCGGTGCGTGTCATGGGCCCGGACTTGAGCCCATAATAAACTCCTTTATGTTCTTGCAGCGGCTGTCTGTGTGTCCTTGGGAGCTGCACTGGTCGACGCTGGGCACAACAAAAACAACTTCTCCAAGAGATGATCTTTAATATCCTAACATTATAAAAACACACATCAGTGGGGAAATCAATTACTGTGTGTGTTAGTATGTTGTTCAGGCAGGGGGAGGAAAGAGCAAGAGATTATCTCATATATAAATGTTTCCAAGCACTTTGCCACATTTGTTGCCCCAGTAAAAAGAAATTAAAGCACAGGGAAAATATATGAAAATTGGTTAACTAATCAGTTGTTCCCCTACCTCTCCTAGGCTCCCTTCAAAATCTTTAAGGGTAAGGATGAATCCTAGGGCAAATTAGGGTTAATTAGGCAGCCTCAAGGACAGTGCAGGGACTTCAAGAGAGTTAAGGAAGGCTCCAGAGATAAGGGCCACAAATTCCAAAGGGGACTAATCAAACACCCCAGGACTTATGACATTAGGGACTTATTTTATGACCTCAGGGTCAACAAGACATTCCAAATAGACAATGAAGAAATAAAGGTAAGGGCTGGGAAACAGACACTTAGTTCTGGGCCAGAGACATTGAGGCAGTGAGTGAGACCACCGAAAACTAACCAATCACAAAGAGACTGGTAGAGCTTTAGCATAATTAGGGAAAGAAGGTGTATATTCCCTGAGAACACTAATCCACTTTGGCTTCCTTGCCCCTCCCTGGCTTGGTTCCATGGCCTGGGAGTGCCCCTTTATTTCTGTTCCTTTTCTCCTCGATAAACTCTAAACAAACCTGCCTCTTCTTGCTTGCTTGCCTGAGCATCTGCAAAGTTCCTGCTTCGTAAGACACCAAGCCGTGGTGGTCTAGTGGCTGGGGCTCAGCACTGCCCCTGCAGCCTGAGATCTGTTCCTGGCTGGGAGACTAGGCCTGAAAATCTATAATTCCGGTATCAAAGAGAGAGATTTCTGGAGAAATGATGAGTAAGAGGCTCTAGAGTCTAGGAAACCAGGTTAAGCAAATAGATCCATGCTAGAAATAGAGTTTTTACTGGAAATGTGTTTGAATACTAAGAGATGACCCAGTCCTCTGCCACATCATAGGAGAATGCAGTTTCTTGATGTTTATCAATGAAACAGAGAGAATGTGATCAAAGATCACAGAGAAAAAGATTACCACAGATTATTATTTGGGATATTTCCAGTAGGGTGTGTGTATTTCTGGTGGGGTGTGTGTGGGCCTGGGGGGATGGGTGACAAGGGAGTGATCGCTTGGGCCATCATATCATAGAAAGCTGCTCTTATGAGATTTATTGCTAGTTTGCAATTTTAAACTACATAGGTGATCAATATTCTGCTAGTTAATTTTCTCTGTCAAAATTAAAAGGCCATGAGATTCCTACAGATATTTAGTCAAACTTTATGGGTGTGTCTGTGAGGGTGTTTTGGGTGAGATTAACATTTAAATTGTTAGAGATAATAAAGCAATTGTCCATCTTAATGATTATTGTCTGCATCCAATTACTTTAAGGCCTGAATAGAACAATGGGGTTGACCTTCTCTTGAGTTTGAGTCATCCCTCTTGTCTGAATGTCCTGAATGAACTAAGATATCAACTTGCATTCAGCCTCAAACATCACTTCTCCCCAATTATTGAGCCTGCTGGCTTTTGATAGGGACTCTATAATGATTGCTCTGGATGTTTGGCTTGTTAAATCGCCTTGCGTATGTTGGCTTACACACTCCTAATCATGAAAGACAATTCCTTATAGTTAATCACTATATAAATAAAAATATATAGATTCTATACATACACACATCCTTACGATTTCATTTTTCTGTAGAATCTTGACTAATACAATTACCAAAAATAAAAACATCGTATAAGTTTCTTAAAAATAGATTTATTTTCAAACAAGACAGTTTTGTTGAACAATGAAAACCTTCATTTGATATTTTTGTTGTTTCTGTCATGGATAAATTTTTCACAGCATTCATTTTAGATCAAATATGAAACTTGGGAAACTACTTTTCTTCCTTGAAGACATTTTTACAAGGAATAGGAATCTAGACAAACTGTATTATTTCTCAGCATTGAAATCTGTCTAGGGCATTCCCGGTGGCGCAGCGGTTGAGCGCTGGGTTGCGAAGCTGCCCGCAGCCTCTGCAGCGCCGGTTCAATCCCCAGCTGCTCCCCGGCCACTGGAGGAGGGTCCCACATGACGCGCAGACCTCTCCTGCCGCCCGCTGCTCCCCTCAGCAGTGTACTTCGGTCCTTCTGCCTGCTCTGCTCCCTGCTCTGGCTCTGGTGAATTCTCTCACCCTCCCGTGCTTCTGACAGTACCCAGTGCTTGTATAAATAAATAAATAAATAAATAATAAATAAATAAATCTTAAAAAAAAGAAATCTGTCTAATGCTTACATGTTTATATGAGTAAGATAACACCAATGCAATACTTTTAGATAAGCTATAAATTGCTTTTGAACTTTCATTGTTCCCTGTTGCTAGTTAGTCCATTGCCTACTACTGAACACATTAACAATAGGTAATAAATACTCATTAAACACAATGAATAGGTATACACACTTCTATAGGATATGTATATGTATACATATATAGAGAGAATATAAAAATTATACATAAAAATTCATTGAGTAAAAGTAATATCCAGGACAAACTCAAGGGACATAAAAAAATTCTTCCTAAGCACTCCTATCTAGTTAGATTATTAATATTCCATTTAGCAAATATTTATTAAGTGCTAACTCTCAAACGGAGCTTTACCATCCTGGCCAAGCGTGGGGCAATTCATTGCCATCAAGTCACTGCAAAGCCAGAAAAGCTGCCAAATTGCCTAATCCCATTGATATTATAGAATAGCTCCCAAAGGAAGAAGAGCAGTAAGGAAATCAGGCTTGTATTCATCTACACAGAAATAGCATCTGCTTTTGAACTTGTAGTAGAGAGGTGATCATTTACATTGTCCTCTACTTCATTCTCCTTTTTTGTCCCCTTGTAAGAGAAAAACTGCCTGTATGATACTTCTTCTTTCTTTGGCTTTCTAAAATGTGCCATATAACATTTCAAATTTAGTTTTATTCTTTCAGAAAACTGCCAAATATAAAAAAGGACACCTCTCACAATGGGATATTAGGAGCTCTGTGTTGGGTAGCATTATGTCTCTCACAACGCCTTCAAGAAAAGATGCTTTGAATAAGAAGTAGTTTGTCAAGGACTTCTTTATTTTTAAGTTGCCACCATTGTGTTCCTTGACTAAGTATGCTTCTTATCCTTCCAAATAACTGAACTTAGCATAGTTTGGTGAAATTGTGATGTTTTCATTATTTGAAAGTACTCATTCTGTCTGTCACACATAATATAGGAATGTGCCTTAGGCTACTAAAGGCCTGATGGAATAATGTCAAATGTGCGCTACAAATAATTATTTCAATAAACATGATTTTCTTTTCCCATCACTTTCAGGCTCTCTAGTTATCACATTTATGTTTTAACATTAACTCTTTGCATTTTCCTAATAGTCAGAATGGAGTGTTCAAACATATATTATGGCTCTTCACTATCCTGCCTGTGCATGTCAAATATTTTATTATGACGTTCAATTTTTGCAACTTTTTCTGTTATTCAAGGCTTGCTACTTCACAGTAATCTGCCTGCTGATAATTTAGGTTAGCAAAACTAAATAGGGCATTCTGTATATAATCTATATGATTCAGCAAAGGCTGTGCCTATAGAAATAATTGCTACTGCAAATACCCTCTGACCCCAGGTGTAAATGTTTTTACAATGAGGCCTGTGATACCATAATCCTTTATAACTTGATTGAGAGCAAGCCAGTGTCTAATTTATTTACATTTATATTTAATAAGAATCAGAAATTTGGCCTACACCCCAGCTCTTGTATGCATAAATAAATAAAATAAATCTAAAAAAAAAGAACCAAGGATTCTCTGGTGAGGCAGTTTCCAACAATTGTACCTGGCTGCTGACAATAATGCAATGGGGTACTACACAGTCTTGAACCTCCCCAACAACATCCTCAACCGTTTGAAAATAATGACTAAATATATATTCTTGAATATACCCATTTGGAACAGACTATCTAGTTTCTACCCAGACTCCACTTAAAATGTTTCTCAACTGCATATCTGAATAGAGAGGGACAAGGAGTAATTTGGTTGGAAGGCAAAACTTCTATATAATTGAAATGATGTTCTTATGTTTATTTGGATACAAAGCCTAGACAAGTAAAACGGAGTGCCAACTTTTAGTAGTATCCTAAATTTACCTGAGATATATTCACTCAACAAAAATATAGTAATGTAATTAAGTACTAGTGATTCTACATTGCATTGGAGACATAAATAAGAGATTCTTTTTTTTTTTTAACTTTTAAGCAATTTATGGTAAAATAGGCAAACAGTTATGTAACCCATTAGAAATATGATCACAACATAAAATACCAAGAGGCCAGAATACAAAAAATAAAAAATATTTACTTGCATTGCTTACTTAAAAATTATTTAAAATGGAATTGCTGGATCATATGGAAGCTCTATGTTTAGTAGGTCAAGAAACTAGGTATTTACCCAAAGGACACAGAAACATCAATTCCAAAGAGCTCCTGCACCCCTATGTTTATAGCAGCACTGTTTACAATAGCTAAGCTTTGGCAACAATCCAAATGCCCAAAACTAGATGACTGGATCAAGAAGATGTGGTCCATATACACTATGGAATATTACTCAGCATTCAAAAAAGATAAACACATGCAATTTGCAGCAACATGGATGGCGCTGGAAGGGATCATGCTCAGCAAAATAAGCCAGAAAGAAAAAGAAAAATACCGGATGGTCTCACTCATAGCAGGAATCTAGAAAACTTAAATAAGGGATCAGGAAAATGAATAACTATAAGAAAGTGAAAATCAAAATCAACAAACAACTATGAACCAGAGACACTCTGTGGGGGATGAGGGGCGGGGGGAGGAGGGATTAGGGTCAAAATAAGGGGGTTGCAATTGTACAGGGAATATAAAAATAAAATTTATTTTAAAAAAATTATTTAAAATAGGGCCTCCCCGGTGGCGCAGCTGGTTGAGCACCGTGTTGTGAAACTGTCTGCAGTCTCTGCGGTGCGGGTTAGATCCTGGCCAGGGAAATACTTTCCAAGTGTTGCAGCAGACATCTACTGTCTCACCTGCTGCTCCCCTCAGCAGTGTATTTCAGTCCTTCTGCCTGTTCTGCTCCCTGCTTTGTCTCTGGTGAATCCTCTCTGCAGTTCTGATCTCTACCCCAGTTCTTGTATGCATAAATTTTAAAAAACCTAGTCTTTACAAAAATATTTAAATGTTTTTTAGAATATGAGTATGAATGTAGTTGATTGTATTCCATGGTGATTAAAAGGGGTTTTTTTTTGCTGTGGAGTTTCTGTAGGCTTAGTAAAATTGTGGTGATAGTTCTAAAAACAATCAGATTTTATTATGGCAGAGAGACTGATGAAAAAGGAAAATACCAAAGGAACAAGAGAAATGCTAAATTCAAAAATTTTTCCACTGGTTGTGTGTGATTGATTTTTGTGAAATTGTACCTAGTGCATCTCTTTTTTCTTCCTCAGCTCTTTTCAAATTTTCAGTTATAAAATATCCTCTTCCACTGTTCAATCTGCGCTTTTGTCTTCCTGTTAGAGAAGAGGTTTGGAAACATTTGCCATGGCTAAGAATATGCTGTAGGCACAGTTTCTACTTACACAAGTTTGAAGCTACTTCAATATTCTCTTATGATTCCATGAAATGTAAGTCTGCCAGCCAGACTTAGAATCATTGATCTGTAAGGCCTCGTTCAGTCCAGTTACGGATGATCCAGGCAATTGTCAGTTAGCAGAGGCTTTTTTGAGTGGTTTTCATACCGCAGCATCAAGGAAAAAGAGAAATGGAAAGTCAGATTTAGCTGATCAATGCCCACTTGTGAGATTATGATTTGGTCTTTAAAAATCATGTCAGCTTCACTCTTTGGTGAACTGATTTTCTGCTGACAATACTTAAAGAAAATAAATTGATGCAAGTATAATTTTTTTTCAAATATATATCTATGTAGCTTCTTTATATTTTCATTTTTTGATAGGGTAATATTGGTTTACAACCATGTATATGGTTTAAAAATATAGGATTCTACTACACTATACCTTTTATCCTAACAAATGTGTGTGTGAGTCCAAGAATCAGAATTGTTGTAATCAGAATTGTTGTAACATAAATGCTTGATACCAAATGATATGTGTTTCCAAGGAATGCATTTATTTATTCAAATAGTATTTATTTATTTATTTTCCATGAGTGTAGGAGGCAAACATTTTGTTTCTCTCTTTAAATATGCTTATAAGCTTCTTTTGGCACTAAATAGTTAGATGCCAAGGCAAATGGAACCTACTAATTCTGTAAAGATGGATAATCCCCTTAACAAAAGGTGCAAGAAAAACATACTTTACATTAATTCCATCATGATAGAAGACAAACCAAGGTTTTTACTGTAAAACTTGCACATTTTTTTTCAGGTTACAATCAATCTTATGCATGTATAAATTATGCTTAATATTTTAAGTATGCATGAAAAATTAAAGCATGTGATAGTAAATCAAGATGATATCTTTTTAAATTATATTCATTTATATTGTAGAATACGATATGAATTTGGATTTTAGATTGTATTTTAGCATGCATAGGATAAATATGAATCTACATTACTCTTTAATAAGCTAGCTAAATTTAAAATAATTTAAATACAATATTCATCAATCAATTCCTTTGTTTAACTGGGATTTTACATGTTAAAAACTACCTGGAAGTCTAATAGCCTAAGAAAATATTGTAAGCACTATGAAGGAAAAGAAATATAATAATCACTTGTAAGACTGTTACTTTACTTTCCATATGAAGTGATGTAAAAATCTTCAAAGGTATTAGATATTTTTCAAAAGTTTATTCATGAATAGTCAATATTTGGATCAATGAACATTGAATGTCAATTTTTTATGATTGACATTTTTAACTCATAAAGATCAGTAGTCCCAATAGTCTATAGTGCATCTGCAAAAATATAAAATGAAGAAGAACCCTGTAAGGCTATAGGTGAAAGAAGTTAAACCTGTGGGATTGTTTTCCTTCTATAAGACTCGGAGCAACTATAATCCAAAACAGGCAACTATGATAACTTGTTCTGGAATGAAGCTTGTGTTGTTAAATTAAATTTAAATTCTCCTAGAATACACACTCTCATTTCTGAATCAGCTGCACTTTAAGTCAAGATAGACAGGTAAGTAGATGATAGATAGGTAGATAGGTAGATGATAGAAAAATAGATAGATAAGATAGATGATAGGTAGACGACAGATGTATAGATTGATAGATGATAAGTAGATAAATAGACTTAAATAAATTCTGGGATGCAGTCAAGGAAGGATCATGATTCCATTCACATCCCAATTTTTCATTTGTCATTGCCACCCTATTAGCAAGGGCTACCATGTAGGGCACAAAAATAAATCCCTACATAGCTGAATGTGGCAACAGAATAAAAAAGGAAAGACGATCAGGGGATGAATAGAGGCAAAATTACCTTAAAACTACCAAATAGAATTATAATCCACTTATGAATGCTTTTTACCTATAAAACTAATTGTTGAGCATTGCAAGGAACATTCTGAGATATACTGACTTAGAAGAGCATTTTTTTTAAGATTTATTTATTTATGCATACAAGAGCTGGGTATAGGTCAGAGATGCGGGGAGTGAGAGGATTCACCAGAGACAGAGTAGGGAACAGAACAGACAGATTGACCAAAGTACACTGCTAAGGGGAGCAGCAGGTGAGTCAGGAGAGGTCTGCTGTACCATGTGGGTTGCTCCCTAGTCGGTCGGGGATATAACTCAGGGCTGGGGATTGCTTCATGGAGCAGTGCTTAACCCCTTGTTCCACCAGGGAGGCCCCTAAGAGCATTTATTTTTTTAAAGAAATGTCTTAAAAAGACGTTAGAAGGGGCCTCCCTGGTGGCGCAAGGGGTTAAGCACAGCACTGTGAAGCTAGCCATAGCCTCTGCAGCACGAGTTCGAATCCCGCCTGGCCAGGGAGCCACCCACATGGCGCAGCAGACCTCTCCTATCTTGCCTGCTGCTCCCCTCAGCAGTATTTCAGTAGATCTGCCTGTTCTGATCCCCACTCTGTCTCTGGTGAATCCTCTCACCCTGCCATACCTCTGGCCTGTACCCCAGTTTTATATGCATAAGTAGATCTTTAAAAAAAGAGGTTAGAAGATGTGAAAGTTAAAACCAATTTGAATAGTTCAATCAGTATCCCATGCAACATATGCTTTTAAAAAAAAAAAAAAAGATTTATTTTTATTTATGCAGTAGCTGGGCTACAGGCCAGAGGCGCGAGAGAGTGAAAGGCTACAAGCCAGAGACAGAGTAGGGAGCAGAACAGGCAGACGGACCAAAAGCACTGCTGAGGGGAGCAGCAGACATGACAGGAGAGATCTGCCACGCCATGTGGGAATCTCCCTGGCCGGCCGGGAATCGAACCTGCGCTGCAGGGGCTGCGGACAGCTTCACAGCGCTGTGCTCAACCCACTGCGCTACCAGAGAGGCCCCAACATATGCTTAAATATCATGAAGAACAAGTAATTTCACTGAATAGAAGACGGAGTGCATGACCTATCATTTTTAGGAAAAAAAGATTTGAAACACTAGATGGTATATCTCTGTCCTGTGAGGGACAGAGAGGGAGTGAGAGGCTGGGAGGTATTTCCTGTTTGGAGGGTGGAGAACAGGCAAGGCTGAATTTTGAAGGATAGGACAGCAAAGTTGATATTGCAACCAGTGTGCAAAAGCAGCACGTCTAGAATTCCTTCTTCCAGGAAAAACCAGGTTTTTATTTTTTTCCCTAGTATTTCCAAATCATTGGATAAAACCCATCTATATTATGGAAGCTACTCCTCTTTTCTGATGTAAATTTAATATTACCTGAAAACACCTTAACCATGACCTTTAAACTGATTTTTGACCAAATACCGAGGCACTAAGACCCAGACAAGACACACAAATTTAACCATCACAGATGGAACATTTTAAAGATTATTTGGCTTATGAGGGTTACCAAAATCTAGTTCAGAACCCCAAAACCCTCTGCAAATCAGTATCTCAACACAATAGCAATTATTTGTGTACTTGGATTTAAAAGTTTAGATGTTCACTTGATATAACTGCTTTTAAAGTTTTTTAAAAATATTTTTAAAGCTTAAAATACAATTTAATAAGCTGTTTGTGCATTATTGCTCTGTCTCAGAAAAACTAGTAAGGCACATGGGACAGAGAAAAGATTGCACAACAATAAAAATGCACAGAAAATCTTCCTAAGATAGGTAAGGCTATAAGCTACTGCCTGACCTTTAGCATATAGACTGGTTCCAAGGTTGTATTGTTTATAATAAACTTAGCTAAACTTAATTTTTAAAAGGCTTAACTTGTAAATATTCAAAGTCCACAGATCTCGGATTTAAAATTTTCTGTATTCTGTACCATAATATCCACCCCCCCCAAAGAACTCAACTCAGTTTTTTGATGCTTCCCCACGGAGTCTCATTTATAGTTTTTGTGAAATCAGAGACTAGGTCTGTGACACATGATAAATATCCTTTTAATATAAGTTAAATGGCCTTACACACCAATAAAATCCTTTCTAAATAAGGGGTGTTCGAGTTTATTTTTTATTTGGTGCTGATCTCTGGCTTTAATCAAGAGACCCACTGCAAGGAGTTTTTCAGCTGCAATGATTCTGCCTTACTCCTCTGCCTCCTCTGGACATGCACTAGCTGGAGATTGACCCATGTTACAATGCTCATGGATATAATTAACAATTCATAACACATTGCATATTATAATATAAGGAAACCTTAATTGGTTGCTAAATATTTTTTGCCATTTTCCATGTCAGACCAAATATATATATTTGTCACTTGATTTCCTATCAATATGGGGAATCCAGCTCCACAACAAAATAACCTATGACTTTTCAGGCAATTTCAAAGGCTTTACCAATCAGGTCTCAAAGGGAAAACTTCTCACTCCACACTGAACTTGGTTCACAGTCAAATATTATATCTCTAAAGAGATTTGCTGTCAAGTTCTCAGACACCCTCTTTTCTATGGATTCCTAACCCCTGGGTCTCACCCCTCCCCATCTCGGGTTCTGAACTGTGGCGTTGAAGAAGAAAAGGGGAAGCATTGAGGACCCCTAGTCTCACTCTTCTGCAGGATTCAGTAATTTCCACTTCTAGCCAGTATCCCTTGCCCTTATCCCAATAGCAGGGCCCGTAAAATTACCACTACTCCTTGTTAGGGGGTTGCTCTGCCTCTTAGCTTCTTGCTTGTATTGCTGTGATAAACAATTAGAGGCTTAACTTTCATTTTTGACTTGTTGCTTCAATCAGCTACTCTAACACTTGGCAGCTTAGTTCTCCCTCCCAGCTTGGTTGAGTTCTTGACAAAACGTGGTGATGAATTAAAACAATAGCTTCAAACCAAAGCATCTGGCCAGGTCACATTTGACACAAAGGCTTTTAATATTTTTCAATTGACATAAATTGGTAAAAGGTACATAAATATACTCCCATAACTAATTGTGGGGGACACATACTATTTTCCATAATTAAATTATCATATTTTATCTCCACCATTTCAACTCTATTAAAATAGACCTGAGAAAGTTTGCTGCAAAGAAATGGACACCATCGCCTGTTGCACACAAATATTGATTAAGTTATTTATATTCACTGATCAAATACATACTTAGGAAAGTCCATGTGCCTTGGTCTGTACAATATTATATATATGAAACTGAGCTAGCATGCAGGTAAATAATACATGGGTTCTACTTTCAAAGAAGTGGAAGTTTGATGTAAGAATTATAGAAATATAGTTTATTAAATAATGAGTACATGTTGTGAGATCACAGAAAAATGATAAACTACTTTGGAGAAGTAAGGTAAGAAGTCACAGACAAGAGAGCAAGCTACCTCTTAAAGGAGACAGAGAAAATTGTAGTTAACTTTTATTTTTTTTTTTTTTTTTTTTTTTTTTTTTTTTTATAGAGGCATGCTTTATTTATTTGTTTGCTGGTTTGTTTGTTTGTTTTGTTTGTACATGCACTGGGTACAGTCAGAAGCGCGGGAGGGTGAGAGAATTCACCAGAGCCAGAGCAGGGAGCAGAGCAGGCAGAAGGACCGAAGTACACTGCTGAGGGGAGCAGCGGGCGGCAGGAGAGGTCTGCACGCCATGTGGACCCTCCCCCGGTGGCCGGGGAGCAGCCGGGGATCGAACCGGCGCCGCAGAGGCCGCGTGCAGCTTCGCAACCCAGCGCTCAACCGCTGCGCCACCGGGGAGGCCCATGTAGTTAACTTTTTAAAGGAAAGGGGACAGCATATTCAGGAGCATAAAAATAGTCATATCAATGTGAAAATAGGTCTTGCTGGTGAATAATAAAAACTCAATTCTATGCAAGAAAGACTATATTAATACAAAATGAGACCACCAACAGTATATTTTGATGAATCTTGTGTATCATGCAAATGAGTTCTGATTTTATTATATAAGAATGGGGTAACATAGAAATGTGCAAATACAGATTTAGCAATGATTTTTAAGTTTGAGTACCCTGAGAACATTGTGAATGGTAATAAATTCTTGAAAAAAATCACTTAAGAATATATATGTATTAATTTATATATCTAAATATAAAATGTCTATCTAAATACATATATATCTATATATATATTATTATATATATATGTATATATATCAATCATACATATAAAGTGAAAGCCAGAAAACTAATAACAGCTTCTCACTAAAATCTAATTATTATAAAAATAAAGATATGGGAAAAGATAGATGTTTGCGCAGCAATCTAGGCCTTCTGAATCAGCATTTTAGAAGTAGATAACTGATCGTATGTGTATTAAAATTTTCCGTGGGTTTGTCTGATCCCCACAATTTGTAAAGAATCAACGGAAAGTTCTAGTAAACACAGAAGATGAGAACAGATTTCTGGAGTCCAAATACTTTGATTATCTCTGATGGTTGAAGTTTAATGTTGTGTTGACTATGACTAAATGATGATGTTATTTGAAAAGACAGCACACAAGTAAACAAAAATCTTTGGAAGGGTAGAAAGAATTATTTTTGAATATACAGATGCTGGATTTTTATCACCATAATAAGGTATAAATAAGTTTATTTTGTGAATTCTCCACTATCTGTGCCTATTTATACAGCCGTAAGAAGCATTTATGTGCTTTGAGTTGCTTATACATTTCTTGTTTTATTTATGTGATATTGTAGTTTCCAAATATTTTGACCAAGGAATATTTCTTTCATTTTCCTTTATAGGAGAGATTGCTACCGATATTTGTTGTTGTTGTTTGCTCAATAAATTTAAGAATAGTCTATTTGTGTAGTTTGTGTGTGATAGGTAATTGACTTTCAGATTTGATATCCAGAGACATGACTCTATTCTGAATCCTCAAGACAATGTTGCTTACTGCAGTAACAAGTGATTAATGTTTACTGTCATCTCATAAATCTCCCTGGATTTACATGTCTAACTGATTACTGTTTCTCCAGCAAGGCATAAAATTTCTATAAAATTCTTGAAATGGACTATTCATAGTATAAGTTTTTCATGTTGTATATTAACTTTATATTTCTGTTTCATTTAATGTATATATTTTAAGAATTGAAATATTTTCCTGAGAATTAAAATGTTTCTTAGCAGTTTTCATATTTTTACAGTCCGGAATTCTATGAAGTAATTCTTCCGAATGTTTCAAAATGATTATTTTCCTGTATTATATAGTACTAAAGATATTATCACTGCTAATGCAAATCTGGCAGTTCAATGTTCTATGTATAATGTAAGTCCATGTAAGCAGATGTATTTAATATTTTTGTTTATTTCATGAGTGTAAGTAGCACAGTAGTGAAGTATATTAGGAAATTTTGCAAATGCAAATATTCTACACTTTTTCTTTTAACATAGTTTCAACCAATCACCAAAATGTGCTTGCAATTATTAATTTTATGAATAATAATAATTTGTATTTGAAAGGACATGATCCACTTTGGCAGACAGAATATTGAGATGACTCCTATGATTCTTGTCCCTTCTGTATAAAGCTGTATGACCACTTCCTTTTGGGTTTCAGCAGAACCTGTGAATATGATGGGATTCACTCCTGTGTGCTCCACTAATCAGTTAACTATGCTTTACTCAAAAGGGAAATTGTTCTGGTGGGTCTTGTCTGATTAAATGAACTCTAATTTTCTGAAGTCATAGACATTTGAAGTTAAGATAGCCTTTCTAGGGGGTCTAGTGGCTAAAATCTAAATCTATGGTGATTCCAAGGAGTTGCCAGTGATTCCATATCAGCAAACAGCAAAACAATTCAAGTCTTTGCATAAACAAAGACAAAAAATGGACTTCTTCCCAAACAATTTGAATTTGAAAGAGGACTCTGAACTCCAAAAAGGAGTATAATGCAAATGATACCTTGACTTCAGTTTTGTGAGACCATAAATGGAGAACTCAATACAGTACCACTTGGATTTTGATCTATAGAAAGTGTGAAATAATAGATGGGTATCGTTTTAAGTAGGTAGGTTTGTTGTGATTTGTTAAACAGCACTGATAAACTTATACTCTATTTTTCTCTGGAAATGTTATATGTATACACAAACATGAATTGAGTTTTACCTGTCTATTAGGATGAAAATGCAAACCCTCAAATTTAAAGGTAGCTTTGAAAACTGTGCTTTTGTCTGCTCATATCAGGAGCATAATCCAACCATCAAAGAAAAAATGTTGCCTTATTTTCTTCTTTGAGAGATCTTATTTTCTTTCCACTTAATATCATTCTGTTTTAAGTCTCTTTCTCTGTCCAGATTGAATCAGGTATTCCATGAAGAAGGACAATAGCCAACAAATAGATTGAGTTTCCTCTTTCCTCAGTGAATGAAAAGTGAACCACAAAATAAATATCTTTTTAACTTTAACATTAAAGTACTTTCAATACTAAAAATGGAAGACATTTCTTAAGGATTTATTAACTGTGGAATTCACAAAAATAGTGTTACCTTAGCAACTCATGACACAGAAATTAAGCTGTCAAAATCTCTATCATTCAAAAAGGGTCACTGATCTTCATGTCAACACAGCAG
The DNA here is from genome assembly GCF_014898055.3 of Talpa occidentalis. Taxonomy (NCBI): domain Eukaryota; kingdom Metazoa; phylum Chordata; class Mammalia; order Eulipotyphla; family Talpidae; genus Talpa; species Talpa occidentalis. The sequence goes on from NW_023604972.1 coordinate 15,854,631, forward strand.
ATGAAAAAGAGCTGCAGTGATGTACTTTGCCAGGTTTTTGAACTCTAATAAACAAGCCAAGCTGTGTTTATGAACTCCTTAAAATAGACGAGTAGAGAATGCAGCAGTATTTCAGTGTGCCAGAGTGAATTTACAGGTAGCTGGGCATTGCTTGCTCTGCCAAAGGAGTCTTCATTTACTACCCCCCTTTGTAATGAGGAAAGCAGATGTACCACAAAAAGCCAAGCAGAGACAGCCCTACACTTGCCAAAATTCATGACTTTATGATATTATCTGTTATTAAGGAAAAATCTATTTGGTTGGTTTGTGTTTCCCTTAAAGAACTCTGGGGTGTCTTTTGAACTGAGGTTTGGAAAGACAGCAGCATGAGATTTGCTGGCCCCTGAATGTATTGCCTAAGATACCAATGTGGCTGTCTTGCTGAGCTAAAATGGAAATGAAAAAATGAAAGCAAAATAATGTCAGCATAAGTCAGTTCTCCAATGCAACTCTAAATAGAAAGCACAAGTTCATTCTAGATTAACTCTTATACGACTTAGTATTTTTTACACCTGAACATCAATGAGGACATTATTCCAGAATATTCCGTTCACATATCCTCACTGGGAGCCAGCTTTTGAACATATTATATCTTAGAAAATTTAGCCAATCAGGAGGGTTAGATTTTTTTCCTGTAATGCATTGATTTCTCGGAAATATATTATTTTTAACATTTTAAGACATCTTAACAATATGTTTCAAACAGCATCATTTTACAAAACTCTGGACATAATATTGGTTCTAGCTGTATTAGTAAAAGTTTTTGTATAACTCAATTATTCATTTTGACAGCATTTCCAACCCACTTTTCATTCTTGATTTATAAAAAAAAAATGACTATATGGTTGTTCAATTTTATTAGCTCCATACAGATTAATAATGATTTAATAATGATCTTCCAAAGATAGTCACACCCATGTCCTGGAAGCTGTGAACACATTAAGTTACATAGCAAATAAAGGACTTATAAATGTGATTAATATTACAAACTTACAGATAGAAAGATTAATTTGGATTAACCGTAAAGCCTAAATATGATTACCTGGACCCTTAGAAACAGAAATATTTCTTTAGAGTTTGAGAGAGAAATGGTACAAAAAGAGGTAGAAATTATTTAATGCAAGAAAGGGAATTTATGTAATGTTGGCTTTAATGATGAGTAAGGCATGTGACAAGGAATGCAGACAGGCCTAGAACTAGCAGGTGAATGAATCTATAACTATTTGAATCTGGATTCCAACAATAACCTAAATTAGACTGCAGAACCTCTAGACAAAGATCTTACTCTGCTGACAGCTTGGTTTTGGTCATGTGAGTCCTTAAATGAAAAAAAAAAAAAATCAAGAGACCCTACAAGATTTTGACTTATAGAATTAAAAGACAGCAAGTGTCTCTTGTTTTTGTTTTTTGTTTTTTTAAAGATTTATTTATTCATGCGTGCAAGAGCTGGGGTACAGGCCAGAAGTGTGGGGGGTGAGAGGATTCACCAGAGACAGAATGGGGAACAGAACAGGCAGTTGGACAGAAATACACTGCTGAGGGGATCAGGGGGCGAGCCATGAGAGGTCTGCTGTGCCATGAGGGTTGCTCCCTGGCCAGGGATTGAACTCATGCTGCAGAGGCTGCGGACAGTTTCATAGGTTGCATCTTAATCCCTTGCGCCACCAAGGAGGCCTGAGTGTCTCTTGTTTTAAGACAATAAATTAGTGATAATTTTTATAGTATCAATAGAAAGTTGAAATATTCAACTTAATAAATTATTATATTTGGTCTCTAACTTAATCTGGTCCTGTATCTATTACTTAATTTATTCTAAAATTCTACTGTTTTCTATGGTTCTTCTTACTTGGGTTCCAAGTATACTCATACATTTTTGACATTTCCAATCCAACGGGAAATCCCAGACACTTGAATTTCTGGCATTCACCTTCTCATTCTAGGAAAGATTTTGCATACACTGTTGATCAAACCTAAAAATCTAAGTGCTGTGATACTCATGTGAGTGCTCATATTTCCAAATAAAATCTCTCAGAGGAGTATTCCATAGACCAACAAGATAGACCTGGGCTGGGAGCCAATTCTGGGAGTCCAGCCAACATTAAATATCCAAAAGGAGTCTGGAACGTGGCCACAATCAAAAGAAACAGGCAAAGTACTCACATATTGCAAGTGGGCACATTCTACTGTAAGCTTACTTCCTGCCCTGCATCTTGAGGAAATTGTGTCCATTCTGATTTGAATATCTTTTCATTGAACATAGATATGTCAACTGGTGATAACTGATTGTTCTTCATCTTCAAAATATTACTTATCATAGCTCTTTTACTATCCTCTTCCTTCTCTGAGTATTGTGCAGGCAAATACACACACACACACAAATATACAACACATAAACAGATATATATCAGTGCAATTGGGCTTGTACATATTCACAATTGAAAGACATTTTTACCTTTCTAAACACATTGGTAAAGGATATTTTGCTCATCTTCTAAATTCAGGAGAAGAAAATGATGTGTTCATTCATACTTAAGAAATCCAAGTCGTTTTGATATATTAGAGAAATCAACACATAGCTTAAATATTTGTATTTGCCCTGTTATAAAATCAACATATATTTATGGAATTCCCATTGCAAAAATTATGACAGTTATCATACTCTTCCTTTATGGAGAAATACAGGAGAAAGACAGGTATAAATCAAATAAATATATATTAATATATTAAATTAGAAAAATTTCCGTTATAACAAATACAGAAAAAATAAGCTATTTTGAAGAGAGGTGATCTGAACTGAGCCAAGATAAAAAAAAATTATGAAAGAAGTATAGTAAGCTATAAAGACTCAATAGCAGTATATTGAGCAAACTCATGGAGGAAAGAATTGCTAAGAGGAGAAAATGATACTCTAATGGTCTTGAGATGGAATGTGTTTGGCCCATTCAAGGCAAAAGAAGGTTAATGTGATTGGAATATAATGAGGGAGAGGGAGGTCTGGCTAAGAATGAAAAGCATGTAAGAACCATATCATGTTGGTGTCAATGAAATTGTTATTATAAATTTTAACCTAAGAGCAATTAGGAAGATATTAAAGTCATGTAAGCAAGAAAGTGAAAGGATAACACACAAGTGCATGTACACATGTAAAACTACCCCCTCAGACATATAGATAATAAATTCCTAAACAAATACATGTAGGGCAGGCTCAGAGTTGTGTAATGTAAAAATGGAGATTTGCACATCATTTTTAATATTTCAAAAATATTGGCTAATAAAATTTGGAAAACATTTCTCATTGCTTTGGTAGGAATTACCATTACATAAAATTCATGGTAATCACAAGTTCTGAATACAATATCCCAGATAATCTTTGGGAAAAACAATTTTTACCTACAGAATGCTAGTGAAAAGATGAATAAATGAACTGGTAATAATATGACTATCAAGATTATTCTTAAATGCCTTTCAGTGTGACATTCTTGGCAAATGTTAATTATACTCGAAGTATTATTTTCTCCCACTTTCAGTGACAAAGATGATGGTTCTACCCTTATACTTTGTCATAGCATAGGGTTATTTGACAAGTTCTGACAAATGAGCTGTGGACAGAAATGAATCACTTCCTAGAGGATGCACTTAATTGCTGGTGTAAGATTCTCTACCTTCCCCTTCCATGATAATGCTGGAGAAGGGCTATATTTGAGAGGGTTGAACCATTAAAAACAAAACATTCTATATTACTGTGTCACTATAAAAGCACCTAGAGTCAAATTATCTCTGTTCACCTATAAAATAAGCCTTTGCTATATTAATTACTAAAATCTGAGGGTTTTTTCTTATAAAGCATTGCATGGCTTATTCTCATGTATACATTATTTTTATTTTTCACATTAAAATGATCATTTAATTTTAATTAGTGATAATACAGATTTTAGTTTATGGTTTATTTCTATAGTTACCATAACTTTAATCGGAGGGTTAGTTGTTTGTACTTACAACCACATTTCCCATTGCCAAATAATGTAAGTAGTCAGTGGCATTATTTAACCTCCTCTATTAAATTTTTATTTCATTTAAGAGATGCTCCATTGAGGGACAGCTTAACTATTCCATCTCAAGTCAGATTTCTATAAGGTCTGGATCAGTTTACATTCCCACCAGCAGTGTGAAAGTGTTCCCTTAACTCCATATCTTCACCAGCAGTTGTTTCTTGTCTCCCCTATATAGGCCATTCTCACAGGTGTGAGGTGATATCTTATTGTGGTTTGATTTGAATTTCTCTAATCATCAGTGATTATAAACATTTTTTCATGTGCTTGTTTGTAGTCTGAATGCCTTTTTTTGGAGAAATGTCTTTTAATTCTGAATGCCTATTGTTTGATTGGGTTGTTTGCATTCTTAATATCAAAAAATGAGATAGAAGAGGAAAAAATTAAATGATTCCATTTATAATAATACCAAAAAACTTTAAATACTCTTTAAAACTTTGTAAACCTAACAAAGGAGGTAAAAGATCTAATACAAAGTGAACTGTAAGACATTGTGGAAAGGAATAGAAAAGACAAATAAATGGAAAAATATTCCCTTCTCATGGGTTGGAAGAATCAACATTGCCAAAATGACCAACTTATTCAAAGCAACATACAGATTCAATACAATCCCAATAAAAATATCAATGGCATTTTTCAAAGAACTGAAGCAAACACTAATGAAATTCATGTGGAAGGCCTTCCTTGGTGGTGCAGGCGGTGGAGCACAGCACTGTGAAGCTGTCCGCAGCCTCTGCAGCACCAGTTCAATCTCTGCCAGCTGGCTTTGGAGAATCCCACATGGCACAACAGACCTCTCCTGTCTCGCCTGCTGCTTTCCTCAGCAGTGTATTTCAGTCAGTCTGCCTGTTCTGTTTCTCCTCACTGTCTCTGGTGAATCCTCTCACCCTCCTGTGCATATGGCCTGTACCTGGCTCTTGTATGCATGATTAAATAAATCTTTTAAAAAAAAGAAAGAATTTCATGTGGAATCACAAAAGGCCCTGAATCACAAAATTAATCCTGAAAAAATGAAAGAGAATAGAGGTATCAGACTTTCAGATATTAAATTATATTATAAAGCTATAATAATTAAAATAGCCTCATACTGAAATAAAAACAGACAAATAGAACAATGGAATAGAATTGAGAAACCAGAAATAAACCTAAACATAGATGGACGGTTAATATATAACAAAGGAGCCAAAACACACACCGGTTCAAGAATAGCCTTTTCAAGAATTGGTGTTGGGAAAACTGGAAAGCTGGATGCAAAAGAAGGAAACCAGGCCACAATCTCACACCATATAAGAGAGTCAATTCAAAATATACAAAAGACTTAGATGTTAAAACTGAAACCACAAAATAAGAACTTAGGCAAACATTTCATGACAAGTTTTAATGATTCCCTTAAACATTCATCCCCAACAGCAAGGAAAACAAAAAAAAGAACATAAACAACTGGGAATACATCAAACTAAAATGCTTCTGTGCAGTGAAAGAAACCACAAGTAAATTAAAAACACCTTACTGTTTGGAGAAAATACATACTCTGACAAAGAACTAATACAAAAAAACCCACAAATATTTCATGAATTTCTAATGCCATTCTTTATCATTGTAATTTACCTTTGAAACAACTCTTGCTAATCTAAAGTCTCTTGAATTTAGACATGTATCTATATTTTTTTTTCTTTCTTGGCAATGAATATAGATATTTCCACATTATTAATTATTGATTTTTATAATAAAATCTTTCATATTATTCTTGCTTACCTTGAAATTAATGAAATCTTATGGCCTATTTATTGAAAAATAACAACAAAAAGAGAATGTCTGTGTTAGTTTGTTCAACTTTTTAAAACAGAATCGTATCTACTTTTCCTAAAATTTTCCCTCTTGGAAGAATATATCCTATCTCTGTGTGATGGGGACAAAATAATAATTAGCATTTGACAATCCTGCACTGAGACTTGGAGTCTCAAATATGCTCTGAAGTAATTTATAAGGCATTTGATAAGGTGAACTGATGATTAGATGTAGGTTAAGTCCCAGCATAAACTTTCTCAAATTGTTCTACTAAATTCGAGACACTGATTGAGAGAGGATTAAGTGGTGTTCAAGAACTACTTTATAATCTGTAGGGTAACACAAGGACTATTTTATTCCTTTATCCTACTTTTAAAAGATATTTTAAGCAAGAAGTGGATCATATATATATTTCATACTTTTTCTTTGAATTTTTACTATATACATTGTACACCAGATAAAAGTAATAAGCATGTAGTAACTGTTAGCTAAACAGTTTGAGAGGGGAAGGGAGTTTTTCTATATAAAATAGATGTCTAAAAGTGAAAAAGGTTAAAATAATATATGAAAAAGTGTCATCATAAGTACAGCTTGAAAAGACCCAAATGATTATTCTTTAATATAGCTCTATTTAATGTAAACATATTTACTGTAATGAGTGAAATATATACTAGACAGAAGTAAAGAAAATTTCAAAGGTTGTAGGACTAGAAGGCATAAAGTACAGCCACTAATTCTAGAACTGAAATAGAACACTCAAGGATCGTTCAATCTGTGACAGACTGAATGTTTGAATAGTTTCAAATTTTAGATAAGAAAAAACATGGAGAACGTACTTAACAACTACAATATGAACTTCCAGAATAAGTCCGTCTTTAAAATTCTAAATTATATTTATATAATGCTATTTATTTATTTATTTTTTTTTTAATAGAGGCATGTTTTATTTATTTATTTATTTGTTTTTGTTTGTTTGTTTATGCATGCACTGGGTACAGTCAGAAGCGCGGGGAGGGTGAGAGAATTCACCAGAGCCAGAGCGGGGAGCAGAGCAGGCAGAAGGACCGAAGTACACTGCTGAGGGGAGCAGTGGGCAGCAGGAGAGGTCTGCGCGCCATGTGGGACCCTCCTCCGGTGGCCGAGGAGCAGCCGGGGATCAAACCGGTGCCGCAGAGGCCACGGGCAGCTTCGCAACCCAGCGCTCAACCGCTGCGCCACCGGGGAGGCCCTATATAATGCTATTTAATGGATCTATTTCACAACCAATGATATTAGGATTATTCCACATTAATTGTTACTGTTTGTAACTTCAAACAGTATTGACAATTCATCGATACAATTATTTAAAAGACTGAATAATCATAACAGATCTTAAACACAAGTCATTTCTCTGAAATATGGGAAGAACTATGCACTGATATAAATGTCCTTTATTATGGGCAAACGTCACAAGTACATTTTAATGAGAATAATATGTTATTGGATTTAGTATGTGTTCATTCATAAAGTAAGACTACAGCACACAACTTACCAGGAAAGTCTAACAACTTATGAGGTTGGATTTTAAACGTTTTTAGGATTTCCCTTCAATCATATTTAAGATACGTCTTAAAGATATAACTAATTCCTGGGAACTTTTCCCTCAAGTTGTATTAATTTACATGCCTGTAATATAGGGAATACTACTTCAAAACTCCATGTATACACCCATCACACTCATACTCCACTACCGCTGCAGCATCACCCACCTGACCCCCTCTGCCTCCTCCAACCCCCTCCATCCACCTAGTAACCAGAATATTATCTATTACACAGTTAATTAACACAACATGGTTATTGTTCTTGGTATGTGTTACTGAGGAAATATTAGCAACTCAAATCTAATCTCAATGTTTTATTTTTATTTTGTGTTTTTTCTTCTCACCATATAAATTCCTTCAAATTTGATCCCAGTTGAAAGGAGAACAAATAAAGAGCACCTCCATAAAAAGAAACCAAAAACCAAATACACATTTTAATGATTGAATAATTGGTATTTATGCTGTATAATTTAGGCAATTGAAAAACACTGAAAATATTTTATATAGTTATGAATTGTTAGTGTCTAAAAGAAATCATAGCTATAACATTTATAGAAATTTTATTAATAGCACAATTGTTCACTAAAAGTGCAGCATATGTTGTTTGGAAACAAAACATTCCTTTGACTATTGTTAGGTTATGGAAATAATTCACAAATAACATAGTTTACTAGAAATAGATATTTTGCCTCAAAACTCTTATAAATACTTGCTCTAGTCAAGTAAAATAGAAAATTTATAATAAAGCTAAAACTGTTATATTTTAGGTCCTGTATTATATTGCTTAGATAGATTCACAGGATAAGTAAAAAGTCGTCTTTGATTTGTTCTTATAGGAAGGACCCAGGCTGAACAGAAGTCTTATTTACTACTGATAGTGACAGGATAGTGTACTATGAGTCATAATCCTCACTGACTTCAGAAATATAATTTTTTGAAGCAGAGCACTGTTGATTTTATCTTTCTCTGACAACAAAATGTGAGCCATGCTTTTGTCACCAATATAAATTGGCATGCCCCAATTACAAACACACGGTCATTTTCTGTTTGTGGGAAAACTAATGTGGCCATTATTGAAATGTATTACTTGCAGTGTACCAACATATGTATCCTGTGATTATTTGCCTTCTACATCTTGGTATCCAAGCACCCATCACTTTGCATTTTATTCTTTTAGTGCTCTTTCTGATCCTGTGCTTACATTTATAGTAAAGTGTTCATCAATCAAATTGGCATTGCTTTTAGTCACATTTAGGGGGAAAATGGCTGAATTTAATCAACAAATGCACATGTTTTACTCCTGTATGCGTAGCAGTAGATCCCATTGCAGTTTTAATAGCTTGCTTCAGAGCTTTTCAGAAGACGCATTTTTATACAAATGCATTTTAATGTTGTTGCCTATTAACATTTGAAATGAAAAGAAGGGATGACAGGGATCTTCCAGAAGTTTAGTATGCCAGTACTGGTACAGCTGCTACTTAGAGCTGTCTTCAAATAGTACACTACTTGACTGCTGCTGCCAATTGGATTTGCTTAACTATTATTCCCCTTTAGCCAAAGGCACAGACTGTAGAAAATCTATATCTAAGGACTTTGGCAGAAGCTTAGCTATTTATCATTTGTGTGAAGATCAAGCAGGCCAGGTGTACTGCTTATTTTAATGAAGCCAATATTAAGACGGGGTTCAGAATAGCAACATAAAGCTCTGCTCAATGACTTTACTCTTTGTTTGCAGCTTCAAGAAAGCCATAAAAGAGCATCCTTAACCCATAAAAGGGCATCAACTTTATTTTCACAAATGCTCACAGTAGCCAAACCACTTTTATTTAGATACTACCTTGTATTTGTTTGTCTCTTTTAAGAATAAGTCTACCTTTAACTAAAAGACATTGCTATATATTATGATCCTCACTCTATCCAGGACCAGAAGACAAAAACTAATTATACTTTTGCTCTGAGAATAAATGATGGTTGATATGCAGACACAATCTAAATGGACTGTGTATTTGAATGTGAAATCCATCTATGGCAGTGGTCCCAAAGTTTCAAAGTTCCTTGTCTACCATGTTTACCATGCCCCACTCACTCCAAACATTTCCAAACTCCATTATGAGGAGTGAGGGCAAACTTATGGATAGGCTTAAGTGTGCTAAGCAATAATGCTGATTAAGATAAAGATGAGCAATCTGACAGTGACACAATATGTGAAAATTATAATATGAGAGGAAAAGAGGAGGGGGGAACTTCAACAGAAGATAAACACAAGTTTAATATCTAGGACTCTCCCTTAGCCCTGTCTCCAAACACTGAGATAATATGGTGATTATATGTTGTGTATATTACATGATAGAATAAACAATGGAGTCTTCTGACACTTTATCAAGCTAATAATTGTTAAAGATAGATTTTCTTCTAGTCCTGCAAGTTCAATTAATTCTTTGGTGTCTTTCACAGTAGTAAAGACTTTTTGACTCCATATTTAAAATCAACAATTTTGTAGACACATTTGAGAGGAACGATTATTAACTCTCCATTTGTCCTTGCAGGCAGAACATTTGTACCTCCTTTGTTAGACTGTGTTCTAGACACCATGGAAACTTAAAATTCAGTGGGCAAAACTGAGAAACATTGCAGTTCCTAAATTATCCGTATTATCATGAATTCTCATAGTGCAGACAGATTAAAGATAAATATCCCTTGTGGAATGCATTCTCTACTAGAGGAGTTAGCTTCCTGAGATAAATAGAAAAGATGGTTGAAGTTGTTTCCGAATACATAGCAAGTATCTTCCTGGTTTAGAGCTTGTGCGCTACCTATCCCACTCTGGAAACCCCTTCCATGGAGAGTTGCCTGCTTAATATTATTGCACGATAAGAAGTCACTCTTTTTTACATTAAGGATTTTAACTGATTACATAAAGAGTGAATAATGTTTTACTATAAACTTGTGATTGAAAAAGCAATATATTTTTTAAAGATTTATTTATGCATACAAGAACTGGGGTACAGAAGTGTGGGGGTGAGAGGATTCACCACAGACAGAGTGGGGAACAGAACAGGCAGATTGACTGAAATACACTGCTAGGGGAGCAGCAGGCGAGACAGGAGAGGTCTGCTGCACTATGTGGGTAGCTCCCTGACTAACTGGGAATCAAACTCATGGTGCAGAGGCTGTGGATAGCTTCCTAGTGCTGTGCTTAACCCCTTGCACCACCGGGGAAATCTGAAAAGGCAATCTTGTTAAAAATTTAGCTCCATGGAAACATGTAGTAAAATATTTGACCAATTACTTGGGAACCAAGGTCCAGAAAATTTGACAATAAAATAAATCAACAAGTAGGTATCATATTATTTGCTTTTCTTCTCTCAAGAATTATTGGTTTTATTTTTTAATATCCAATGACACTAGATATTTTGAGAGCCACTTTAAAATAGTCAGATACTTAAAAAAAAAAACTTTCTGCAGGGAAAAATAAATCAGTCTCAAACTCTGTGTGTGTGTGTGTGTTACCAACCCAACATTGTTTCACAAATTTGGAAAATTAATTTAATGAATAGGTGTAAAATGATCTATGTGTGAATTCAGAAAAAAGAAAATTCAAGCAGTCTGTATTACCCAGTCACAAATGTAATTTTAAAAGGGTATTGCATTTAAAATAAAATATCTATATGGAATCATGTGGAAAAGGGAATAATTTATAAACATTTTGTTATAGATTACTTGATTATTTCCTGTTACCTATAAATTTATTAAGGTGTTATTATGCCAGGGTGCAGATAAATATATGTAGGTGAGTCTAATATCAAGTATCATTTCATATTGTGCAACAATACCTAATATTTTCCTTTCATTAGAGAAAAAACTAAGCTCACACATTTAGCTATATTTAGAGAACTGTGTGTGAAATCTACAAATGTAGTTCTTGGTTAGATTGGAACCTCCTTGCCCCACCTCCTATTAGAAATGTACAATTTTAAAAGTCACAGCTATAAGAGAAATAGACAAATTACCAGTAAAGCTAAAATTATCTGCAGTCTCATTTGAGGAAAAAAGGAGTGAATAGGATAATGTTACATCAAAACAAAATCACTGATCCAAATATAGAAGTATAAATGAATGTAATTTTCCTTTCTTTAAGAAAATCTTCATCAACAGTCTCTTCCCTTTCACTCTTCAACTAAGTTGTTTACAACATTAATGTATCTTGCACAGAAAAAATCCCAGTTTTAATATTAAAAAGGTAGTATTGAATAGTTTACCATAATGGTTTTCTCTTATAGCCATATTGCACCTCAACACTTTGATCATAAAACCACGACTATGTAATAGAGTGTAAATAACATAAATTAATTGTAATACATAATTGCATGTATAATGGCTCGCTGAATATAAGTTAAGTACAAACTAATGCAGCAGAACATAAAAAATATTAACATATCAGAATGCTTTTTCTAATTTTAGCATCATCCCTGTTATTTTTCAAGATAATTATATGTATGAAAGTTCCATTTTGTTTTTCCTTACTCAGTTAAAAAAATGGTTATAGAAGAGTTTCAAACATCATTAGCAATATTTGTCATAATGCTTAGAAGGGTCTAATCACAAATTTTCATTATTATCACCAGCTTCATCAGGCAGGGAAATTGTCATTGCAGGAGATGATTTCAAGAAGAAAACAAGGTGTTCTGAAATAATTACTTTTTTTTCTGGGGTGAAGTTTGTGATACATCATTAAAAGAGTTTCAGTTATTTAGCAGATTCTCAGACACATCATCTAATTTAATCATCTCAAAACCTCATCAAGTTGTCATTTTTTCCCCACAGTAAAAGTGGAATTCGAAACCAGAGCACTTGACTCTGAAATCCAAACCTCTGTTACTCTTCTAAAGAACCGCATTGATTGTGTTTATTCATATTTGTTTGTGTCATATTTAGGTGCATATATGTATCTATATTCTCCTCCAATTGCATGGTTATTGTTTCCTTATTCATCTTTCCGGAATTACACAAAATCAACTACAGAATAGCTTCTCAATATCTTGATGATTTATTGACAATCTTTGTGAGTTCTTATTAGCATGGGGACTTCTATGTGTAAATGTGGTACTGATTGTATGAAAAATTATTTTAGGCATCAGACAGAATCAAGCATACTTGATACTCTCTGGAGCTAAGTTTAATTTTGGTTTATTGAAAATAATCAGTGAAGCAGGATTTGGGGGAACTAGAAGCTTAAAGATCTTTCAATAAAGTTTGTTTCCCAGTCTCTTGCTTAGTATGCATTTATCACTATATTGTTTAGTTTCTTTTTCCCTTCATATGTGAATGTCTTTTAGTTCCCTGCTTAAATGACTGCACACCTCTCTTTTGTACAAAAGTTTATATCTATTCAGAAAGCATTGGTGTTTTAGTCCTTTTACATAGATGTTATCAAATTACCTCTATGTTTATGCATGCATATGTTTTTGTATAGCAAATAACAATAAATAACACAATGGAACTAGTATGAACAGACTAATTTCATAGAAATAAATTTCACATGAATTTCAAGTATTTTAACCTTTTATTGAGAGAAAGGATATATATTGAATTTTATCTTATTGTATGAGGACTTAGAGCAGTGCAACTACTTCCATGCCATAAACCATAACAGTGTCAAGTGGAGACTCAGAAAAAGAAAAAATAGTTATGGTATGTCAGGGGACAAAAATCTGGTTTGGATATCTGCATTGGTAAAAATGAAGAGATATTTCCAAAACACTTTTCTCTGAAAATTGCTCTGGAAAGATATAAAACAACTTTTATTGTTGCCCCAATAAAAATAGCTAAGTGAAAACAAATTTGAGTTTTGTTGGCCAACTTATATGCAATCAATCAGATCGACTGTGTGTCAGCCCAAATCAGTCATTACCGTGGATGGAAACAGTACATCGACCTTGCTACAATCCAGTGTTTGGGTCATACAGGCATGAACTATGTTTATATGTCTGAAGCAAATGAATGAAGAAACAGCACTAGGTCAATACGTTTCACTAGCCTAGTTAGCTTGATCTATTTAGAATCCCTATAGATTCAAGCAGGGGCCCTGTGCATCAGTCATTGATACAACCAATCACAAACCACTCCAATAATTAAGCCATAATACGGTAGCATTTAGAGAGTACACACTTAAATAGATCTTGAGATTTTATTTTTTCCCACCTTAACTAGTTATTAACCAATAACTAGCCAATACAATTCATATTAAAATCTATAAATATCACAAAACATAATACATATTAAATTCTAATGATCTATGAGTAAAATAATATACCACTTAAAGGCAGATACAATACTGGAAAAGATTATTCATCTGAATACAGTCTACTAAAATACTGTGATATGTCTCTATTCTATACAAAGTAAGTTTATAGAACTATAATAGTCATTTAGTTTACTTCTATTCACTTAAAAAAAACTTCTCATGCAGCATTAGACTATTTTAATATATAATTCCTTCTCATTTTTATGATTATTTTAAAATCTCTAATTTTTTGAAAATATTTTTGTCCACTGGACTCTTCCTTTTTAAAGATTTTTTTAAATTGATATAACATTGGTTTACAACACTGTATGTGACTTAGAGGTATAGTATCATACCCTTCAGATGTATGTTGCACCACATTCACTACCAAGACACCCATAATGCTTTCTTAGGTCTTCTGTTGTATCTCTTTCATTATAGTACCTGGTAGTTTCACTAGACTGTTATATTTTCATTGTGTGTTAAAATGGGGATAGAAGAGGTTCAAGAAGATCAACTCATTTGGGATCATAAGCTGTTATTTCCTTAAAATATTAGGTAATTTTTATAAGTACATATACATTTGTGCTTAGTAGTGTTTCTAAAGCAAGCAAATAAAATTTTATCTTGCATAATTTCTGTGATTACAGGTCTCTCCCACCAGTATTCTGAATCTAATTTACTTGTACAATTTTTTCTGCTTTTTTTTCAACCTACAGTTTGGCCTTCAATTATTGTCTTCAACTCTAGAAGAGTGGTCACTTAGGTGGTCCACATAGCCTACGTATCCACTGATAGGACTGGAGGAAGAAGTGTGGTATTATACACAATGGAGTATTATTCAGGGAAAGATAAATTTTACTTTTTATAGAAAAAAAAATGGTAGGAATTAATGGGGATTATGTGGATAGCAGTCAGCCAGAATATCAAAAACAAATATACTGGATGATTTCATATCTATTCATTCAACAAATGCTTTGAACAACTGTATTTCTAGGCAACATTCTGTACTTCAAAGTTAAAGAAGAATATAAAAATAGATTTTTCCCTGAATAAACAAAAAAGACATAATATGTTATTACATATTAAAAAGAATTATGAAGAAAATTTAACATTTTAAGTAGCTAGGAAGTAACATCTCATTTCATATATCATGGTATCAGGCAAATTCTGTCCGAGATTGTGAGGTATATTCTTATGTATGAATGAAGTGAGGAAGAGCCAGGAAGATATATAAAGAGAACCCTTCCCATACAGAGTGAATTAGGGCTTTGAGTTAGAAAGGTGTTTGGTATATCCAAAGGGTAGGAAACATGCTAGTTAGTGTGACCACAACATAGTTAACGAAAAGTAGAGTCACATTGGATGATATTGGAAAGGTAATTAAGAATACCTAAACTCTGTAAGACATGGAATGGTTTTATATGTTGATCTGAAAATGATATGTATTGGTAAGGTATTACCACCATAACTATGGGTAGCAAAGCTCCATAAAATCAAGTTCATGAAAAAATTAACTTGCATGTGTCACTTCTATGTCTGAAGATTGGCCAGGTTTTGGACAAATCAATGGACCTGTATTTATATGCTTAATTTCCTCTGTTTTCCCCCAATGAAGCAATACTGAAATGGTGGCTTTTTTCACTGCTATTATACTGGTAGCTGTTGTAAGACATGGAGCTGGGTAGTTACTTAGTACCTATTTGCAAACTGGCTTTATTCTGAAGAGGCTTTGAATTAAAGCTATTGTAAGGTGGATAAATAATTCTGGCATATTTATCTGTAATTCTCCACTCTTCAAATATACTTATGCTTTTTGAAAATAAAAACCATATTTGTGCTTGTCTTGAGTAAACTTCAAGCATGTACAGTGTTAAGTCAATACACAGTGTCACCTAGATTTCTGTATATTTTATCCTTTGGACCTGAGATTGGCAAACTTTTGCTGTAAAATGCCAGATAGTAAATATTCTTTGCTGTACAGCTAAGCAACTTTCCTGATGTAGTGTGAATACTCCCATCAAAAATACATAAACAAATAGGTGTGACTGTGTTCCTATAAATTTTATTTACAAAAGTAGTTGGAAAGCCAAGAATTTTCACAGGTCATATTTTGCTGACCTCTGTCTTGGGGACATACATAGCACTTGTTTCCATATAACTCCTATCTACGCTAACCTCAGTCTCTTTTGCATGTCTGAAAGCTATTGTATTCTTAAGAAATATTAAGAAAGCTCAGAAATTTATGTTTCATAGCTTTTTATGTTGCTTTCTGATTTTTGCTTTCTGTCTAATAGTTCACAATTTCTGCAATGGTTCAGGTCCATGTTGATAGCATCAGTACCCCAACTCTGGTTAATATTTCATGATGCTCATATGGCTTGAGTTCTCAAATTGTCAATTGTGGTTCTAGGAATCCTTAATGTCTATACCTATACTGTACCCACAAAATGGGAAATCATAACTCTCTGACTACGTTATGTGATCCTCATGTCAGTTTTGTTTATGGCACAGCATCTCAAAAAACTCATCCTAGGAAGATTTCATGCTAGAAAGAAATGCTTCAGGTTCTTCTTTCAACCTCTAGAATAAAAACTTTGGTCTTAGGAAGGGGCAGAGCCTGAACAAATGCAAAATTAACAACAAAAGTGATCCCTTTATTCCTCTTATGCTGATTCACTAGATATGCTCAGACATGGGTAGTTATTCCTCGGAGGATGTACAAAGTAGATGATGCTGGTGTTTTTTATTGGAAGATCAATCCACAAATTTTAGCAGATTGCTATCCTAAGGTTAGTCACAGTGATCAATCAGAGGTTTATTTGTTAGTTTAAAGTTGATGAGAAACAAAATCAGGAAAGGTTTATGGCAAAAATTTTTACTCCCCAGTAGTTGCTTATATCATTGATAAACTGTAGGTTCCTTGTTTTTCCCCTTGAGATTGGCCTTTGAATCAATCTCCCTAGAGAGAACGTTCATAGGGACAAGTTATATATCAGGAAAAGGAAGTATTCAGTTGCATAGAACAAGGACAAATAAGGAGCGATGTGTTGCAAGCACATTAATGGTCAAAGATCAAGTCACACTCTCCAAATGAATCTTGCATATATTCAAGCTGATTTTCCATATCCATCTGCTTAAGTCATCATTTAAATATTACAAAAAAGACAAGCATGTAATTTATTTGCATTCTTGAACCCCAAAATTTGCTATCCAGATAAAATGTCTGCTATAGTTCAAGCATGTATAGAAAAAGATGAAGAAAAAACACCATTATCAATGGACAAAAGTGTGTGTTTTAATAACATGAAACAATGCAATAATATGATTATTTGAAATTTTGTGATTACCAAATTAGATAGTTGTTAATATTTCATTGTTTCCTTTACCTTATTCAAAATGTTTATTAAAATGATTCCAAGATGCATCTGTACTCACTATAAAGTAAGACAGAGTTATACTAGATATTTTTCATTGCATTTACAAAAGAAATTTCCTTGTCTCAACTAATTTAATATATTGCACTACCTTAGGCATAATCCAGTTAGAAATTCCCTAAATGGTGAAGTTGATATGTGAGCATTTTAATGTGTTTTCATTTTCTTAAATGTAACATGCAGAAACAAATGAGATTGAAAGCAATGAGGCATGGATATTTTTTTCTAGCAGAAGCCATTACTTTATGAGGGTAATAAACTCTTTTAGGAATAAAGACACCTGTCACTATGGAGGCAAAAAAAGAGAAAAGCAAAGTGACTACTGCACTAGTAAGATTTCATTTTTATTATGATGTTTAACACCTATTTTCTTTGCCTTTTCACTGTAATCTCTGAGTATTTGTAATGCTGTTTTTCTCTTTTCTCCATTCACAATTCTTTGGTCTGTTTTTTCACCCTTTAGGAAAACTTGGATAGCAGGAATAGTAGAATAATTACATTGCAAGGACAAAATCATAACATCATATAGAAAGTAAGCATTGTGGAAGCAAATGTTTTGGGCAAGATTTCAGGTGACACATTGGTTTGAATTATTAATGAATCTCTTCAAATTAATTTTTGCAGTCAAGTATTCTGATTCATAAAGGTTTTCTCCTGGCAAATAATTTCTTCATTGTATTTTATATACTCTCCCTCTCTCTATATATATATATTTTATTTATTTATACATACAAGAGCTGTGGTACAAGCCAGAGGTGTGGAGGATTCACCAGAGACAGAGTGGGGAACAGAACAGGCAGATTGACTGAAGTACACTGCTGAGGGGACCAGTGGGCGAGACAGGAGAGGTCTGCTCTGCCATGTGGGTTGCTCCCTGGCTGGCTGCGGATCAAACTCATGCTGCAGAGGCTGCAGATAGCCTCGCAGGTTGCATGTTAACCCCTTGTGCCACCAGGGAGGCCCACTATATATTTTAATAAATAATTTTTATTTATTAAACTGCTTAGGTATAATTCAATGCATGGATGACTAAATCATCTGTGTTCATAATTAATATATTGTTAATTAATACTGCATTCCCAAAATTTATATAAAAGTTTAGCACTTTAATACCTAACCAGAAAAAATTTTATGTGTTTCACAGGTATTACTAATCTTTGAAAGTCAAAAGAAATTGGAGGACTTGAAGTCCTTCAAAATTGTAATTCTGAAATTTAACATTGTACATGACTGTGAACATTAGAATGTATGGAGAATCAGTGTCACTTGGGATATTTACCCTGGAATATTATAATGCTTGCAAGTAGTTCTTTTATGTAATTCTATACAATAAATTTATTTGTCATTCAATTTCCTCTTATAAGTTTTATTGGATAATGAGGCAAATAAGAAAATGGTATGGAAAATTTGTAGAAAGTTGTGTTATATCCATTACATATATTTATTGAAGATTTAATGTTTTATATTTTTCATTGAGTCAGATTAATTCCTAGATTATTAGTCCTTTGTGAAGGACAGTAGAGACCCTATGTCAACTCAGATGTATTTTTGGAATGAGTGCATCACTTCCTTCCAGTTACAAAAGCAGAAATTTAGAGTACAATTACAGCTTACATGATATCCCAGACTGATGCCTGTCATTAAACTAGCTGCATGTAGCTTTGGGCTTGAAAAAGAATTCATAATAAACACCATGTCATTAACAAAGCAAGTTAGGCAACAGAGGTTATGTCATTATTATATAAGTACCCATGCAAAAGAGATTGACTGCTTTGTTCACAGGTGATTCATTTTTATTTTCTATTGGAAAGTCTTTTTCACTATATCAATGTGATATACTGGCAAAACAATCAATATTGAGATAAAATTAGTAGGGTGATAAAGTTTAAGAGGAAGAAATCGATTGCTAATTCTAGCTTTGCGCATTATTATTTGGGTGACTTTTATGAACTATTATAGCATGGAGAATAAGAAATACTCTATTTGGAACGAAGTATGGGTTCTTCTAATTATAAGCTGTAATAGCCTAATATTGCTATAGCTGCTGTACCAGATACCATGTTCAATTTTAATAAATGATGACATTCAAAATTAAGTTATATATCCATGCATTAATTTTATAGTTAATACAACAATTATTAAGGGGTCCCTTCTTCTTTTCTTATATTCATTTACTAAACACTAAATGCTAAGATTATGAATTTGTTTTACTAGCTCTTAAATCAGGATATAAAATGGGGATAGTCATATCAGGATCCCTGGAACAGTGATTGCCAGAATGGACTACTAAATCCAATTGCAGAGGTGGTTTTTAGAACAGACTCATATGTCAATTCAGGACATGCTTGTTTACAGCAACTATACTAAGGTAATCTAAAATCCAGCTGGGTTGGAGACCTCTGCCCACGTCTACACAAATCGTGCTTTGAAACATAACTTTGTACTGAATTGGGTGTGGATCCTTTTCTTTCGTGTCTAAAAGAAGAGTGAACTTGGAGATACTCACTGTCACTGTTGTGTGAGAGGTGGATGGGAAGTGGATAGGAAGGAGGGAGAAATGCTTCTGTTCTTCTTTCCGTGGTATTGGCACATCTTCTTTATTCATTTTGTGAAAAAAATAATCAGTGTATCATCCACTTAATATAATAAATGTGGAGGGAACAAAAATGTCATCTAATTTCATCACTTATTCAGATGAACATCCTATTAATGTTATACACCTTAAAACCTCCAGTGACAGGGCCTCCCCTGGTGGCGCAGCGGTTGAGCCTCTGCAGCACCAGTTCGATCCCCGGCCACCAGCGAGGGTCCCACATGTCGCGACAGACCTCTCCTGTTGCGCCCGCTGCTCCCCCCAGCAGTGTGTTTCATCAGTCTGCCCGTTCTGATCCCTGCTCTGGCTCTGGTGAATTCTCTCACCCTCCCATGCTTCTGACTGTACCCAGTGCTTGTATAAGTAAATAAATCTTTTGTGGGGGGAAATCCTCCTGTAACATTGATATTCAATAGTAAGTGAAAACAAAGAAGAATCTTCTCTGGACCTTATTCTTTCCTTCTGTAGAGTCTAACAAGACTCTGAAGGATCTGTCTTACTCTGCCATGTTCCTGAGCTGTATATTTTAGCATTTTTTGTCTGTCTATGCCTGCTCCCAAACCGTATCTCTGGAGTTCTGATTTACGTTAACTTTTCAGTGTAGTTTCTTTTTTAAAAAAAAGATTTATTTATGTATGCATACAAGAACTGGGGTACAGGCCAGAGGTGTGGCAGATGAGTGGCTAAAACACACTGCTGAGGGGAGCAGTGGGTGAGACAGGAGAGGTCTGCGGCACCATGTGGGTATATCCCTGGCTGGGGATAGAACCCATGCCGTAGTGGCTGCGGATAGCTTCGTAGGTTGCGTCTTAACCCCTCGTGCCACCAGGGAGACCCCTTTCAGTGTAGTTTCTAACATGAAGTTGACTGATCAATTGGAGTTTGTGGCTGAATAGTATGCAAATCTATTCTTTTATGTGGTGGAATTTTTTGAATAGTTCTTAATAACATATTCATTCATAACTTTATTCTTAAATTTTAGGCATCCACCCTCCTTCCTTCACTAGCAATTTAAATATAATCTTTCCTAGTAAGTTAAAGTTTAACTTTTTCTCCTTTGTTTTTCCCCTCCTACTGTAGATTCAATTAAGCGTGTACTAGTCAGGAAATTCATATTTTTTTAATATGAAAAACTTCTCCATTTTATTAAGATGTTTCAAAGGGTAAGACAATGTCGCAGCGTATAGTTTAGCAGAGAATATTAAGTGGAACTAAATTCATGTAATGATTAAGAGAGTTGTATTAATTTGCATTCCCAAAGTTAGTGCAGTCTGATTGCTGCAGAGTTTAACTTATGTAGTAAATTCTGAGCTGAAAATAACCTTGAAATTTCCTTTTATTTTATGTTGTTTCTCCCCCAGATAAGACAAAGATCTCAAGGGAAGTCCCTTACTGTCGACTGGGAGTGAGATTTTTGGAAGAGTCAATGCAGTGGTGATATGGGGAATCACTGGCTCAGACACTGAATAAAATAGAGAATTCAAATGGGACTTACAGTGTAGTGAGTTTCAGGGAAGAATTTAGTGTTTTGTTATATCTTTTTATAAAGCAAAGGAGACTCTCAAAGGACGTTTGGGAGTCTAGGACTTCTAAAGTTCCCCTGAAACTTATAACCAAAAGTTTCATTTGGATAAAATATATGATCAGGACAACTCACATGCCCTATGGTTTCCATTCTTTCATCAAAATGTGTTTTCAGGGACTCTAGAGGATTTTAATCTCACCTACAAAGACTCCAGAGAGGTCTCTTGGCACTGCGGACTAGAAATAAATTTGGCAAAATGTCTGCAATGCATCCTCCCATCTGCTAGGTGTTATCTAAATAACAGACTAAATTCTCAGCCAGAGAGAACACTGTGGTCATCATTACTCTTGAGATGTGTAGTTACCTAAACATCTGCTTGTGATGATAGAATATCTAGGGATCATGATCATTCTCTACCTGTAACTTTGGGTGCCCTGGCTTTGTTCTGGTATATCTTTGGTAGACTACCATGATGAGAAAATTAAAATGAGGGTAATCTCACAATGGCTATGGCCTTTCATTCCTAGAGAAGGAAATTCTTTACTGTGATATTATGTAACCACTTTGGAAAGATGTTTACTGAAAACAAGACCAAGGTTTCATTAAGTCCCTTTCATTTTTAACAACTAAAAGATATTTGGTATGTGTTGTATGGAATATATTTTTGGTGATCAGCCATGTAGACATTAACAAAGAAGGCTCTTATTCATTATTTTGGTCACAGTTTATGACCAATCGATGCTTTTATATTCACATGAGTATATACAGAGGCTTTATTACATACACATTTATAAACATATGTACATTAAAAAGATAACAAAACATCATTGAACATATATCATACAATCAATAAATTATACTTAGAAGGGAGAATGAGATATTATTAATACGGATAACTAATTTAATGATTATGCTCTATGATACTTTATTAAATTTGAAAATACCATGTTACTCTTGGAAACTCATTTTCCTCTTTTGTTCTTTTCATTAGAAGCATTTTTAATCCCCTCATTCTCTGAATAAGGTTTGAAGCTCAGTCACTTTGACCTTGCTTTCGCTGTTCTGGCACCTAGTACATTGCTTATTTTAATCTGTCTGTTATTAATCACATTTGGTAAACTGTTTCTTGACTGCTTTACATTTTGGTTAATCCTTTATATGATATCAGTCAGGAGAGCGCTTGACACTATATATTATTTACATATGTTAACAAAAATGTTTCTATGAACAAGCATCTGGACACAACTCTACTGTTAAGATAATAATAGAAGAATATTGACTAATCCAATTTGAATTTATAATAAAATTTTCATATTTTCCCCAAGCCTTTAATCCAAGTCACTATTTTTTCCTTAAGGTTTATAAGAATTCTTTAATCACTAAATTCATACATGTTTTTGAAAAGAACATAACTTCACTCTGTACTATGTCTTCTGTTTCCTTAACATGCAAAATTGAATAACTTTTATGATTCAGCAGAATAAATGAGAAGTTTGCCTGTTTATAACATACACAAATCCTACATTCTTTCTTCCCATTTGCAAAATCAAGGATGTAATTTAACTGCTAATAGACTGAGTGATCCTTTCTTATTGTGGTCTTGTCTGAGTTAATAAATCAGGACACAGATACCACCTCCAAATGTTCAATTCTGACCCTACAATTAGTTTCCACTGACTCTGGTTCCTGATTATCAGCACAAACCTCTACTTTGAGCTACCCCATAATTAGTCAGACAATACAGTGTCATGTGCTAAAATGTCCTGGCTGGTAGAACATTTGCTAACCACTGATCTGTCACATCCCCTGGATGGATCTCCTGCCCTTGTTTAGATAAGAGGATCATCAGTTCTACTTCTAATTACTTTGACACTGATGTGGCATTCAAAATTTGAATACGGCAATTACAAGTTTTTAAGCTTTTCTCAAATGGGACCAGGCCAACACTACATGCAAAATGTTTGTTGGCTTTTCTTAAGTATGAATGCTACTTGACACTATATATTATTTACATATGGTAACCATATGTCTGATGGTGCTACACCAATAGACCATATGCACTGAATTTTGTTTTACTGTGAAAAAAAGAGAGGAGCAACTCAAACATCTCTTCAACTGAATCAGAGAAAAATATACTTAATATTTCTTATTATTTTTGTGTTATTTTCCCTCTGATTATCTGTAACTTTCTAAAAGTATTTTCTCAACTTGAGATCTAAATATTTATATTTTAAAATGTTTTCTACCTGTATATTTTCATAATTTATAAGAAATGTACTCTACTTATTTGTTCCCATGGGTAATATGCATCTAATCAAGAAAAGGTATACATATTCATAAGGTAACCATTATGTCATTTGAATTGAGGTGAGGCATATTGAGCCTATTTCATGAATTAATACAATGCCCAATAAACACATGGCAAGACTTAATAGCTCAGGTTTAAAGGAGAGAAGGTAACATTGCATATGCAGTTAAAATACTAGTAAGAGCAACTTACCCTAATTCTTCATCTAATTATTTTGGCCATTTCTTCATTTCTTGAATCTTCTAAGACAAAATACAATATAATTAATCTTTATTTTTCATTGACTAACTGCTTTTTAACTTAAAAACCAAGGAATATCAATGGGAAAAGAACAATTTCTTAACAATTGATATGGGAACAACTGAATATATATGGAACTAAAGATACACTTTGGCCAGTATCTTATTTCATATGGAAAAGTTAATTGAAGATTGATTAAAAACCTAAGTGTTGGGACAAAAATTGTAGTAACTTATATGAAAATAAAATAGAAATAAATCTTTTTACATTAGGCAAAGATCCCCCAGACTGGAAAAAAAGATTAACCATATGGAGTAAATGTTATTTTCAAACTTCAACAAAATTAGAAAACTTGAAATATGCAAAGAATAGATCTTAAACATTCACTGAAAAAAAAAGGGATAACTATGAGATAAGAGGTGATGGATGTGTTAAGTAGCTCAATGGTGGGAATCCATTAACAATTTATGCATATGTTAAGCCATCATGATGTGCATTTTAAATATATTGCAATTTCATTTACCAATTACACCACAATAAATCAAAAAGAGTGTAAAAATAATATGAAATATAAATTGCATAATTACAGAAAATACAATGTGTTTCACTGAAAGTTGTATCCAGAATATTTTTTAAAATCTTAAAAATCAATAATAAAATTTTAGGGCCTCCCAGGTGGCACAGGTGGTTTAGCACAGCACTGTGAAACTGTCCATAGCCTCCTCAGTGCCTGTTCGATCCCCGCTGGCCTTGGAGCAACCCACACGGCGAGCAGACCTCTCCTGTCTAGCCTGCTGCTCCCCTCAGCAGTGTATTTCAGTCAGTCTGCCTGTTCTGTTCCCCACTCTGTCTCTGGTAAATCCTCTCACCCTCCCATGCAACTGGCCTGTACCCCAGCTCTTGTATACATAAAATAAATCTTTAAAAATAAATTAAAAAATAGTTTCAGAAAATCACACAGAGGTCATTACAAGAATGTTCCCAGTAAAAGACATAGAAATAACAAAATTATAGGGCCTCCCCTGGTGGCGCAGCAGATGAGCGCAGGGCTGCGAGGCTGCCCACAGCCTCTGCAGTGCCAGTTCGATCCCCAGCCACCAGCGAGGGTCCCACATGGTGCGCAGACCTCTCTGCTGCGCCCAATGCTCCCCTCAGCAGTGTATTTCGTCGGTCTGCCTGTTCTGTTCCCCGCTCTGACTCTGGTGAATTCTCACCCTCCCGTGCTTCTGACTGTAACCAGTGCTTGTATAAATAAATAAATAAATAAATAAATAAATAAATAAATAAATAAATAAATAAATCTTTAAAAAAAATAAAAAAATTGTATTAAAAGATGTTTATTATATTGATCATAAGGAAAATGCAAGTTAAAATAAGAATGCAATAGATCTTAAATAAGCTGAGGTGCAAATTAAATGCAATGGGCATCCCAAAAGTCAATGAGGATATGGAGAAACTAAAATAACACATTGGCTATAGGAATATTAAGTTATATTACAATTTTGGAAAAAGATAAGCAATTTCTTATATTTCTTATCCAAGACAGACTAAAACATTGGTCCACATGAAGACTTTTAAGTACATGCTCATGGTAATTTCATTAATAATTGTTCCAAAGTGAAGATAATTCAAATTCTTATCACAAAAATTTCAGTAAACACATTTCAATATATTCTAAAATGGAATATTACTCAGTAATAAAAAGGAAACACTAGTAACTTGAGCAGCATATGGATAAATACAAAAAGTACTATATTGAAAAAGAGAAACCAGACCCAAAAAAGCACAACTATGTGATTATGTATTATTTTCTTTTTTATTTTTAATTATGTAAAAGTAATTATGGAGCTGACACCAGTCACCAGTAAAGTGTTTCTCCTCAGGAAAAGGGAATTTGATAAGATTGGATCATAAGGAACTTTCCAAGGTGTTGACAATATTTTACAGTTCTTTTCTCAATTTTCATGTATATTGTGCTTAAAAAACAAAAGATTATACATACCTACTACTGTTACACATGCTTCTCCTACTCTTTATAGGAGAATTCCTTGGCATTACAATGCCATGCGATTTTATTTATTTTCCTAACTGCCTTTACAATAAAATAAAGAACAAAAGACTTTCAAAAACATCCAATGTTAGTATCTTTCCAAATAATATTTTCATGTCACTGAAATTAATAAACATTTGAGGGGCAACTATTAAAAGTGAGATATATTATTGGGCATAAAACTATACAAATATTTGACCATGTCATATGTATTTTGGGATTTTGTACTAAGAAAATATTTCTAAGAGTAGGAATAGATGGAAAATAACTGAGAGGAGAATATGCCTTACCAGTATCTTAGGAGATGAGAATATGCCTTAACAGTATTTTCTAGCCTAACACCAAGAAAACAGGGACTTTGGCCCAGCAACCACAAGGAACGGAAATCTGCCATGTAAGTTAATGAACTTTGAAGAACTCAAGCTTCAGATAAGAATGTAGACTCCTGACAGCTTGACTTCATTTTATGAAACCCTGAGCAAAGGATATAGTCACCATTGGCCATTTCACAAGGTAAAAGAGCAGAAGAAATCAGATTCATAACTTGAGCATTGATGGTATTAGAAATGATTAGATCAAAAGTAATTAACTAGTCCAAATGTTACACTGGCAGTCCAGATGTAGTGTTCATAAATTTTAAATTTTTTGAAGCATTTTGGAAATGGTCACACTGGGGGTGCAAGTGTAGTTGTAATAACTGTGTTGACCAATACCTTCCATTTAGAAAAAAAATGTAAAATTTGCTAATAAGGAATAACAGTGAGCTATTTAATAATATATATTCTTTGCCTGAATTCATATTCAAGATAAGCTTGAGTCATCAGAATATATTGTTAAAATGATAAGAAAATTACACCCTTCAAAAATCTTAATGAAGTAGATTAATATGATGTTACCAGAACTTGTGCTTCCTAAATGCACACAATAATATATTTGACAAATACAATGTTGTCTATTCCAAAGTAATCAGTTTACTCCTCTATTGATTGTGAATACTGAATATCTAAAATTCAAACTAATCTTAGAGTCAAATCGATAAATATATTTATATTTAATTACACAAATAAGCAGAATTGGTAAGAGAGTGGATGGAAGTTCATTTCTATGACCTCACTACAAGACAGTTGTAGCTACAAATGGAAATTTTATTCCCTTCAATTCATACATACTTCCCATAAGTCCCCATATTTCCTAGAATGTACATTAAAGCTTTCAAGTATACCAACAATAGACTTGAAACACTGCAAATTTTGATTTATTTTTACTTTTCCATGTTTCTGGGAAAATGATTTGTGTCCAAAGCAACTGACATATTTCATCTGATATAATTTTGTTCTGAAACAAATTAAGATGAGCAAAGAGAAAAGCCATTACTATATTTCCTAGGGTCCTTTGCAAGCCTTCAGCTACTACAAAATGAGGGATTGTGTGTACTGGAAAGGAATCCATGTAGAGTCATGATAACCAGATAAACAATGAAATAAGGTTTGTTCCTTCCTTTGGACTGAAAATTTGTACTCCTGCAAAATCCATTCAAAATCCGTATGTTGAGGCTCTCACCTCCAATAATATGGTATTTGCAGTGAGTGTCTTTGCAATTTAGGTTTACAGGCATTCATAAGGGAAGAAGCCTGATAATGGGATTAGTGTCCTTATAAGAAAATGAGATTTAAAGCTAGCTCATTCACTCTCTCATTCATTTTGCCTCTCTCTCTCTCTCTCTCTCTCTCTCTCTGCCCCTACCCCCATACAGCATGAAGGTGGCAATTTGCAAACTAGTAAGAGGGCCCTTATCAGAAGCAGAATATATCAGAACCTTGATCTTTGATTTCCAGGATCTAGAGCTGTGAGGAATAAATATCTGATGTTTATTTCATCCATTCTATGGTATTCTTTACAGTAGCACCAGCTGACTAAGAAATTATCCTTTTGGTTATAAAAAATGTATAATAATGACTAGTAGGTGATATTATTTTTTTAAAAGATTTATTTATACAAGAGCTGGGGTACATGCCAGAGGCGCAGGATGGTGAGAGGATAGGGGTAGCAGAACAGGCAGACTGACTGAAAGCACTGCTGAGGGGAGCAGCAAACGAGACAGGAGAGGTGTGCCATGCCATGTGGTATCTCCTGGGAATCAGACCTGTGCTGCAGAGACTATGGACAGCTTCACAGCACTGTGCTAAACCCGCTACACTACCGGGGAGGCCGGTCATATTATTTTTTATAAAAGACACATTCTGCAACTACTAAACTAATAATAATTTGCTCTCTATATTTTGCAAATATTACATTCATATAAGATTTAGATACTTTGTTATTCTGTACCTTATCACATTCAAAGCCTTAAAAGATACAGAATAAAAAATGCTATTAAATATCTTTGTCACTATAGGATTTACTATGTAAAATTCTTCTTTACCTATTCAGTATAAAACATCTCTCTCTAGAAAATTCAGTTTTCTACTATTAACTGCTTGTGGTGCTTTTACAGAAGATTTCCCATTAATCAAAAGTGTGTTCATTCTTTAAATTCTTCTGATTTATTAATTACTATGAAAAGTTTGGCTTTGTTGACAATTTCCAGATACATTTCAGCATGAGAATGCAAAGCATATCACGCTTTTCTTTTGTAAATTGGAGGTTATTTCATCCACCATTCTATTTCCATTTAGAAAACAAATATTAACATATTCTTTCCTTCCTCCTTACCTCTGAGAACATTTTTATTACTTTTTTCTTTTTTAACCATTAATTCTTTTCTTTTTAATTAAGGTAACAGTGGTATCTCTGAGTTTAACCTTAGAGGTATAGGATCATACCCTCCCTAAATAGGTTACACACCCACAACCAATCCAAGGCACTCTCAGATTGTTTTTCAATCCAGTCTCTCATAAGCCTTATTATTGATCAATGAATATTTTACAGATATGCTATTAGATGGCAGAAGGCCACAGGTATCAAAACCAAGAAGTCTTAGTTTTGTGAAGTATACAGATGGGGCTATGGAGGAGATACATATAAAAAGTAGTTGCTAGATCAATATAATAAATACATTATTTAAATAGAATAGTCAAAAAAATAATCAAGAAAAGAAATGGCTGGGGGGAATGCCCAACCTACACAAATGAAAAAGACTTATTTTTTAATCCAAAGAGTGCTAAAATTTTGTCGTCGAATCATATATTTCTTCATATATCCTTTTTGTTTCATGCAAACATAGGAATAAATAAGATCCTTCTATCTATTATTATTTTTTAATTGGGACAATCTTGGCTTAAACATTGTACATTTTTAAGTTAGGTTCTTACATCTTCAAAAATGTGTTGCCACTCCTTGTCCACTAACAAAGCACTGGTAATCCTCCATCCGTGTCTGTCCGGTGCGCTCTACTCTTTGTCCACCATCTTCTATCCTCTAATAGTCTCAGTTTTGCAATCATATTTATAGGGTTTTCTTTTGTTTAGTTTTCTCTGTTTCTGGTGTCTTGCTGCTGCTGAGCAATATTTATTTTCATTTTATTGCATCCCTTTAATATTTTTGCAAAGCTTATTTCTAGGAAATGAATTCCTCCAACACTTGTTTATCTGTGAAGCTCTTTTTTGCAACTTTGATTCTGAGTATTGGATTAGCTGAGTAGAGGATTTGAGGTCTTTTCCCCTCAGTACTTTCAATATATCATGCCATTCCCTCTGGTCTATAAAATTTCTGCTGAGAAATCCACTGATATTCATATGAGGGCTCCCTAATATTGTTTGCTTTTCTGTAGCTGTTTTTAGGATTCTCTCTTTATCTTTAATTTTTATCATTTTAATTTTAAAATGCCCTGCTGTGCCTATGTTTGGGTTTATTTTACTTGGAATTCTCTGAGTTTTCTGGATTTGAATGTGTACATCCTTCCCCAGTTTGTGGAAGTTGTCCATTATTTTTTCAGATAAGATTTCTGCCCTTTTCTCTCTCTCTTTTCCTTCTGGACCCACTGTAAAGTGAATTTTGTTTATCTTAATGTTGTCCTGTAAGACTTTTATGCTATCTTCATTTTATTTAGATTTTTTTTCTTTTAGCTGGGTATATTGGTTGCTTTCCACTGCCCTAATTTCCAACTTACTGGTTTGGTTTCCAAGTCATCAAGTTTACTGTTGAGATACTCTCTTATATTTGTTATTTCACTATTATATTTCCAGAGAACTAATAGTCTAGAACTTCATTATGCACTAGCTACTAACTCCTATGACCATTAAAATTTATATTAATTAAAATAGGGGGAAAATTTAGTTCCTTGGTCACATTATATCAAGACGTCAATAATCACATGTGAGGGCATTGCTGCTTAGGAGAGCTCAGATGATGGAATATCACCATCAATGCAGAAGCGTCTATTGAGCATCAATGGGATAGAAGAAAACAGGAAAGTAAAATTCAGCTTTCAGTTGTAATTAGCATATTAAATTAGAAAACAAAAAATACTTTGGGAGTCTAGCAACATTCTCAGAGAATTTAATTCATTTGTGGTTGATATGAGTATGTGAAAATAGTGTTTAAAAAGAGAGGTTTCCTTTGAAAAATTATGTTTAACACAAACTCTAAAAATCCCTAGATTGCATAAGATTGTACAACACAAATTAAATAGAAGTAGCAAAAAAAGACTACTGTTATAAGAAACAACATAGGAGTCCGCAAAGACAGGATAAGTGTAGTAAGAAATATTTCCAATCATGTTGAGCAATACATGCTGTCCAATATAAAGCATTCCATTTATCTAAAAAAGTAGTAGAATGAAAATTTCAAATAAGGTAGTATCATAGATAGTATTGCAATTTTAGAGGTATCTCTGTCAGTAGAGAATAATTGAGTGGGGCAAAATGTGGACTCTGAAGATCATGTGGAAGTTAATTGCTCCAATCCATTTGGAAAATAATACCCATTTGATCATAGATAATGAAAACTGTTTGTGGAAGCTCTAATTGGAATGTCCAGCAATTACTGGAAATTTAGAATCAGAAGGTAAGGGACAAGGAGGACTATCCAGCTAATGAAAATACTCATGAATTTTTTAAACATGAAGTTTTAGCGTGACTTCTTACATAGCAATAATTAACTAAATATTATGGTAATATTGAAATAGGAAACAATGAGCTTTTTTTCCCATCAAAAGATAAAGATAACTATTTAAAAACATGGGGCCTGAATTTGAAGTTGTTATCAGACATTGGCATGAATATGTCTTATAAATAGTTGGGTATAAATGCTGGAAGTTAATAGAGACTTATATGTCTGAAATAGATATTCAAGACATAATCTGTGTAGTAGAAACTAATTGAAACTCCGGGGTGATAATGAGAATTCCTAGGGAAAAATGTAGTCAGAGAAAAGAGGCACCCAAGTAAGGTCCCAAGCAAATTTACTACTTAATAGAAACAATGCTTTTCCCCAGGAGGGTCAATATACTTTAGGAACACTGTTCCCATGGAGATATTCAGATACCACAAATGTAATCCATATGGGTGTTCAAATGAGAAAGAAAAGCCAAAGACACAGCAAGAGAGAAAAAACAGAGTCCCAAGTGAATATTTTTGTTCTTCATTAATGTCTTATCAATGTCAAATTTATAGTATAGTATTCAACTAACATTAATGTTGCTAATTTTTGCTCTTAAAAGAAAAGACTTTGACAAAAAAAAAGGAACTGCAATTTTCCAAGGGGAAGAAGTCAACAGCTTTTATTTTAGCTTTGAATATTTTTTT
Organism: Talpa occidentalis; assembly: GCF_014898055.3. Lineage (NCBI taxonomy): Eukaryota > Metazoa > Chordata > Mammalia > Eulipotyphla > Talpidae > Talpa > Talpa occidentalis. The sequence goes on from NW_023604972.1 coordinate 15,886,267, forward strand.
AATTTCCCTCTGATACTCTCTACCTCTTTTAACTATCAGAAATGTACTGACTGATGATTAACAGAAAGAAACCCATGATCTCTGCTTTAATATTTCTAAAACAGACTTTTACTCTGCTTCTTTGTGAGCTGAAAAGACTTAAAATTGAGTCTTGCTGAGATTTACCTTAAAAAAATAAAATGACTAAATGTTGATGTGGCACAGTAAAAGATGAAGTGCTATAGATAAGTATTAAATAGTCTCAAATTATGTATTATGAAAAGGTAGAATATAAATCACATGTATTATTCATTTATACAGAAGTTTAAGTATTACAGAATATAGGCTTCTTGGATGAATGCATTTTTAACTTCCTAATAGTTTGATAGATCTATACTAATATGGAATCTACTTTGAATATTAAATATTATAAATATAAGCAAGGCATTTTGTTTCAATTACATAAAAATAACATTTGAAAACCAGGAATAGCAGTTCTTTTAAGGATAAAATACAGAATAAATAAAAAGTTAAAAAGTAATAAACAAATCAACCAACTCAAAATACTAGCTCTACTTAGTAGAGTCTGGTGCCAGACACAGAACATATGCTGAAAGAGTAAAGAGGATGAGATGTTTCTCTGTAACTCTTCTTTGAGGCACACAGTTGTCTTTGGCAATTGACTATCAAAATTTCAAACAGCTTAGATTTCAACTCTTCCAAGATTGTGAAAGAAAATATAGTTTTCATCCTATTTTCAACTCATTGCACTGGCTCTCTACCTGGTAGTTCCATGTGTTCTGCTAACTGGGAGTTCAGCTTGTGCCAGAGCTACCTGTTAGAGTTCTACTCATTCTTCAATGTTCAACTCAGTGAATATGTCTCATAAAAAATAGTTGGGTATAAATGCTGAACATTGCAGTTGGAATCCATTCCTTTTCCTCTGTGAGCTTTTCATTCATCTCCAGTACCATCATTACTTATTTTCTATTCTATTTTATTTTATATTCTATTTATTTATATTCTATTTATTTTCTATTCTATTTTTATTTTCTATTCTATTCTATTCTATTTTCTATTCTATTCTTATTTTTTATTCTATTTCATTAGTACTCAATTTTAATTGTATTCAAGTTGTTTATCCAACATATTTGATAGGGGATTATAGTGAACAAGTGATTGATATAGACAAAAATTCAATGCCACTAATACACACTCCAGGATTAGGTATATATACATATAATTAATGTATAATAATGCCCATACTAAATATAATGTATACCAAATTAAGTTATATGCAAGAACTATGTAAGGCACAAAAGAGAGAACAGCTAACCTTTAGAAATTGAGCTAGAAATCATTTTTTTAAAGATTTATTTATTTATGCATACAAGAGCTGGGGTACAGGCCAGAGGCACCAGGGGTGAGAGGATTCACCAGAGACAGAGCAGGGAACAGAACAGGCAGACTGACCAAAGTACACTGCTTAGGGTAGCAGCGGGCGAGTCAAGAGAGGTCTGCAGTGCCATGAGGGTTGTTCCCTGGCCGGCCAGGAATGGAACTCGTGCTGCAGTGGCTGCGGATAGCTCCATAGTTTGCATCTTAACACTTGCGCCACCAGGGAGGCCCCAAATTATTTAATATGGTATCTAAAACAAAAATGGTGGGGCCTCCCTGGTGGTACAAAGGGTTAAGTCTCAGCACTGTGAAGCTATGGCCAGCCACTGTAGCACAAGTTCAATCTCTGGCCAGGGACCTGACCCACATGGTATAGCTGACTTCCTGTCTCTTCCACTGCTCCCCTCAGCAGTATATTTCAGTAAATATGCCTATTTTGCTCCCCACTCTGTCTCTGGTGAATCTTCTCACCCCTTGTACCTCTGGCTTACACGTCAGCTCTTGTATGCATAAATAAATAAAATATTTTTTTTTTTAAAGAAAGAAAATAGGGCCTCTCTGGTGGCGCAAGGAGTTAAGACACAACTTATGGAGCTATCCACAGCCAAAGTGGCAAGAGTTCCCTCCCTGGCCAGGGAACTAACCACACGGCGAGCAGACCTCTCCTGTCTAGCCTGCTGCTCCCCTCAGCAGTGTATTTCAGTTAATCTGCCTGTTCTGTTCCCCACTCTGTCTCTGATGTATCCTCTTACCACCCCACACTTCTGGCCTGTACCCCAGTTCTTGTATGCATAAATAAATAAATCTTTAAAATAAATAAATAAAAAGAAAGAAAATGGCAAATGAATTATCTGTTTACATATGTATAAGATGTTCTTAACATAAATAAGCACATTTTATATATATAAAGGAATTTTTTATGAATTTTCAAAGAAAATGATAAAAAGCAGAATTTCAGGGTTTTAAATTAGGAAGCACAATGTGTAAAAACGTCATCTGTTAGCACCAATTTTATTGTATGTGTTAAAAGTGTAAAAATTTAGTTCATTTTGCTTATTTTAATAGAACATAAACATACATGCAAATTCAATAGGTTTGAATAAACTATTTGTTCGTTAGCCATAAAGGCAACCAAATTTTAGCAAATGGTATAGTTGAATTTTTGAGCAACCTCCAGACATACTTATGGAAATTATTTATATTAGTGCTTCTAGTGACTGAGATAATTGTATGTAGTTTCATGCAATACCTGCATGCTCTAATTTTAGGAGTGACTTATAATCTCTCAAAACATCCATTATTGAATATCTTCTTACTTAAAAAAATTGGATAATTTATGGCTTTATGAACCAAACTGTACTGATATAGTCATTGAGATATACAAGAAAATAGTGTATCGATGCACCTAGATAGATGATAGAGAGATAGAAAGATACAGATATAAATGTGTATGTATATATATTCAAGGTGTGTGTGGAATCATATGTACTTTTAATTTATATGCATACTTTGTATAAGAATATATATGATGCATGTAGAATTTATGAAAATGCATAGTACTGATGATTTTTTTACACCAGGAAGTAGGGTTTTGGGGAATTAAAATTCATAACTAAAACCCTGGAATATGTAACTTATATAGTTTGCTAAATCTCCATAACTTAGAGCTAACACAGTAAAGGAGAGATTCAAACAATTAGCTACTTTTAAGGCATTAAAATGCAAAGATTTTTCTGAACATTTTAAAATAATCAAAGATTTTTTTTTATTTCCCATATTTATGGCACAGAACATTTTCCTAACAGAGACAGCAAACATAATGACAATTTACATAGATCTGATTAAAGTAAACAGTAAGTAGCTAATCAATAAATTTTAAAAAGGGGGCACAGTCTGACAATAAAGTAAAATTATGTAAAATGAGACTACTTTTACTTAGTTCTATTTGAATACATGAAGTTCTATCTTTCCAGCCTACAGAAAGGATGACCTTGCCTTGACTCTCAGCACCTCGCTGTCCTAGAATTACCACCAAAGCAAAAGAAAGATGATAGATAGAAAACTTAACACATAAAATAGGAGGGAAACAAAAAAATGATAAAAACTGTGACTTTTTAAGGTGCTGAGAGTATTGGCTTGAATCATAAAAATAAATGTGATCTACTTTACAAACCTGATTTTGCTTATGAACACAAGGAATTTTTTAAATATATATTAAGGATAAATACAGGCAATAAAAGAAAAGCAAACAATATCTTTTATTACTGGCAAGAAGAATATATATTTAAATAAAAGCTTTAAATGTAAAAGTATATAAAAACAAATATATATTTTATTTATATCTCCTTCATATAGACCATATTAAAAAATGTGTGGCAAGCTATAATATATTTATATCTGATCCTATACACCTGTTTAATATAAAAAAAAACTACACCTTCAATTCAATTGAAATATATACAATTTTAATAGATCTATAGTCAAGGTATATTAATAAATAGTCTCAGAGGAGGACATAATGCCAACTGAGGTCTGAAGAATTGGGTCTCTTTTATGACATTATCTACAGGGTTTATCACAATGATACTTGCTCTGATAGATAAACCACAAATTTTCAGTCACTTAATATCTTGCTCCAGTAAAGTGCAATACTTTTGGAGCATGGTCAGTCAGTGTGAGTTTTCCTCCTACAAGCAGTGATTAAAAGTGGCAGGAAACTAGTGTTTGATGTTTCCTCCAACTTCAGCATGTGGCTTCCATATTTATGAAGCTGGTTTGCATCAAGACTCAGAAATGAAGAGTAGATTGGTGAGTTAGGGATGTGGGCACACATCACTTTTTTTAGATTTCAGGCACAAATGGCTAGAGTTAGCTGCAAAAGTAATTGGGCAATTTTGTGTAACTGAATGCCCCCCCAAAGGAACAGCAGGTCTGGTGACCAGCTAGCTATTTTGCATCACCTATCTTTAACTGAATGAGAAACAGAGAGAGAAAGCTGACTGAATCCACACTCCTAGAAGACTGTTTTTCTCATAAAATATTTAGAAATAATTGCATATATAAATTACATGGATTAATGACATTAGACACATTTCATAAAATTGAGTAAAACTGGTCATTAAATTGAGTAGTGAGAACTTTAGGCATGCAGCCAGCTAACCAATCAGTTAATTCAACTTTTAAATACAACATGTTTAGAAAAAAATGTTCAATCCTGATGTGTAGCCTCTGAGGCAATATTTCTTTAAAGACATTAATACTTTACATAAAATCTGTGTGTGTGTGTGTTTGTGTGTGTGTGAGAGAGAGAGAGAAAGAGAGAGAGAGATAGGGGCTGGCTGTGGGAGCTTGGGAAAGATTAAAAAAAAGAAATTATTTCAAAATATTGATTTTTTGTATTATGTGATCTGGATGTGTTTTATAATTTCTATATATTATTTTGAATATGAAATTAGAAAATTTATTTTATGTTGATTTGCTGTAATTTTCTAGTTATTTCACTTATGATAGATACTTTGCAGTTGGAATTTGAAGATAAATATTATTGCCCTATAACACTGGCTAATGAAACATGAAAGTAAACACTAAAGCTGGATAGATGCATAAAAATGAAATTGTGGGCAAAATGCCCTCTCGCACCACCTCCTCCTTCCCTAGCAACATGTCCTTGAAACCTGTGAATATGTTACCTGACATGGTGGAATAAACTTTGCAGTTATAATTCAAATTAGGGATCTTACAATATAGAAACAACTCTGAATTTCTATGTTGTTCCAATCAATTCAATAGACAATAATTTTCTCCACTTAAGAGTGCAAAAAGAAATAATGTAGTGGCAGACAAAGTCACAGAGATTCAAAGACTGAGAATGATTCTACCTACCTTTGCCACATAGAGAACACTAGAAGGAAGTGAGAGAGTCCTTAAGAACAAAGCCTTTCTGACAGACAGTAAGAAAGTCAGGTCCACGCAAAAAAATGCAAGGGACTGGAACCAGCCAACAATTAATGAATTTGGAAACATATTCTTTCATAGGCCCTCCAGAACAGAATGCATCACTGCCCACACCTTGATTAGTGCCATGTGGAATTCTGTAATGATACCAAGCTGCCCCGCACTGGACCCAGCTTTTGGATCAGGACAACCTTGAAATAATAAATTAGTATTTTTCCATCTATAACATTTGTTATCATTTCTCATTGTAACTATAAAAAAAAGACAATTTGAAGTAAAAAAGACACACGGAGGATTATGGGTACTGTCTCAGTTATCTGGAAGGTTTCCAACTATCTGAAGATGACATACAAATGCCACAATCACTGCATAATTTCTTCCAAAATTTAAGTAGACATTTTGAAAACATAGTCATATATAACTTCAAACCAATTTATTTAGATGTCAAGAATATAGTTTTACTTTCATGTAGCTTAATTTTCTTTTAAATTAAGACTATTCGAGCAAACTTTTATATTTCTTCCCTTAAACAATTTCTCAACATGGAAATCTAATTTGTGATTTAAAACAGTACAAATGGCACAATTTGGTGGATGCTCATTTGAGCTTCATTCAAATTAGGTAATTTCTCTTTGCTTCAAAACAGTTAACTTGCAGCTCCTTTCTGGAACTCATAATTATGTTTGCATTATTTTTTTCATGTGTCTGTATTTCTCTTACTAGGTTGTGAAGCTAGTATCAAATAGATATGTCCATATTTTCTTAATTCAAATTTCATTTGAGAAGATAATTCGGTTGATATTATTAATACATTTTTTTCTCCTTAAATTCTCATAATTTTTAGACTTTGTTATTATCAGGGAATTTTATACTTACAATGGCAAATTTTGTATAAAATTTAAAACAACTTATTTTTAAAAACAATGTATGAATAAATTATTTTAGTTACTCTTCAAAATTGGCTATTTTTCATTAAATGATGCTTGTATAAAGTTGACACTTAACATTTTTCCTGCAAATCTCACAGTAACAATAAAAATAATAAAACAATAAACAATTTATTTTATGAGACTAGAAGTGACTTCATATTGTAAATACTCCCCATTTCAGAATTGCACTTAAAAAAGTAACATCCAATTGAATTTAAACACAATTCCATTTGTGAAAACCTCACACTTTAAAACTGAAAATAAAAGTAGAAACCTACCATACGAATAAAGATTTTAAACTAGAAAGCCTATTTTCTTTTTTTTTTTTAAGATTTATTTATGTATTTTATATAAGCACTGGGAACAGTCAGAAGCGCAGGAGGGTGAGAGAATTCACCAGAGCCAGAGCAGGGAACAGAACAAGCAGAATGATGAAATACACTGCCGAGGGAAGCAGCGGGCACAGCAGGAGAGTTCTGCGCACCATGTGGGACCCTTGCCTGCGGCCGGGGATCGAACTGGTGCTGTAGAGGCTGCGGGCAGCCTCGCAGCCCAGCACTCAACTGCTGTGCCACTGGGGAGACCCGAAAGCCTATTTTCAAGAAAATAACAGAAAAACACTTGAGATATATGTATTATATACTTATCTATCATCTATCATGCAGAGAAAATTATGAACCAAATGATTTATGAATTAAAATGACACTAAAATTGATTAATTGCATATCTATCAATTAATGTGGAAGAAAGCTGATAGTTACATAAATATACTACTTTCCAGTAAATGAACTGCACTAATAATGTTATTTATAGTTCTGATTTGTTATTTAAAGATGCTCTTTAATATGAACTTATGATCGAAAGAGTCATTCTATTCTTATTGAATTTCTGCTTTGAATTAAATGAACTACAGAAAATCCCTCTAATAAAATCAAAGGCATTTTTTAAATGCTTGATATCAAAGCCACAGAAATTTGTCTAATGTTGCTTATAGTCTATCATTATTGATTTTCTTAACATCTTGACATAATGGGGGAATTCAGAAATACTGATAAAGCTTTAAGTCTGTGATATTAGATAGTTGAACACTGCTATGAAGTGTTTTGACAAGCCCTGCCTCCACCCACCCCTGAAGAAAGCATAAAAGAGCATTAAACTAAAATAACTATGGCTAATACTCATTAGTTTCAACCTAGTTTTACAAAGTATTTAGAAGTTGTCCCAGTTAAATCCATCAAAACACAAATCCTGCTAGGACAGGGGAGTTTTGTCCCTAAGGGCCCTTTCTAAAATTGCAGACCCATCAGATTTTTAAGTCATATGGAAAGTCAATATGGAATCTCCAGGGAAGCTACTTCTTTTCCAACTTTTTAATTTCTCTTTTACTATGTTCACCTCATTTCAACTCTCATTCAAATTTTAACAACTGCAAGAGTAGGCTTATTTCAGAGCTCTTGACATACATTTTACTTGGTAGAAGATTCCAATACCCTTAGGGACCATATCAAAAATGCCGCACTTGAAAAGAATTTGCCGAAGTGCATTTATGAACTCAGTCTCAATGCATTCCACAGAACAAGTCTATAATTTTCCTCAAATGAAGTTTGGCCTTTGAGCATCATTATACTTTGTATCAAAGTCATATGCAATTATAAAAATGCAAGAAAAATATCAGCATCCTTTGGGCAATTGTTCAGATCATAGGGGTCAAAAAAAGCCAACAGATTATTTCTTCCTTACCCTGCTTCCAGCCAGAGCTGTATTACAACAACCCAGAAGATTGTTTTCTCCTCTAAAAAACACTCCAATTATTTCCTAGAGAAAGATATAGAAACATTTAATATTCTAATGTAATTTTCTCATGACTTTAACAAAAAAAGTTTAGTTGAGTGAGAAAACACAGTTGCTGATTTTACATTTGCATCAGAAAATCTGTTATAAAGAACAGCAAGAGACTATCATTACTGAAGAAGGGGCAAATTAGTTTTACTATCCTTCTATAAAAACAGGTAACTAGCCTGTGCCAAATTACAATCCATGAGTAATTCCCCTGAGATATTTCTCTCCTATATCATGAGGGAGGGTGTATCTTAAAAATGAGTCTTGTGTGAATTCAGATTCCTTCCTTCAATACCTGATTCCTTTGTCAATCTGAGAAGCAATTCTTTTTTAAGTCTTCAGAAAAAACAATTGTACTAAAAGAAATCAAATTGAATTTCAATCATATAGTCTTTAGAAGTTAAAGATGTTTGGTGTTGTTTCCATAATAAAACTGAAAAGTACTTCAATTAAAAAAATCAAAGTGCCAGTTACCAAAATGAATTTATGACCATTTGAATTTTACAGCAACATATTTTATTTCCTTTCTCTAATGACAAAGTATGATGCTATACATTGATAGACAGATGATGAATGTATGAATAGATGGAAAGAAAGGTAGGTAGGTAGATAGATAAATAGATACATAGATAATTTAATTCAATCACAAATATATTGTTCATAATAACTAATGAACTTTTGGAAAGATCAAGACAAAAAAGCTCCACTCTTTTATTCAATTTTTTTTTAAGATTTATTTATTTATGCATATAAGAGCTGGGGTACAAGCCAGAGGGGTGTGTGTGTGGGTGGGAGGTTTGAGTGAGAGGATTCACCAGAGACAGAGTGGGGGAGCAGAACAGGCAGACTAACTGAAATACATGCTGAAGGGAGCAGCAATCAAGTCAGGAGAGGTCTGCTGCGCCATGTGGGTAGCTCCCTGGCCGGTCGGGGGTTCGAACTTCTGCGACAGAGGCTGAGGATTGCTTCATAATGCTGTGCTTAACCCCTTGCGCCACCAGGGAGGCCCCTGATTCAATTTTTGACTCTGAAGATTAACAAAGCTTTTTTTTAATGTAGCTCAATATTAGAACAATGGTTAGAAAATGAAGGGAAAGTGAAGACAAAATAAGAAAATTAAGTCTCTGTGGAACAGAATGGCAAAGATCTTTTATAACTAGAACCAAATTCTTTCCTAGTAGCTGGTTCAAATTCAGTAGATTTTAGCAGAGGCCATAAGTGCTTAATCTAATAGATAGTCAATATAATTTATGAAACAAAGACAAAGCAGTGGCTCTTCTTTGTGTCACTGAACATCACATCTTTCAAGCTGTGATAGCAATCATCAAACTTCCTACCTAGCTAGAAAACAATAGTGACTTACTGGGTATAATGCAATAAGAGATTGTTAGAGAAATATTTACTATTCTGCTGTTCTATTTCCTTTCCTCCAATTTAAATTTGGCTGACTAATTCTGAAAGTAAACTGTATTTCAGGAATCTGAATGGAACAGAATAGTCTATGCACCTCATCTGCCCAAGTAGAGACTATCCATTAATTAAAACATTTTCTTCCCAAACTCATAGTTATTGTTAGAAATGCCATTAATTTATTCTGGTAGAGATAGAGTTAAAAGTTCATACTTTGAAAACTCCCCTTGGATCTGAATACATAGCAGTGAGAGAAAAAATATAAAAATGAGAGCTAAATTATAACAAAAAATATCCTTAAACAAGAACAAGAGGAATAGGAAAGGGAGGGAGGAGAAAGAAATGCAATGGTGAGTCTACCTGAAGAATATGCCCTATTGATGTGGAAGCAGCAAAGGGTACTGGGAGTTTGGCTCATGTGGGTAACGAAATAAAAGGTGTTCCATTTTGTTCACTTGTTAGGGTTTTGATTATCTACTTAACTTTCTGTCTAAACTTTATATATGAAAGAAGGCAAGAGAACATGGTTGCAAATCAGGGACCAAGATTTGAACCAAGTTTTTTTGTTTGTTTGTTTGTTTGTTTGTTTTAACATATCTCTGTGTTGTTGGACATTCTGTAAACCAGTAGAAGCAAATACTCCAAAGGTGTTAGGTAAAAAGTAATGCCAATCTATAGGGAGAGAGGGAGAGGGGAAGGGGGGGGGAGAGAGAGAGAAAGAGAGAGAGAGGGAGAGAGAGAGAGAGAGAAACAAGTGAAGAAAACTGATCCTAAGAAGCGTATCCAATACACTCAAAACCTAGGAAACAAATTTAGCATTCTCAAGATTAACATATGTGATAAGTTATAGCAAAAAAAAAAAAAACTCATAATGCTATATATTAATAAAATGCAGTGCTTTCCTTAATGAATGAAAGGAAGAATATATTTCTATAAGTTGTTAGGATCATTTATTCAAACTCTAATATGGAAAGAATTAGATAAAAAAGAAATTGAAATATACACATGCCTGGCTGGGAATCAGCACCTCCTCAGGTTATGTTGAATGGTAAGCTAAGAAGTGGGAGGGGCCTTCTGTGAGGAGAGAGGGCTGCAGGTATCAATTAGAGGGGGAATAAAAAGAAGCTTTAAATGGGGTTTACCATTGTGGATTTTTTTCCCTCTAATATTTAGCAAATCTGTTAACATAATCATTCACTATTGAAAAGACTTTTAGAAAGTGAAGGCAGGAAAAAACAAATCTCACAGAACACTTTAGATATATAATATATAAATGCTTGGCGTAATAACAAAATCAATACATCCGCAAATTATTTTGACAAATAAAATTTCAAAGAAAATACTCTGTTGGACTTTATGGTCTCCTTGATAAGATGAAGATTTAATAAAGATTTCTAAAACACCAGACATGTTTGTCTTAGACAGGAAAGATGTGCTTCCATTACACATTCCAATTGAAAAACAAACAGAGGCATTTGGATTCCAATGGGGTGGATATATTTATAAATGATACACAATGAAGATTCAAAATGAGCAAAAAATGAAGTATGAGAGAAAAAAGATAGAAAGCAGAATGTGAATTAGAGGGAATAATGAAAACGTTCTGTTTTGAAACATTGTTTGGTGTAGTAACAATTAGCTTAGCAATAAAATATTTTGTAAATGTGCTAGTTTGCACTTAAAAATAAGGAAACATATCATTTCAAATTGATTTTTTTCTTGTCATTTAACAGAAAGAAAATAGTGCCCCTTTTAACTAGGAGCTCATTCATTGCAGTGATGGCTTTAATGATAGTTAATCATGATAATGGCAGTGGCTGATGTAACCATTCATGATTAGTTCAGGCTTGTTTTTGTGTATATTTAAAGCAAACCACAGCTTTTTCCAGAGACTTCAATTCTTTCTGCTCTATTTCCTCTCTAAGTTACACTGCAACATTTACCCACAAGTATTTATTCTACATATGTACATATCAAATAATACAGCCTTGCAAGTGTTAGGGACACTGTGAGTCAAAATATATGGTTGTTACTGACTTCTAAAATCACACAAAATGTGTAATTATCTCTCAAGATATCCCTAGGTGCTCTAACCTTCAGTTTCCTATAGAGGTGAGGGAAGAAAGGGGGGGATAGAGAAGAAAATGGCATGGTTAAAGTTTGCATGATTCGTAAAATAGTGTCTCTTAATGGATAAGCAATATATGCTAATTGTTTTTCCTAATATGTTTTAAATAATTTAAAACAAAAAGAATAGGGCCTCCCCAGTAGTGCAGCGGTTGAGCACTGGGTTGCGAAGCTGCCCGCAGCCTCTGCAGCGCTGGTTCGATCCCCGGCTGCTCCCCGGCCACCAGAGGTGGGTCCCGCATGGCGCGCAGACCTCTCCTGCCGCCCGCTGCTCCCCTCAGCAGTGTACTTCGGTCCTTCTGCCTGCTCTGCTCCCCATTCTGGCTCTGGTGAATTCTCTCACCCTCCCACGCTTCTGACTGTACCCAGTGCATGCATAAATAAATAAATAAATCTTAAAAAAAAAAGAATCTATCAATTAACCACTTGTAATATATAGTCCTAAAATTTTAGAATGATTGCAAAATTTAAAAAGGAAACAACACATTTACCAGTAATATTGACCTAATGTTGTATTAAAGCTGTTTTCATGTATACTAATGGGGCATAGTACTAACTTTTAAAAGTTTGATTTTATTTATAATTCCAACAGAAAAATTTTTAAACTGCCAATTATATGTACACTTTCCACAATTGAGTTCTTATGAAAGTCTCCAAAATCTGCCTATAACTAATAAAATGTACTTTAAATGTTTTAGTTATTCATTATGATTTGGAATATGGGGCAGGGAGCTAACAGCATTTCCTATTCAGATAGACATACTCTGTAAATATTTTATGTATGTGGTCTTGTCAGCATGGGGAAAATAACCTATATTTAATTTTTATGCCACAATTTTCTCCCCTCCCTCTGACTCCAATAGCTAGGAGAAACTTACATGGACAGGTTTGCCTGTGAAAAATCTTTCTAACTAAAGAGTGAGTGATTTGAGTCTAGAATAATAAACAGTTGCATTTTTCTTCGCTCTCAGTATTACATGTACCATGTGAAAATATAACATGTGATCAATGAAATATAAATTTATAGGTCATGTCTACCCAGAAATAAATGTTTAATTGATAAAGGTACTTTTTTTTAATATTTGTCATGCTTTGTTAGCATTCTCTTCAAAATAACTTTTGTGTTTTCATTTTAATATTAATTCTGTCTTCGAAACTTCTTTTTTAAAAAAAAAAGATTTATTCATTTATTTATACAAGCACTGGGTACAGTCAGAAGCACCGGAGGGTGAGAGAATTCACCAGAGCCAGAGCAGGGAGCAGAACAGGCAGACTGATGAAATACACTGCTGAGGAGAGCAGCCGGCATGGCAAGAGAGGTCTGAGCGCCATGTGGGACCCTCGCTGGTGGCCGGGGATCGAACCGGCGCTGCAGAGGCTATGGGCAGCTTCGCAGCCCAGCGCTCAACCGATGCGCCACCAGTGGAGGCCCTGTCTTTGAAACTTCTGAGAGTGCCAGGGCTATAGAATAAGTAGTACATCTTGGGGCTGGTGACCCAAGGATTAAAGTTTCAGTGCTATCAAGCTATCTCCAGCCACTGTGACATGAGTTCCATCCCCGGCCAGGAAGCTAACCCACATGGCGCAGCAGACCTCTTCTGTCTCGCCAGCTACTGCCTTCAGCAGTATATTTCAGTAGACCTGCCTGTTCTGCTCCCCACTTGGTCTCAGATGAATCCTCTCACCCCCTGCACCTCTTGTTGTATGCATAAATAAAAATAAATCTTTTTTAAAAATAATAAGCAGCATAGCTTATATATTTCACATATGATTATAGTTGAAAAAATTTTAAAACTCCTTGAAAGAATATTGTGGTTAAACAATAGAATGCTACTTTTAGTTCTTAGACACATAAATAGATTGCTGGAAACTTTTTTTTTATTTCAATTCTTTCCTCTGTCAAATATTCAGGAAAGAAGCCATGCAATTAACTATCCAGGTAACATACACTAGGGGAAAAAGTACTTTCTCCATTACATGAAATACTAGACATAGTGTTTCTGTTTTATGAGTCCTGAAGGGCAGAATGTAATACGCTGTGATTACACAGATTTCCCATTGATTTTGACAATAGAGCAACAATCAACATATTCTTGACTAGAGATAATCAAAAGATATTTCTATAGTTTTAAAAAACATTCAAAATTATGTTTGTTCTTATTTTGTAACTCTCAATGTATTTCAAATACTCCTATTAGCTCAAAAATATAATTTGAAACTATTATACCCCTGTTATTCCTTATGTTGATGTTGTGACTATAATTTTTTTGATGCTTGTGACTTTGAGTGCTTCTGGAAATATTCTTATGTGCCACATTTTTTTCTATGTAAATATCACATTTACAGTTAGGGAGCTTAAAATAATGGTGACAGATTGGCATGTGATAGACTTTCACATATACAATCAGTTCAAGAGTGAATACAAATAGATAGATTGGAAACGATGATGATACCTGAGAATAATGTAGCTAATTGTGAGCCACACTAGAAACAACTATTATTCATCATGTGATATTAAAAAAGAAAGACTCTAACTTGACACTGAGTGGCAAAGTTGTTTCGCTCATAAACTTGAACAGTGAGGATAAAAGTCAAACTTGAAGAGGAAGGATTTAGAATAATAATAAAAAAAAAAAAAGGACACTGAAAGGTAAGCTTGAAGATAGAGGCTGTATCTGAGTGAGGGCTGAGGGGCTACCTATGAATAGAGCCAGAGGTGAATAGCTTTGAGCACCATAGTTAGAGGCTGGTATTTGATCCAGGGGTATTGGGGAAGCACTAAAGAACCTGAGTAAAGGTGCACATAGTTAGAGCTACCAGAATTGAAAGGGGCTTTGATGCATAATAGAGAATACTGTAGATTTGAATTGATCAGGAGCAGGAGCCAGAATTTAGCAGTGGAAAAAAAGTGGGCAAATTAGAACAAAAAAAGGATACAAGAAAAAATGAGGTGATGAAAAACACTGGATTATATATCTTACATGGTGGGAAAAAATTAAAAAAGATGCTAGCATTTAATTTACACTCCTTTGAAAACATTAATTTGTGTTACAACCTGTTCTAATTGTCCCAATCAGAGTACTGTATATGATTTTCTGTTATGACTAATTGTGATCCAACATCTTTCTATTAAGCACTCTCTTAATTTAGACTAATTTCTTTTAATCTGAACTTCCTTATCAAATGTGAGTGATACAATAGTTGACACATCAGATACAAGCAAGAAATTGAATTTAATATCTTTCTTCCAAATGAAAATATTACAAATATTGTCATTTAATATAAAAGAACTTAAATTATTCTAGTAGAGACAAAATCAGGAGTTTGTTTATATATATACTTATGAGCTTTGATTAATTTGCATACATTTTATACATATATAATTAAAATTTTATTTTTATTTTTCATTATGGATCAACCTGCCATCTATAAAAGGACAAGAGAATATGTCTTGATAATGCCCAACCTGAAAATCAGAGAAGTTGTTTTTTAGTTTCTGGTCATAGATCTGTTATGAAGTAAACCAAAAATAGATGACGAATACATCTATTGGCATATTTTCAGTCATCACTACAAATTATATTCAAATGCAATAAAAATGGAGAATCTAGGTAAAAAAAAAAACCCTAAATAAACTTTGGTCCTTTATTCTAGAAATTCATAAGGCCAGGAGCACCACTGATGTTCTTATGGTTAATTAAGAGCCAATTGAGTGCCCTTTAATAATTAGACAATCTCAGGGTGGACTTCTATCCTTTATAAAGGAATGGAGTTTGGAAAATAAGTAGAGCATTAATATTTTCTCAGATCTAGTTCTGGGTTATCCCACTTTTTGACCACAATGAAATTTCAATCTATGCATTTTTAATTAAACTAGCAATTTGATCATATATTTTCTGAGTGTTTGTTAGTTATGTGCCACCCTGGCTTTAGACTACCAGAAAGAAAATGTAAATAATACTTAGATATCTCCTTGAACTCATCCTATGATCTTTCATTTCCTGACTTCCACACAAATTTTAAAATCTTACAAATTATTTTTTAGAGTACTACAAAACCAGCATAAACAATGGCCCAATTTCACAATGCAAGCATTGTATTAGTCATCTATGTTTAACTGCATTTTTCAGATGTGAAATAGTCAAATAAGGAGTCAGCAGGGAATTATAAATAATGAATAACAAATATAAGTTTGTTTCCATTGGGGTAGTATCCAGTAGAAGAGAAAATTGTGCTACAAATAGAAGGAAATGGTTAAATTTGAAATACTTAGGTGTTTTCTTTAGCAATAACTAACTATTCAAAATTGTTTCAAAAGCTACGAATTGAATATGCTGCCAAAGTAAAAAACACAAGTGGATGCCAACATATGCAAAATCAAATGACTTTTTCCAATTCAAAGAGCCTTTAATGACTCTTTTTCAGAGTGTAAAAAGTGATCTTTATGTAACAAAATTCCATCATCACTATCACCCTATAAATCTTATTAAACAACCACTTGCACTTAAGAGCAACATGAACTTGATTTATAATTCAGAGAACAGTGATTGGAATAATTTTCCTTTAAAAATTTAGACCCAAATGATTAGAGATGATAAATTTACGCATCTATGAGAAATCAACAAGACTCGCCTCTTTGTATGTGCTACCAATAAGATTGTATTTTAATAGACTTAGAAAGAATCTCACAGTGAAAGTTTGGTAGTGGGCTTTTTCTTTTCTCCTCCAGGAAATAGATAATCTTATATTTTGGACACAAATATTGAAGGTTCATTTTTAAAAGAGTGCCCAAAATTTCAGTTTCAGTCACTTCTGGCAGGATGTGAATGCAGATTTTTGACTACCAAAGGGTCATAGGCTTTCTTATTTTACATTTCTGTGAAGTTTTGACTCAGTTTTTGGAGGTAACATTTCAAGACCCAAACAGGGTTACAAATGAACTGGCACTACTTTTTCTTTCTCTTTTCTTTACCATTAACTTATCTTGACCCTTTATTTTCTACTTCTTTCTTCCCATTCTTGAAAACTCTTAGATAAAAAAATCTCTGTCTTACTGTTTTTCAAAGTGATATTCGTATAATTACGGGAGTTTGAAGAATTTAGAAGGAAGTAGTCATTAGCGATGGCAGGAATTATACATTCTTTTAGTCAAAGGTACTATTCAAGAGACTACTACTAGTAAAACCTAGTAACCACAATATATTGCATTTGCATTTACATTGGTACCTTGACATCATTTGCCAAATGCTGCCACGTTCATTAGTTTACCCAGCTCTATGAAGAGGGTATTGCTGATAATTTGCATTGTTGGCATTTGAATGAAGAGATAAAAGAATCTCATAGAAGTAGTCTCTTGTCAAAGTTATAAAAATGGTGATAACCAAACGAGGAGAACGCAAATTCACCAGCTACACACCCCAATCCAGCACAATTAATTGTATGCAATAATATCCAAATACAGGAAAAACATTAGAGGTCAGTCTCCCCCACCCTAGATGTCTATCTCTTTCCCTGGAGTCAGCTCAACATTTCCAACTTAGAGCTTTTCCCACCTCCTCTGACTCCTGCCCCGTTTTCCCCACTCACAGGTATTTCCTACTAAATCTTTAATCCATCTAAATTTGTTTTAGAAGCTACTTCTCAGAGGAATCAATTTAACATAAATTCTTTCTTAGAATACCTTCAGAAAATATCAATAGCTCCATTTCTTCCAGATTTATAAATATGCAAATATTGTAAATAAATTATCCATATTATTAACCAACAAAATGCATAGATAAGTACAAGTTCAATACATTATCCATTTCCTTTATTTTTTCATCATCACATTCATAGTTTGTGCAAATGTTTCTTGTGCATAAAAATAGATTAGACTTAACTCCATTTCTTGAACTCTGTAACTCCACTTTCCTAATAGCTTTTAATAAAATAACTATAAATACACAAGACTTACAATATAACCATGGTGGTTACTTTTAATGAGAAAAAAATGATTAGCATCATTAGTGTACAGCTGAGGTATACCTAGGGACCCCAAACTTGTATGTTTTGAAGAGGTCTGGCCATCCTTGCATACAAAACAAAGTCGAATCTTAGGTTAAGAGAACTTTAATAGAATTAATGTGCATGGAGACAGAAGAGTAGAAGAAAAAGTATGTTGCATAAAACACCCAAAATTAGCCATCCCCTCACGGACAAATGCCTAGCTAAACAGGTTTGACCTGAGTTGGAGTTGCTGAAGCTTGCAAGCTCTACGGAGAGCATGAAAATGATAATGTAGTCATTAATTTACACATTTGTTAATAGTTATTAACAAAGTTTGTTAATATTTTATATTGTGTGAGATACTGAGAGTAAAATAGCAAATAGAGAAACTAGGTATGTTCCAATGAAACTTAGAATCAAATGTGTAGAGGAATGACTGAAAAGAACATGGGATATTCAAATAAATGTGATAGTAGCTGAGAAGGGAGAGAGGTTCTCTCATGGCATAAGTAAAACATTTTAAGCAGACTTTAAGAATTATCTTCTGTACCCCCCAGAGCATCATAAACAATCTTCTAGAAGAGAACTCAAGATCCTATGATGTAATTTTCCTAAATGGAGCTTTCATTCACCATAAATAATCCATTTCTTCTCTTCAGTAGTATTGATTAACCCCTCATTTGTCCACTTCCTCTCAATGTTCATTGTGTCCTCATAATACAAATATTGACAGCAAACTCTTGTGCATCGCTTGGCTTTATTCTGATTTTTTTAATACTTCTACATATTAACTGAAACCTTGATGCACTCCCATTTTTTTATTACTGATAACAGTGATTTATATTTTTCCTCTTTTTTCCTTGACTACTTTTGTTACGATTCCATAATTTTATCAATCTTTTTGGAATACTAACCTTTAGCATTCAGTTTTGAACATTTTCTCTATTGTACAATCAAATTGTATTCATTGAATCTACCTGGTGTATGTTTACTTTCTATTTACTTATTTCCTTCCTTTCACTTTCGGAAAATTTAATTTTTATGTTTCACTTAAAACATAAAAAATTCCTGTCATGCTATAGATACAGTCACAAATTTTAGTATGTAACATCTTCAATACTATTCAACGTAAAATATTTCCATTGATATTATTAATTTTTTTGTTATTTTTTTATTATAACATGTTCTTAACTATTGACTTTCTAAGAAGTACATTCCTAATTTCCAAAGGAAATAGGCTACCATTTTATTTTTGCTAACGCTGTCATTGAATCCTCAATTCCTCTCTATTTAGTGTTTGAAAAGTGTTGTCCATCCTATCTAGTTTGGTTTTATACACCAGGCTTGAGTTTAATTTTGGTTAATAATCTATTTGAATTTGAAAGAATCTGTATCTCTTGTCATAGGATGATTCTATGAAATATGTAGACAAATGTGTAAAAAAACTAATGCAGTGAGTGTCTGTGTTCTTATTTGGCTCCATTTTTTTTTTTTGTATTCTAAAGTGCAATACATATTTAAAAGAGATTTGTATCACAAAGATATATACTTTGACCATTGTAAAATAGTATTTTCTACTTCTCAGAATATTTCTTGTTGTAAAGACATTTTGTCTTTACTAACATAACTAGTTCAGCTTTAATTGGTTAGGATTTGTATATTTATCATTATTATTTTGTTTTATTTTGTTATTTTTTATAGTTTTAATGTATCTTATAAATTTGAATATTATACTTGAATGCTTTTCTAAATCTTCCATCATAGTTTTCCACATGTATTATGAAATACAAACAAAGTTGTACTTTTATTAACTTGTTTTTCTTTTCAATTTAACTCCACTATCGTATACCCACCCCTTTCTCTATATTTTTGTAACTTCTTTTAGGCTAATAATTATTTGATTTTTTTTTTCTCTTTTATCCTCTAGCATATCATTAGTTCTACATTCTTTATTTGGTTGTCCCAAGTAATAATTTGTATCACAGTTCATTATAACCATTAGCAATTCAAAGTGTGTTATCAATTTTTCCAGTCTTTTCACATGCCTGCTCTTTAATACTTTAGTTTATATTTTTTCCTCTGATTTGTTTACAAACTTTCTGTTTTCCTGTTCTCTTTGTCTATTAACTCTGTTTCCACTTTTATGTAATATATGGCCAAAACCCATGAATTGATGAAAAGTGGTCATTTAATGAGCACTTTGATGGAAGAATTGGCAGACACTTCTGACTAAATGTTTAATTAAAGAGAAAGAGAAACTCAGTATTTTTTTGGTCCTGAGAATCTGATACTGTTATTGCCACTGGGCTAGTTTCTTTGCCTAATAAAGTCAGCTTACTGGGAGATGCTTGAAAAACAGTAGGAACATCATTTATTTTTTACATGTGATACAAGAGTATTTCTTCATAACCTGAGAAGTTCCAAATCTCTAATATCTTAGGCTATTTCAATTGGGAACCTTGGTGAACAGGAATATGCCATTATAGAACAATCTGTCTCCAGGCTTGCATTTTGTGTATTGCTTATTTTCCTTTCTTGCACACAATGCTGCTAAAAGTACCAGTCAATTAAACTAACATTCTATTTTTTCTAACCATTTTTAAGAACTCTAACTCGATGTTCCATCTTATAAAATAAAACAAATGACAATTTTACTAATCATTTTAGCTTGACGTAAGACATTACCAGCTTCCAGATATTTCATTTTTATTTGTTAATTTCTAGTAATTCTTATAACAATGGCAGGTTTGCAACATGATGCATTTAAATTAATTTCACATCAAATTTACATAAACAGTTACTTGTTTAAATTAGAACTTGAGAAATATGTTTCAAAAATATATTCTTACAGTGCTATCTATTCATGTTCTTTCCTAAATCCAGAGCAAAGACATCTTCCACTTCCAGAACTATTAAAATATATCTTTTTTTCTTTAGGAGAATACATAGTATTCACATTAGACCTTTGGAAATATTTATATTTTGAAATGTAGATAAAAATGTAGTGTCATTGAGCTTTTGCTGTATAACAAAACACCGTGAAACACAGAGGCCTAAAATTACTATTTATAGGGTTCTGTGCATCACATATTTGGGTTGGGTCTATCTGGCAGGTCTGTCTGGTCTGGAAAACACTGAACTAGGGCTCATAACACTTTCATGGGCACCTTCTGGACATTGGCACTATCAGCTGCATCCTTGAGTTTTTCCCCACAATGTTATTCACCCCTCTGCAGGTTTTTCAGACAGTGTTTATGTTCTGATGAATTCACATTAAGCAAAAGTTGAAATGTCCCACTGTGAAATCCCATGTTTCTATGGGTATTTAGAGATGTTAGAAATTAACATATAAATGAAACATTTATTTTTTTTAATAGTTTAAAGTAATATTGTTGGAATCTTGAGCTTAATCTTTACCTTTCCTTAAAATCTCTTACCAAAATTGTGGAACTAAGATTCTCATCTCCTCCTAGATATATTGAACATATTGATGTTGAGGAAGATGTTTTGTTTTGTTTGCCATCTAGTTACCTTGGAAACGATACTCTTGGAAATGAACTGCATTGCTGAGTTTGAACAAGTACCATGGAAACCAGAAAAGAACAACTTACCTGCATAGCAGGAGATTACTTAAAATATAGGGGGGAAGGATGGGAGAAATTTAGGAATACACACGTATTCATTTGAAATTTCTATTTTTTAGTGTAAAATTTTAAGGTAATTAATACACTATAATAGTTAACATTGAAGGAAATTCTGTAGCTTATATATACAACATCTAAGAATAATCGTATATTTATTGCAATGATTAATATTTTCTAATACCAATAGAGGTCTTAGTCTTCAGTAAGTTGTTATCATAATTTCACATTTCTTTTTCATTATCTCAAAATATAATCCTTTAGGAAGTATAAAATATGTAGACAAAAGTGAACTTTATAAATTCAGTCACCTGCTTTATTTAATTTGTAATTGGTATATAATATAACATTGTATTCAATGGCACTCACTAATATCAGGTATTATATTCAAGAAATTTGCAGTTGAATTAAATTAGAGATTATGCACACAAATAAATATGAAGTGAAAAATGATATGAACCATCTGTTTAATAAGGTTGGAGGAATTCTAGTATAGAGTTTCCCAGAAGCCACTAACTATATCTTGCTATTACAATGAGGAAAGTTTATCAACGATGAATAGACAAGAATAGATTGTTGTCTGGAAAACTCTATCAACAATTTTATTAAACCTATAGTTCCTACCAACAACTTTTCTTGCAGCACATACCTTCTTGGACTGTCTTTAGAGCTTATTGAGGCCCCTGCAGGATCCCCAGGGCCCAAACTGGTCAGAGCTTGATTAAAAGGCATGTGCAGAATAACCCAAAGTGACCCAAGTAGCTAGGGGCTCATTGTAATACTAAAATCCCCACCTCTGGGCAGGATTTGGCCTCCATTTCCTCCTGAACAAGTGACAGATGATGAGATATGTATGGCAACTGTGCAGAGCCAGGGAAACACTGCCCCAAAGATACCAGAAAGAAATCACCTAGTTGATATATTGCTTGTAATTACTTTGTCACCTAAATCCCCTGAATTTTATAAAAAAGCAGTGTAAGACTTTGACTAGAGAAGTTTTTCTTTTAGAAGGGGACTCCTGGAGTTTGCTCTCTTACTTCATCACTTACAGTAAATCCCGCTGTTCTTGACACTTTGGTGTCTGGAGTCCTCATGACATTCCCATTTTGTTTTATTCCTCTGCAGCTTTCTCTTTTCCCCCTTGCATTCTTGAGTGATCTGTCACTGAATGGAGCCATTGATAATGATGAGTATACTCCTAATAGAAAATGTGGATAGAATATTGGCATTCAGAGTTGATACTGACGGTGTGCAAAGTACAGAAAACTTTATGAATTAAGAAATACATTTTTAGAGTATTGTTTATAAAATTGCCATTGGGAGGCTGTCTGGGGAGTTTACATTGAAAGAGTCCAGAATCAAATTACAAATGAAAACCACTGAGACTTTTTATCTGTTTATCATTGAACCATTCCAATTTTGGAAATATGTCTTAAATTTTATGCTACATCATATAATGATTCACACTTACTAATTCATTTTTCCCCTTAACATAGTAAATGCTTTACATAGGTATATCGTGCATTAACCTGATGACTGACATCAAAGTTCAAAAAGTTTTTCCTTTTTAAAAGCATTTAAAATACTTCACCCAAGAAAATGGGGTTCATACTATGCTTACAGTGGAATGAAATGTCATTTTTTCATTCACACTATAGAAGAACATCTAATTACTATCTTCTTTTTATTAGATGACTAGAAATAACTGATTAATAAGCTGAGCAGCATTCTATTAAATAAGTTTATTTGAAAATTTGCTCATTTTCTCTTATAATTTAATAATTCTAAAGTCATTTAAAATACATATGCATTGGGCCTCACCTGGTGGTGCAGCGATTGAGCGCTGGGCTGCGAGGAAGCCTGCAGCCACTGCTACGCTGGTTCGTTCCCTGACTGCCAGCGAGGGTCCCACAAAAAAAAAAATAAATAAATAAATACATATGCATTTTAAAATGAAATATTTGTTGGCATAACTAAAATAGTACCTGAATAACCACATTGTTTTAAGGGTCTCATCATTTATGGAGAGAATTTGTTAGTATAGACAAACTAATAAAGACACCTAATCTTTAGTTTCCCCTTTCTCTTTAGTTGACAAGCTAACAAGGACTTTTACATAAGGTCTATTGAAAAAAAAATTCAATGTCTGTTAGTAGGTAAGTAGGTGGCAACATAGACATCTCATGTAACATAAAAGATATAACACTGTACACCTCACATTTTTTGTTGTTAGGATTAAATGAAAGGGTAGGCTTAAATCTCTCATTATAATGTTAAGCACATTATGAATGCTCAAAATAAATGTTATAAGGCTTCATTTCTATCAATACAGACCTGATTTATATACAAAAATTAAGCTAGACTTAAATAGGACATTGTAATTGCTTAATTAGAATAACATTTATTACTAGAAAAGAACTTTTATATATCTACATATGGAAAATCAAACAGCTATTAGAAATTGCATGAACTTTAAATGCCAAAAATGTCTCTTAAAACATTAACACAAATATGTGTTAATTAATATTTTAAAGAAAAAAGTAAATAAGTTGCAAAACAGAATGTAATTTAAAACTCATTTGAACTGTTGTCTCAAAAAAGCATTGCTATAGAAAAAACTGAAAGAATATGCAGTAAGATTATTTTCTTTATTTGGTGATTATATTAGTTTTGTTTCTGTAATGTTCTATGTTCTAGTTTTAAAAAATGCACCATTATTCTAATACATTTGTGAGCCTTTTTTAGATTATCTTACTTTATAGAGATGGTGTTCTCCTTTGAATTGTTGGAGATTTTGTTGACTATTTTATTTATTTATTTTTTTTTAAATAATAAATTTTATTGTTATATTCCCCATACAATTGCAGCCCCCCCATTCTGACCGCAATTCCTCCCCTCCTGCCCCCGCCCCCCTAAAAGTGTCTCTGGTTCATGGTTTTTTGTTGATTTTGATTTTCACTTTCTTATAGTTATTCATTTTCCTGGTCCCTTATTTAAGTTTTCTAGATTCCTGCTATGAGTGAGACCATCCGGTATTTTTCTTTTTCTTTCTGGCTTATTTCGCTGAGCATGATCCCTTCTAGCGCCATCCATGTTGCTGCAAATTGCATGTGTTTATCTTTTTTGAATGCTGAGTAATATTCCATGGTATATATGTACCACATCTTCTTGATCCAGTCATCTATTTTTGGGCATTTGGGTTGTTTCCAAAGCTTAGCTATTGTAAACAGTGCTGCTATAAACATAGGGGTGCAGGTGCTCTTTGGAATTGATGTTTCTGTGTCCTTTGGGTAAATACCTAGGAGTGGAATTGCTGGATCATATGGAAGCTCTATGTTTAGTAGGTCCAGAAATCTCCACACAGCTCTCCACAGTGGTTGGACCAGTTTGCACTCCCACCAACAGTGCAGAAGAGTTCCTTTTTCTCCACACCCTCGCCAACATTTGTTGTTGCTAGTTTTTTTAATATGTGCCATTCTCACTGGTGTAAGATGGTATCTCATGGTAGTTTTGATTTGCATTTCCCTGATGACAAGGATGTTGAACATTTTTTCATATGCCTGTTGGCCATTTGCATTTCCTCTTCAGAGAAGTTTCTTTTTAGCTCTTCTGCCCATTTTTTGACTGGATTATTTTCTTTGTTGTTGTTGAGTCTCATCAGCTCTTTGCAGATTTTTGTGATCAGTCCTTTATCATTAGTGTTGGGTGCAAAAATGTTCTCCCAGTTGGTGGGGTTTCTCTTTGTTTTTGTTATTGTCTCTTTTGCTGTGCAGAAGCTCTTTAATTTGATGTAGTCCCAGCTGTTTATCTTTGCCTTCACTATCACTGCTTTGGGTGATGTGTCTGTAAAGATGTCTTTGATGTGCAAATCACGTAGTGTTTCGACCTATATTTCCTTCTATATATTTTATGGTTTCAGGTCTTATGTCTAGTTCTTTAATCCATTTTGAGTTGATTTTTATGTATGGTGTGAGGTAGGTCAAGCTTCATTCTTTTGCATGTAGTGACCCAGTTTTCCCAGCACCATTTATTGAACAAACTTTCTTTGCTCCAATGCATAGTCTTTGCTCCTTTGTCAAAGATTAGTTGACCATAAATCTGTGGGTTTATTTCTGGATTTTCTATTCGATTCCATTGGTCTGTATGTCTGTTCTTGTTCCAATACCATGCAGTTTTGATGATTATGGCTTTGTAGTAGAGTTTGAAGTCTGGGAGTGTGATGCCTCCATTCCCTTCTTTTTTTTTCAGGAGAGCTTTGGCTATTCGGGGTTTTTTGTGATTCCATATGAATTTCATCAATAATTGTTCTATTTCTTTGAAGAATGACATTGAAATTTTGATTGGAATAGCATTGAATTTGTATATTGCTTTTGGAAGGATGGCCATTTTAATAATGTTTATTCTTCCAATCCACGAGCAGGGGATGTCTCTCCATTTCTTTGTGTCTTCTTCTATTTCTTTTAACAGTGTTTTATAGTTTTCTTTGTATAGGTCCTTTACCTCTTTTGTTAGATTTATTCCCAAATGTTTGATTTTTTTTGTTTCAATAACAAAAGGGATAGTTTTTTTGATTTCTTCTTCTTCAGATTTATTGTTTGTGTATAGGAAGGCTACTGACTTTTG
Organism: Talpa occidentalis; assembly: GCF_014898055.3. Taxonomy (NCBI): domain Eukaryota; kingdom Metazoa; phylum Chordata; class Mammalia; order Eulipotyphla; family Talpidae; genus Talpa; species Talpa occidentalis. The sequence continues at coordinate 15,912,152 of NW_023604972.1, forward strand.
CGTGTTGATTTTGTATCCTGCCACTTTACTGAACTCATTGATGAGTTGAATTAGTTTTCTGTGGAGTTTTTGGGGTTCTCTATGTATAATATCATATCATCTGCAAATAGTGATAGTTTGACTTCTTCTTTTCCTATTTGGATTCCTTCGATGTCTTTCTCTTGTCTTATTGCTCTGGCTAGGACTTCCAGTATTATATTGAAAAGCAATGGTGAGAGTGGACATCCTTGTCTTGTTCCAGATCTTAATAGAATTGCTTTCAGCTTTTCACCATTGAGAATGATACTGGCTGTTGGCTTGTCATATATGGCCTTTATGATGTTGAGGTACGTTCCTTGTATCCCAAGAATTTCAAGGGCTTTTATCATGAATGGGTGTTGCACTTTGTCGAAAGCTTTCTCAGCATCTATTGATATTATCATATGGTTTTTATATTTCTTTTTGTTGATGTGTTGGATAATGTTGATTGATTTTCGGATGTTAAACCATCCTTGTGTCCCTGGAATGAATCCTACTTGGTCGTGGTGAATTATCTTATGGATACATTGTTGGATTCTGATAGCTAAAATTTTATTGAGGATTTTTGCATCAGTGTTCATTAGGGAGATTGGCCTGTAGTTTTCCTTTTTTGTGTTGTCCTTGTTCGGTTTTGGTATTAGTGTAATGTTGGCTTCATAGAACGTGTTTGGTATTGTCCCTTCCTTCTCAAATTTTTGGAAGAGTTTGTGAAGGATAGGCACTAATTCGTCTCTGAATGTTTGGTAGAATTCATTTGTAAATCCATCAGGTCCTGGGCTTTTGTTTTTGGGGAGGTTTTTGATTACTATTTCAATTTTGCTGCTTGTAATTGGTCTGTTTAGGTGTTCTATTTCTTCTTTATCTAGCTTTGGGTGATTGTAGAGTTGTAGGAATTTGTCCATCTCCTCTAGATTGTTAAACTTGTTTCCATATAACTGTTCATAGTAGTTACTGATTATTCTTTTGATTTCTGCTGTGTCCGTTGTGATTTCTCCTCTTTCATTGATGATCCTGTTTATTTGTGTTTTCTCCCTTTTTTCCTTTGTGAGGCTGGCTAGGGGATTGTCTATTTTATTGATTTTTTCAAAGAACCAGCTCTTGGTTTCATTGATCTTTTGGATTGTTTTTTTAGTTTCAATTTCATTTATTTCTGCTTTGGTTTTTATTATTTCTTTTCTTCTATTGGTTTTGGGTTTTTTTTGTTGTTCTTTTTCTAGATCTTTGAGCTTCGAGATTAGGTTGTTTCTTTGAGTTCTTTCTTGTTTCTTGATGTGAGCTTCTATTGCTATATATTTTCCTCTTATTACTGCTTTTGCTGCATCCCATACATTTAGGATATTGGTGTCCTCCTTGTCGTTCAATTCAAAAAATTTTTTAATTTCTTCTTTGATCTCCTCATTAGTCCAGTGGTCTTCCAGTGGTGTGGTTTTTAATCTCCATGAGGTAGGAAAGTTCCTTGCCTTCTTTTTATGCTTTATTTCTAGTTTGATGCCTTCATGGTCAGAAAAGATGGTTGATATGATTTCAATCTTGGTGTATCTGTTGATGTTTGTCTTGTGCCCCAGTATGTGATCGATCCTGGAGAATGATCCGTGTGCGCTTGAGAAAAATGTGTACTCCGTTTTTTTGGGGTTTAGTGTTCTATATATGTCTGTTAAGCCCAATTGCTCTAGGTCCTTATTTAGAGCTTTGGTTTCTTTACTTATTTTTTGTCTTGTTGATCTATCCATTGTTGATAGTGGTGTGTTGAAGTCTCCCACTACGTATGTGTTTTCTCTGATGTCTGTTTTCAGAGAGGACAACAGTTGTCTGATATATTTTGGTGCTCCTTCGTTTGGTGAGTATATGTTAATGAGTGTTATTTCTTCTTGAAGTATTGTCCCCTTGATCATAATGTAGTGACCATCGGGGTCTCTTTTTATCTTTTTGAGTTTGAAATCTGTTTTATCTGATATAAGTATAGCTGTTCCTGCTTTCTTTTTTGGTCCATTTGCTTGTAGGATTGTTTTCCATCCTTTAACTTTGAGCCTATTTTTATCTTTTGTAGCTAAATGTGTTTCCTGGAGACAGCAAAAGGTTGGGTTTTGTTTCTTAATCCAGGCTGCAACTCTGTGTCTTTTTATTGAAGAGTTTAGTCCATTTACATTTAGAGTTAATATTGATATGTTAACATCTGTATTTGCCATTGTGTTTTTCTTTCCTTTGATTTTATTTATTTATTCTTTTAATAACTTTTTTTTGTTTTTTTGGCCTTCTTTCGTTGTTATTCGTCCCTCTGAGGTTCTGGCTTTAGGACTCCTTGTAGTATTTTTTGGAGTGGGGGTTTAGTTGTAATGAAATTCCGGAGTTTCTGTTTGTCTGGGAAGGTCCATATTCTTTCTTCAAAGAGGAAGGAGAGCTTTGCGGGATAGAGTATTCTTGGTTGGCATCTGTTTTCTTGGAGTCTGTTGACTATGTCCCTCCACTCTCTCCTTGCCCGTAGTGTTTCTTCGGAGAAGTCTGATGTCAGCCTGATTGGCTTTCCTTTGAATGTTATCTGTTTCTTCCCTCTTGCCAGCTTCATTATTTTTTCCTTGTCCTGGATTCTTGGGAGCTTTACTATTATGTGTCTTGCTGTATTTTTCCTTTCGTCGTGGAAGTTTGGTGTTCTTCTTGCTTCTTATATATCAATTTTCAGCTCCTTCTTCACATTTGGGAAATTCTCTTCAATTATCTCTTTGAATATTTTCTCTGTTCCTACATCTCTCTCCTCTCCTTCTGGTATTCTATAACTCTTATATTTCCTTTCCTCATGGAGTCAGATAGTTCCCGAAGTCTTTCTTCGTTCTTTTTCCTTCATACTTCTCTTTCCTTTTCTGTTTTGGTTCTTTTTATTTCTGTGTCTTCAAGCATGCTTATTTGTTCTTCCATTTCATCTCTTCTGCTTTCATTGCTTTTCCCAGAATTCTTTAGTTCTTCCATTAATTCTTTGATCTCCTGCATTTCTTTTACTTCCCTCTTTAGGGACTCAATTTCATTCTTCTGATTGTTGATTATTTTTCCCTTATCATTGTTTTCCTTTACGACTGTCAGTTTTTTAATCACGGCAATTTTAAATTCTCTTTCTGGAAGGCTCAGAAGTTCTTCCAAGTTACTGTCGTTGCAATCTGGGGGCTGGTTTTCTTTTTGTGGTGTGCTTTTTCCCTGGGGAGTTGCTAGGTAGCGTGTGGTTCTTCTCCTGCCTACTGTCTGTTTTCTAATTTCCCGTATGCGTTGGGACACTGTGTTGTTGGGACTGGCCAGCATCTTGGGTGAGCTTCTCTGCTCCCCTCTGGTTCCTCCAGGAGTCATCTGTCAGTTTCAAGCAGTCTTTACTGGAGAAAGGTCTAAGGGGATTTTTTTTGATGAATTTCTCAGGGCATATTTGTCAACAAAACATTTTCCAACTTGACTAGACTTAACTTTCTCACTATTCAGGCCCCTTCCGGACACAAAGATACATCTCAACAAAACGCCTGGTTCCGGGTCTTTGCCTTCTCTGCAGGGCCTCAACAGCAGCAAAACCGGGAGCAGTTTCAGTCAATCACTTGGCTACTTGCAAAGCCTCCGAACTCTTCCTCTCTGAGGTTGGCTACCAAAAGCCTTCACCTTCAGAGGCCCACAAGAGCCTTCTGAAAGATTGGCACAATGGGGGCCTAAACCTGCTAACCCCTCACGCTAACTCCTGAAAATTGTTGACTATTTTAGACATACATCAAATGTCCATATGACTCTCTCTGCTTTTTCTACTTATAGTAGAAATTACAGGATATTACTGGTCATCCATAACAAGATAGCATACTTAATGACTTAAAAACTAATTAGTCCATTATATAATTTTTTGAGTCCAGAATGCAAGTAGTATTTATTGGATAATCCTGATGTTGGAGATGGATGAATGCTTGGACTCAACCATCCATATCACCCATGTAGTCCCCAGTTCTTTGGTGCAAAAACATTTGCTGTATAAATTGATTAGCAAAGTTACTGTTCTGACTACTCTACAAACACATGATGGACTATTCAGTGAAGAAGATGCGTGTCATTAAGAAGGTGCGTGTCTTGTTCATCTGAATTTTGAATTCCAGTGTTCAGGCAGATGGCCAGATTGTCAACATATCCTTTGAAGATAGACATACCCCCACAACTTGATCTGACCAGTGAATGAGAGGAGAAGACACATGTCACTTTCTAAGAAAAAGCAGATGAAAATCTGCCAATTGAATTTGAGGGCATCAGACTCCTGGTTCTTGTTTTAAAGAAAAAAAAATCAATCAAAAGATAATTGCCCTAATAAAATAGATTGATACCTTTTCAAATATTAATGTGACTGGGGTCAGATGTGGTTCTGTTCCTGTTGGCAGACAAGTTTCTTGCCACCTTTGAATGTGCTTTGACAAGTAGAATCACTTTGAGACACATGAGTTTTACAGTCTTCACTTGGAAGCCAACTTGGGAGATGCTCTGGTCTCAAATATCCATGGTATTTTTTTTTCTTTCTTATACCTAATTTGAATTATCTGTGGCCTTCAAGCTCTTTTTCAATTATCTTATCCTGATTTACAATTCTTAGAAAACTGTGTGTAGCTAGGATTTGTTATGACAAAAAGATGAGCTTTAATATGGAATTGTTTTTAGTAGCTCACTTATTTTTTGTCACTCAGTTTAATCTTGTCAGACATAATGTAGATAATTATAGCTGCAACAATACAAATTAATTACATATGCTCTTGATTTTTTATGTTGTACTACCCTACAGTGCAATAAGGTTTTGATTTCACACTTAAAGATCCTTAATGAATAATCATTAATTCCCTTTACACAAAGCTTAAAAAAAGGTTTTATTATTCTTTAAATGTTTAATTCTAAAGAAATGTTTAAATAAGTATTAAACTACTTGTAATAAGAATTTCACAGACTTGGAGTACAGATGTAATCTTATAAATATAAAATATAAATATATAAATATAAAATATAAATATAAAATAGCTTAAGAATGGAAAGTCTGGTTTATGCAACAGATCAGTTCTACTATTCTCTTACTTTAAAACATGTTATCATAAACTAGAATTTTAATTGAAATTAATTTTAAGAATAAATATGACAGTTTTAAGCAAATTAAATAAATTTTACTTAATTAACAAATTAAACAAATTCATACTCTTTATGGTCAAGAACAGGAATTCCCTGATGACTTAGTTTAATGCATTTTCATAGTATTCTATCAAACAGATTTATTTTTCACAACGTTTTATAGGAAAATTTGGTGCATGGTGCTCTCAAACAAAATTTTTTATGTATAAATAAAATTTTACTGGAACACTGTCAAGCCTGTTAAGTTACATATTATCTGTTTTTAGAATTGATTCAGTGTTAGCCTTAACTCTAACCAGGGGTAAGCATTGAGAAGAGTGGAGGTGAATAGTTTATAACAGAGACAATTTAGTATGAAATGCCTAAAATATTTATTACCTTGCCCTGTACACAAAAAATTCTTGAACTCACATTTAGAATATGGGTATTGAATCAGGAAGTATGGCTCAACCATTTTATTGTTTTTTTTTTTTAAATCTTGTCCAACTTGCATTGGTTTGCATTAGCTCCATTATTTTATCTTTAGTATGAGGATTATAATACTTATATAGCCTCATCTGATATTTAGTTAAAATAAGGTAATAGAAAGTTCAACTGAATATCTGGTACAGATAAACTACTTAATGAATATGACATTGCTATTACTGTTTTTGGTTCTTATTATTTATTACCTTTCCTCAAAAGAGTACCAGAACAGCATCCACATACATGAAAATCATTAGAGTGCCAATATTTACATATTAAATGATGAGATTATTTATGTAATTCTCACCTAGGTAGAGATTGCCTTTGTGAGTTATTATCTATATTAAGGTGCCATGAAAGTACATAATTTTAAAAATATATCTCATTTATAAGATTTAAAATGTTTCCAAGTAGGGCCTCCCTAGTGGTGCAAGGGGTTAAGATGTATCCTATGAAGCTATCTGCAGCCACTGCAGCACAAGTTCGATCCCCGGCTGGCCAGGGAGCTACACACATGGCACAGCAGACATCTCCGACTCACCTGCTGCTCCCCTCAGCAGTGTATTTCAGTCAGTCTGCCTGTTCTGTTCCCCACTCTGTCTCTGGTGAATCCTCTCACCTCCCCCCCCACCCCAATACCTCTACCCTGTATGCCAGTTCTCGTATATATAAATAAATAAATCTTTTAAAAAAAATAGAATGTTTCCAAAAGATTTTTCTAGGCATGTCAGAGTTGATATGCTCAGTGCATATAAGCTATAGTTCATACATAGCTTATGAATTTGAAGATATGAAAGTTGATTTGGTTACTGCTAGTCTTTTCAGATAAAACTGGTTTTCACCTTATAAGCTTATGAATTAGCTCTCTTTTACATAAAATAAAATCATTAAATTCCTGATGAAAATATTAAATAAATGAATGAGTTTCCTAAGTTTCTATTTTCCTCACTACAGAGTGTTAGCTAATCATAAACTGGGGCTTTATTAAAAAATATAATAATGGGCAGTTTCTCATGCCATGCTTAAAACACCTTTTAAGATCTGACAAAAGGACCTTATGCATTCACTCTCTCTTATAAAGATAGAATGAAACTTACCCTGTACATCATTCCTGCACAGATGTCCTCTGTCCTGTTGCTGGATTTATTGCACTAAGGTTCTCTGTGTTTATGCTGTCCTGCTCCTATTGTTAGTGAGTAGTGTACACCCAGGTCACCTGTAAGGATGGCATGCAAAAGACTTAACTCATAGCAAAGGAGCAGATCCAAAGGAGCAGCACAGCAGAATGCTGCATGGATAGCAGTCCATGTAACATTGTGGGTGTTTATCACAGTTCTAATTTTTGAAATCTGCAAGGAAACCTAGAGGATTTCTAGACAATTGATGTTGAGGTTTTTCAAAAGCTTAATTTTATATATGAAGATTATATTCACTACATGAAAGTGCCCAACATATTTATTCTTCGCAAATTTCCATTATCTTAAATTTAAAAAAAGTGTCTTGTGTCTTTTAATATTGCCACTAAACTCTTTCACTAAGCTTCTTTGAAAATGAAATGATCTAGAATCTTTCTAGTTATAGACTATGTGTTCAATGTTGACACTAAGTAAACAACCTAGAATTATGTTAACATGTGTGAGCGTGTGGGCACATATATAGGTTAGGAGTTGGACTGTAATATCTTACAAAGTGATTTATTTCTGTATGCTAAGCATGTGTTTGTAGATCTGCTTAAGGACTCAAGAGAACTTACTATTCAGCTTACCTCTTCAACCATTATTAAGCACCACATGAGAAAGTCAAGTATTCCCAGGGACCCTTTTTTTAATTCAGATAGTGATTCATAGTTGTTTAAGTTTCTATAAATCAATAAACAACTTACATGATTATTAACACATCTGGATGCTGACTATTAGAATTTTAAAGTCACTCTAGAAGCACCATTGCTTAGTATTCATATTTGGTGTTCATCTGTAACACAGGGTATTTTCAAGCAGTTTACAAGCTGTCAGGCCCCTGTGAGCCACTGATCAAAATTTATTGAAAATTGAAGAACAGGAGACAGTGAGAGCAGAGCTAAATGGAGAAATGTGGTTTGTAGCCAAAAAAGAAACTATTATGTAGCGTTTGCTGCCCATAAGCACTAGGAAATCAGGTAGAGTGTAGATTATTGAGTAAATTTTCTAGAAACTACAGTAATAGAAAAAAACAAAGGAGAGAAATTTGGATGGAGACTAACAGGGCATCGAATGTTACCTGGTTACTCAATCATAAACTTTCTCTCTGAGTTTGAAACTACTTTTTAAAAGAGTGGGAGAGGAAAGGCAAAAATGCACAGAAATCAGCAAGGAAATACTATTGCTGAAATCAAGACAGAGATGATAATGTCATAAATGAGGGCTAAACACACACACACACACACTAACTACTTCCCTACACACATACTTGTGCACATGCACTGGAACATACCCACAGAAAGAGGGGTCCGCAAATGATTAGGTCAGAACATCAGGCAAAAATGGGTGTTAGTCCTAACCTGGAATGAATAATGATCACTCTACATATATTGGGAACAAGTTTCCTCCAGCCTATAAAACAAACAACACGAATATAACTCAACCAAATCTTTCGCATATTTTGCAGTCATACTTATTTAGAGGCAAATCATCAAAAAAATTATGAATCAAATTTTGTTTGAAAATCAAAACTTATGCTCATACCTTAGTGTTAACTAGGATTCACCAGTATCTCCATTCTGTCCTCTAAGTGTTTTCTTCCTTACCTTTGCCTCTGTTTGTGTGTAGTTTAGTTTGTGCCATGGGAAAGACATGTTCTGATTTGCAATAACTTTAATAACCCATCTGTAGGCAATCTTTTTTTTTTTTAAGAAATGCCTCCAGACACCTTCCAGGAGGGACTTATACAAGGAGGTAAAGCAGCATTCATTTGACATTACAGTTTTGTGGATTACATTTCTAATTAATGGTTATCAGATAATTTTTTCCAGACCTTATAGTCTGTACTTTTCAAAACTGAATAGTATATCCTTATTTTTGAGCCATATCTTCTTAAGTACACCCATTTTTTAAAAATTTATTTTACCACTATTTATTTTTCATTTGTCATTATGTTTTATTTTTTAGGTACTACATTTTATACATTTTTTACATCATTTTTCATTTTTGCACAATGTATGCATTTTCGTCTTGGTTATGGTTTATTTTTATATAAATCTACTATAGATACTTACATTCCACTGCTTTTTTGTTCTGTTCCTTTAACTTTATGTAAAATGAGTTTTCCAAAGGAAAAAAATAGACAATATTTTCTTACATAATCACTTATAATCTTATTTCTATTATCATGTGCAAAGCACTGCTTAACACAAACAATATGTTATCTTTTAAATCAAGTAATAAGTTTATACTGAATGAATAAGTGATCATCTTATTTGGATCACAATTATTTAATCCACTGTCAACATTTTTAAGCAGGGTTGTAGTTAAATTAACTGATGTAGAAACTGGGCCTCTTACCTAAACATAACAATCATCCATCAGGAGGTTGTTCCTTTGTTTTAGTTTCTGGCTAGTTGAGGTCCTTAAATGAAAAGTTTAGATAAGACAATATCATTTGGGACCAATTCAAACCACATAGACACTCAGTCCCTGAATACACCATGTTGTCTTACAGGACTCTGATTCTCTTGGCCTGAAGGGATACGCAATACAACTTCAACTTGATTATCTCCTTGCCTTCCTCAGAACTCCTCCACCTAGTTGTTGCTTTCATTGAAAGTGTTTCCTCTATTGTGTCTAGTTCCTTTTCTCTTTTTTTTGGTAGAGGGAACTTTTTTTTTCATTTTTTTAAACTACATTTGAAACAGTTCTTTCAGGCTAAGACAGTTCAGACTTTAGGGCAATGACCCTAGCCCTTAACTCCAGGAAATAAAACAAAATTTCCTCCATGATGCTTCTACTTTCATCTCTTCAGAGTGTCCTTTGATCCCAATAAAGTGGTGTGTCTTAAGTGCTGTCTCTCTGATTTTGCTTTTAACTCTTCATTGCACATATTGATCTAGACCGTATTGACCTGTATAACAATCACTATTCATTTATTGATTTTTCAACTCATATCTTAAATGAAATGCTATTATACTTATTCTAGTATCGTTCACAGTTCCCACCTATAGACCTGTTATTTCAAAATCTTGCCAATCCTATTGCATGTTACTTTATAAAATGATTGTTTATAAACACTTAGAAACATTATTTTCTCTACAATTACTGACAATTTGGATTTCTAGTGACAGAAGTGTGTATCTCATTTGAGGTATCCTCTATTTTGCCCTTATCCTATCTGCATTTTTTTAACTTCAACTTCTGGTCAGGTGAGATGTTTGATGATATGAAGAAGAGACAGATTCCATCATAATAAATGTTAAGAACCCATTCAATTCTTACTAGAAAATTTTGTGACTTTAACCAATGAATGGAGTTTGGTCATGTTTTGTTTACAGAATTTGTCTCATGCCAATAATGGAATGGTAAGTGAAAGTGACAATTCTATTATAATGAACACTGAGGAGAAACTGGGTGAGCAAAACCAACCCACTTTGTAAATACTCACCCAGGTGGGGCAATTAGTTAATGCAAGTACTAATTAGAGCGATTGAAATAATAATCTATCCTGTGCACCTGGTAGTTAGGATGAAAGCATTTAACCCAAATGTGTGAGTATTTTAGTCCCAAGCCATTTCTTCCCAGCCAAATGGGAGGGACAGAGTTGAAACTGGTTTAGCTAATTCAAGCCCACACTGGCCATATTACCTGAAAATTAACATGTAGACCTTACTAAGTTGATTACAAAAATTAAGTGCAAAAGGACATCAATTTCAACATATCTAAGCAAAATACTACCCTGGACTCTACACTTAGCAAACTCCAACAATGTGCTAGAATTCATGTTAACAGTCCCTTCTAAAACAGTTCAAGTACCCTGGAATGCAAACTCATGCTTTCTGTGTATTAAAGATTTTGAGAAAACAATTTCAAGAATCTAATTGTGAATACCTAGAATCTAAAATTATATATGATTGTATATGCATATCATTTTATACCAACTATAGTATATGTAGGGGGCAGGCCAGGCCACTTAGGTTTTCTATGATCCCATGCAGATGGAGTAAAGAGGAGAGAGTCCTGGAACCCTCAGAGGCTTTTGTAGGCTTCATTGGGATTACCAGGTTTTTTAGCAGGCAGGAGTGCTGGGGGGCCAGGAGGCTGGCTGTCCTCCCAGCCTCCAGCAAGTCTTCACTCTATCTGGGCTCTCCAGCATGCTCTGGTGGTCTCTGCTCTCTGTTCTTCCATTCGGTTTGCTTCTCTCTTGGCTTCTCTGCTCCATGCTGGCGTCCCCGTGACACCGCCCTTAAAAGCCCAGTCTCAGCCCAGGTGAATCCCATCTACATATGCCCACACCCTATCCCAGGTGCCCGCCATCAGGCATGCATTCCAAGCACAGGTTTCAGTCATCTATCATAATGGCGGGAGGGCAGAAAAGCCTGATGCTTTTTACCTTACCCTACAGTATATAAAACAGGAATTATTATTTTATCTATTTACCAATAAAGGAAACCAGGGTAGAGTGAGGCTCAGAAATAAAACTGCAGAGAACTTGCTTTCATTACTCTACAGGCATAATTCCCTGTAGGGTAAAGAAAATATCAGGCTTTTCTGCCCTTCCGCCATCAGGATAGATGATGGATCCTTGTCCTGAATGCATGCCTGATGGCGGGCACCTGGAATAGGTTGTGGGCATAGGTAGATGGGATTCAGCTGAGTTAAGACTGTGCTTTTAAGGGCGGCGTCACGGGGACGCCAGCAGCAGCAGCAGTAGAAGCCGAAGTAGCAGCAGCAGAAGCCGAAGCCGAAAGAGAAGCCGAGAAGCAGCAGAACGAACGCTAGAGAGCCCAGATAGAGTGAAGACTTGCTGGGGGCTGGGAGGCCTGCCAGCCTCCCAGCCCCCCAGCCAGCACCCCTGCCTGCCATATGCCTGGTGAACCCCAAATAAAAAACCTGCAAAACCACTGAGGACTCTGACTCCTCCTTTACCCGGTCTGCATGGGATCAGAAAACCTGCACTGTGCCCAGTCCGGCCTTTACATTCCCCATCTCCATTTCTGTGTCTCTGTTCCCTCTTGCTCCAAACTTACATGTTTCAGGGGAACTACATTGGGAAGAAATAAATACTTAGTTTTTGGGGCAAATAAGGACAAACTGCAGAAATGCTGTCTTGTTTCACTGGTTTGTGTCAACAGAAGAGAGAGCGCCTATTTCCTTCTCAAACACCACTACCACTAATTTCTACATTTGCATCATAATTATTACTGAGAAAGCTTGGACTACCTTAAAATTTGGTATATTTCTACTAAAAATTTTCAAACCTAATACTTTAAAGGAAAGAAAATTAACTTGCTGTATAAAAATCCCTTTCAAAACTAAAGAGGAATCAATGAAATATAGAATAGTAATATGGTTAATGATGCTAGAGATGAATGAAGCTTTCTCAGGAAACTAATATATATAAATAACATTTCTGTAATATCTTTCTTTGCCTTCAGATTTCCTGAACTGGAAAGAAAGATAGTACATTCAAGTAAAATGCATGTATGTGTTTTCTATTGGATAATAAATATCAAGATATGCTTGGGAATAAGGAACTTAAAATATTAAAAATTATATGATCTTACTTTAAAGAAGTTGGTCTAATTTATTATAAATGGAGCCAACCATTTTATTCAAAATTAAACTAATGATCTCTGAAACCGGTGCCTCTACTTTCACAAAATATGTTCTCATGTAAAAAAAAAAAAAGTTTGATGCAAAATTATACAATTTTAAAAGTATTCATTGGAAAGACATTTAAATATATTTGATTCAAAAATATGTCAGTGGTAATAAAATAGTAGCATTTAGAAACCCTTTCCCAATATTTGTTGCCTTGCAACTTAACATTCTTTTCTAAATTTTCATAAAGCCACATTAGTTTATTCTTTCCCCCATAATGATATTTCATAAAAATCAGCTGACATTTTTCCATTGGGCTAATTTAAGCAAGCCTTATTCTTTTGTCCAGAGTTACAGTTAACCTTTCAAAGGATGTTGTTTGTTTTACTATGTACTGTATATGTCACCTTAGGCTTATGGAGGGAAGACACTATATAAATTTCATATAGTGTCTCATTCCTAATTGGGGCTTTCAATGAGCAGAAAGATTCAAGGTTGAATCCTCATTGAACTTTTTTCCTAGGCTGTTCCCAATGATTCACTGTACCTGTACAGCTGGAAATAAAACCTATCAGGTTCCCAATAAAACTTGATGAGTTTTAGAACACATTCTACGACTGCTCATTTAAGATATGCATTACGCTGAGGTTATTATGATACTCACTAAAAGCTGGCTAAATCCATCCAAGAAAGCTCAAGCTTTTAACAGACTTGTCAGTGTTTTAGCAGATACCATGGTTAGCACCATCTACTGGTTGATTTTGCCAGGGTCACATTTTCTGGATGTTAAGGTAGAAATTTAGCATCAATATTTCTGAAAAGCAGAAAATGCTATAGCAGTGAGCAATCTAAATAAGATAAAATTATATGATAATTAAGTGAACAATGATACAAATATATTGCCTTAAAATAATTCTTTTGTTTGAAATTTTAAGTTAGACTAGAATTCAAAACAATTTTCTATTTAATTTTAATGAAAAAACATAATTTTCAAATTTATTAGTTTTTAACAGATACTTATGGACATTTATTTGAAATTTCCACAAATGTTTGTTTTTCTCATATGCAAAAATATCTGATAAGGAAGAACTAAACCTGATCTATTATAGATTTTTATGGCAATGTAATTTTAGAAGTAAATAATTTATCCAAAACTGCCAGTCATAGAATAGTAAAAGCATCTGTGTAATAATAACATCCATCTTGGCAAATGATTTCATAATAATCACAGATTCCGTATTTATTTGTTCAGCAAATATTTGTTGAAGTCCTAGTTAATAGGAAGATGAAAATGTGGTCTTTATATATACAGGGAAAGAAAAGTGTGTTTTGAGGTGGGGGTGAAAGGGAAAAGAGAGATTACAGGTTGGGGAAAGTGCAGTGACAGAAATTGAAACAGCAATGGGGAAGAAATTTTTTTACTTTAGAGAATTCTTTCCATTTTCATTTTCAACATTGTATGATGAGTATTTTCATTTTTATTCCAATTTTGGAAGTCAATACTAACTTCAAACGTAAGTCTCATAATAGTAACCAACATTAAAGCATTTTTTTTCTCTTTTTTACTTATACCTGTGAAAGATTAAAATGAGGTATGGGCCTCCCTGATGGCGCAGTGGTTGAGCGCTGGGTTGCGAAACTGCCTGCAGCCTCTGCAGCACCGGTTCGATCCCCGGCCACCGCCAAGGGTCCCACATGGCCACATGGCGCCAGACCTCTCCTGCCGCCCGCTGCTCCCCTCAGCAGTGTACTTCATCAGTCTGCCTGTTCTACTCTCCGCTCTGGCTCTGGTGAATTCTCTCACCCTCCCGTGCTTCAGACTGTACCCAGTGCTTGTATAAATAAATAAATAAATCTTAAAAAATAAAGAGGTATACTTTTCTTGTCACTAAGAAGTCTTCAATTAAATTAATGGTCTTATTACTGAGAAGCTGTAAGAGATTTTAACCAACAGTTCATTAATATACTAATTTTTTGAAAAATCCTCTGAAAACCATGTGTGTTCTGCATTTTACACCATACACCACCTATTGTGAAAAAGAACAGCAAACAACTTTACAATTTATTTAGTTTCTGTAGGAAATACTACTTTACAGATACCTTGCTGTGAAATAATAAGACATTTATGTATTGGTTTCTGTTCTTAGTTTCTGACACAGGGCTCCTGAAACCTTTGCAATTCCCTAAATAAGAGCAGTTGAAGGTTCTTTTGTTCTAATATTTGGTCTTTGATCGTAGTTCTTGACACAGAGTTCTTAAATTCTTTGTAATTCCCTGGGTGATAGCAGACTTTTTGTTCTAACATGGAGACTCTTGTGGAATTCAGGATAGGGCTGATCACCAAAAAGATCAAATTGTGCATAGCTGCTTAGAATTTTCTCTCCCGGGCCTCCCCTGGTGGCGCAGTGGTTGGGCGCTGGGTTGCGAAGCTGCCCGCAGCCTCTGCAGCGCCAGTTCAATCCCCAGTCACCGGCAAGGGTCCCACATGGCTCACAGACCTCTCCTGCTGCACCGGCTGCTCCCCTCAGCAGTGTATTTCATCGGTCTGCCTGTTCCGTTCCCCGCTCTGGCTCTGGTGAATTCTCTTACCGTCTCGCGCTTCTGACTGTACCCAGTGCTCGTATAAATAAGTAAATGAATGAATGAATGAATGAATGAATCTTAAAAAAAAAAAATTCTCTCCCACCCATCATCCTCCAGAATGGGGCTGGAAATTGAGCAATGATTGATTGTGCAGAATAATGAAATCTCCATAAAAGTCCCAAAAGTATGAGGCTCAGAGAGCTTCCTATGAACAGGCAGAGGTACAAAGAGATGTGTATGCTCAGAGAGAATTCCATACCCCTTTACCATATCCTGTCCTATGTGTCTTACAGCTGGATGTTTATCTGTATCCTTTAAAACACCCTCTTATAATAAACTGGCAAATAGTAAGTAAACAGCTTTTCTGGTTCTGTGAGCCATTAGCAAATTGATTGAATCCGAGGAAAGGGCATGTGAATCTCTGGTCTGCAGTTGGTCAATGAATGAAGCAGGTATCAACCTGGGCTTACAATGGGCTTTTGCACTGGTAGAGTGGATGCAGGCAGTCAGTCTTGTGGGACTGAGCCCTTCACTGTGGGATATGACAGTAATCCCAGGCAGAATTGAATTTAACTATAGAACACGGTTGTTGCAGAATTGCTTGGTATGAAGGAAAACACTGCACATGTGTCAGAAATACTGTGAGTATGAGAGGAGCTTGGTGCTTTGTAAAGCACACTTTCTGCTTAGTGCGATTATTTAATTACATTTATTTTTTTCCATAACCAAAAGGAATAAATGGAAATTTTCATAGTTGTTAAAATACTATTTTAAAATAAGAGTCATATGTTCTTGCAAACACACATAAATAGGTAAATACATACCAACAGTACATATCTTTAACTCATAGCATGTAATTGATGATAATTAGTGAATTCATGTAGGGATTACATGATGTTTGCTGTGTAACCTGACATGTCAGTCAAGAGATTGAGGTTCTAGAATAATCTTGTCTCCTACTTATATGACATTATAGGGGTCATGCAGTAATCTCCTTTAAATCTAAAATTTCTTCAGTCTTTGGGAAATGGTGGAAACATACATGTGGTAGAACAGAGGTACATATTGGAAGCTGAAAATTATCTTGTCACTGGCACTACACTGTGAACTTCAGTTGTAACTGATTCTTGAGGTAACATATTCCTAGCCATGTTTAAAATTCTATGAGAATTTACTTTTGACAGGCATTATCTAATTAGCTATGTCATTTCTTCAAATTCTCACTACAGATCTGTGGTTTAAAAGCAACTATCATTTATGGAAGAAGAAACAGTGAATTATTAAAATGAATTTCATATCATTTACGTAACACAGTTGGGTTTTGAACACGAATATCAGATGTACAGTAACATGGACATTTATGATGGAAATTCTCTAATTTATCCTTTCACAGGCAATGACAGACATTTTGGAAGCCATCATTTCCCAACTCTTTTGTACAATTACTAACAATATGTTTTCGTTTCCATTTCCCCACCCCCCATACCCCACTGCCCACACCTGCCAGTTGAACAACTTGATAACAAGGAAAGTGCATGAACATTTGCATTCAGAGAGGTCAGAGTAATGATGCTGCACCCACAATTTCTAGCTCTGAAGCCCTAGAATGTTAGTTAAACCAACTGAGCTACGGCCCTGACTTTGTGTAATAGCATAAAAAAATGCCATACTTTATATGGTTCTAAAAATAATCCTTGTAATGGTTATGGTGTAAGGTACACAGTAATGCAACAGATATTGCTTTTGTGAAAACTCTCATTATGTCTACAAGCCAAAGCAATCTAGAATAAATAACAACTCTATCAGAATCCCTTATACAGGTGTCAGCTGAAGGTGAGAGCATTCCAAAAATACAAATTTGTAGAAAATGAATTACCCACCAGAGATATGGAAATGTATGCATAATGAAATGTGGGATTATAAACTCTAATCTCTAGCAGGAAAAAAAAAATCACAAAAGGCTGGCCTGATTGGCTTTTTTGAGGAATTAACTACAGTTGAGTCTATTTCTATTTCTGAGTCTATTTCTGCCTTTTGTTTCACGGGGCTGACAAAGTCAACCTATACGATATTATGGTATGTTTTTCTTTCCCAGTTGACTAAGAGCTGACCAGTCTTAAAACAGTAATTATCTCAGGAAGCTTTTGTACCCCTCATTTAAATCCAACTATATCAAGGGTTCGATTCCATCATTCATGACTGAGAAATCGTAAAGCAATCCATGGAGTAGTTTCTCTTGATTCTGATCTTGAAGCCTGCACCTATACATTCTCTGAGTTCAGAGAGGTCAAATTGGATGGAAAAGTCATCATACATGAATTACTAGCTACTTTCAGAGTTTACTGACAGAAAGTGTAGCATCCAACATGCTTATAAATCAGTGAGAGTAAATCTGAATGATATCAAGATAAATAATTTCTAGACTGTTGGATCATTACTTTAATCCTTTTTGTGTTGTAGTTAATTCTTTAATAACCTTCTTTGTGATTTTTGATAATCATTCAATGTGGATTAGAGAAACAAAACCAAGAAACAGACAAGACAAAACCAGAACAAGCTCTATAAATCTGACCTAGTGATTGGGAGGGAAGGGAGCAAAGATGGGGACCTAATGGACAATGGCAGAGGATTTTGGGTGTTTTGGTGGTGGGATTGAGGTGGTCACATACATCTGAAGAGGTGAGAACCTCTATCTCTGAATAATATACAGTGTTGTAAACCAATGTTACCCCAACAACAAAAAAATCAAAAATAAACTCAGAATCAAACATTATTTTATAACTCTTGATTTCTGAAAATGCTATTTCCTTGTTTCCCCAAGGATGATCATTAGTGAAGCATTATATGGTACCAATCCTGAAGAAAACTGGCACTCTTATGTTTTCTCATAATGATATCTCTCTTCTTTAAAGGACCGCTTTTAGAAGGTATGTCCTATATGCTCATGCTATGCATATCAGTGAAAAATATATTGTATTTCTAGTCCTCCAAACTGAGTGTGGGAACTGCCAGAAATGTACCCAAACACAATCAGGGATGGTAAATATAAACTAAAGTGGTATTGTTCTTATTTAATTCAACTTATTCATGTTATTGTCAGGTAATTGTGGTATGCATTTATAAAATATTCTAATAAAATATAATTCCTTATGATTTTCCTGAGATTCAACTACATGCTAGCCTATTAACAAGGATTTTACAAATTCTTCTGATAAAAATGAGGACAGTGATTGTTCCCAATATATCTTACAAGGATAATACAAGAATTAATAATTTAATGATTATGTGTCAAATAACTCTGAGTGGGAGATAATAGGGGATTTTCCTTCCTTTAGATCTTTAACTTGAAAATCAAGACCTGTCATTTGAATTTTTACTGATGAGTGTAGTCAGTTAAATCTTCTCTACCTTACTTTTCTTCCTTTGTTTATCAAACCCTAATTATTTCAATTCAGGTAAGCCACTCTGACATTTTGTCAATATATTTTTCCCCAAATGAAAGAATTAAGGTTTTTAAAAATTAAAAATGTACAGGCTCTTATAGGTCGTTGATGCAGGTATTTTTTGAGTGTAATACTTCTTTTTTTCATTTACAGTTTTGTTCATGTGGAAGGGAACTGGTTTGTCTTCTTTATAATATAGGAAATATTAAAATTATTTAAAGTGCTCAATATATATACAGTTACTATAATAAGAATATAACTTATAGGTGTGGAGGTATGGCCACCTAGACAACGTCAGGTTAAAATGACACTGCTTATGACTGAATGTGTGAAATGCTAAAATACAAAGCATTTGAGTTGCAGACTATAGCAACTTCTGCCAGAAAAGGGCTTTTCTGGCCTTTCTGCCAAATGATGTAGTGAATGATGTAGCAGGACAAAACACTTGAATGGATGTTTCTCTGGATTAATGGTAGATAGGCAGCACATTGAATTGTGACAACACAATGGACATAAAGCAAATAAACAAGATTCTCATATCAAAGTACAACTGGAAGCCCTATTCCTTGATACCATCCTGTTATATGTTTTGTACATATAGCTCAGCATGTATATACAATTTCTGACATTGGGACAGACCTAATATGGGTATGTTCTTGATAGAGCACATGTGACTTTATTCATTTCTGAGAGCTCCATTACTAATGCTGACAGACTACAGCTCTATTGGGAAATGAGGTATAACATCAGGTTACTAAGCAACTCTGCAGCTTTTTAGAAGTAAGTCTGGAACTCACTTGTTTCTCCTAATTGATTCCATCCACATCATTTTAAACATAAATGGGACATCATGTTTAGAAATATGCTGGATTGCTACTTTCTGCTAACATGCCTTGCTACCTCTGCATATCTAAATCAAGGACTGGCATATAAATGTCATATTCAAAGCACATATTTTTCCTCCTTCTTAAGCTGTATTGAAAATTACATATATATTTATATACATATATTTGGCAGGACAAATTAGTATCTGCTGTTATCGGCACGCTGTCAGAAAATCACATAAAGATGGAAGAGTGATTCTCCTGTTTTATTTTTTGACTTTTAAGCAGAATAAAGTTTTAATTAGTCAGCCTGACTTACCACTCAATATAGCCCCACAACATAATATATGAGATATAAGAGCAAATCTGTCTCACAGCATTGCAATCACATTGACATTTCTGCAGTCACTAAACCTTTGAGCAAGATAGTATCTCAGCCAGCCTTGAAATATTAGTGATGAATATATCCATAGATCAGGCTTTATGAGGAGCAAAGTAGACTTTTATCATCTTTGATTCCTCTTTCCATTATATCAGAGGTGAAGAATAAACAATAAAATGTTACAAATATTTTGTATTCAGTGTATTTTCCCAAGGGCTCATTCTCTTTCCACTCTACATTTTAAAATAGGGTATAATTTAGTTACAGGAATATTTTGCAATTTGATGAGGGTCAACTAAGTAGGAGAGATTGACAGACTGGAAAGAAAAATTGGATATATTTACTCAGTGTCTGCTTTGGAATTGCCAAATTATTTTCTCTTACTTAAAATGTGACCACTATGGAATCCTTTATAAGATATTCACTTTAAAACAATTGCTGATGTAAAAGGCATGTATAAGTAATTACTTGGAAGAATCACAGTAATATATAACACAGCCACATAAAAATGGCATATTTAAATTGATAGTAACTGTGGAACTGAGTCTAACTTCTGGATCAGAATCTTGTGGTGGTAACCTACATTCCTGTGCTTTGTGGTTTAACAGAAGTGAGTATGGAAACCACCTACCCTTAGAATTAGAATGATGATAAATACAATCAGGCTATTTACCACAGTAGCACTGCCACAGTCAATGTGCAATGACTTAAATCGCACTTATTTATATAAAATGTTGTACTGACACATGATATAATACAGATTTTGGCTAACATATGCTTTATGTAAAATTCTTATAGCTTCATCCTTAAAAGAGAACAAGGTATTCTTATTACAAGAAAATTCAGGGCCTCCCTGGTGGCGCAGGCGGTTGAGCGCAGCACTTTGAAGCTGTTTGCAGCCTCTGCAGTGCCAGTTTGATCCCGGCCTGCTGGCGAGGGTCCCACATGGCCTGGCAGACCTCTCCTGTCTCACCCGCTGCTCCCCTCAGCAGTGTATTTCGTCAGTCTGCCTGTTCTGTTCCCTGCTCTGTGTCTGGTGAATCCTCTCACCCTCCCGCCCATCTGGCTTGTACCCTGGTTCTTGTATAAATAAATAAATCTTAAAAAAAAAAGAAAATTCAAGCAACCATAGATGTATAAAAGAGAAAATAGTGATGCTGAAATAATATAATAACTAAGAACATGTATAGTAAAATATGATATACTCAGCTGAAGCAGTCTTTCTGTCAACAACTCCATTAAAAACCCACCTAATCTTGTGGGTTGATTTTAGTTTGTGGTAATCTAGGAAGAAGTAAATAGAAAATATCAACTCTGATAGCTGATATTTTGAAAAGAAGCTGATTAAAATTGACATTAAAAAAAAAAGGGCTACAAAAAAAAAAAACTCTACCACTACCCCAAAAGCCCTACATGACAGCTTCTTTCCACTTACGTCAACAGACTACATGCGTTATCAGATTTTACAATGTTTGCTTTGAGCAAAGAAAAGAAAAAAAAATTACTAGTCAAAACTGATTTTTATCCTCTGAACTAAGGCTCCACCTCCTCAATATTATTTCTCCCAAAACATTCCTCAGCCTATACTTTTTCGTTGCTCCAAGCCAGATAAATCAATAAGGAGAGTCCCATACAACTGCATCAAATTACAACCATAGAAAAATGCAGCCTGAGGTGAATTCTAATTCAACAGTGGTACACTGAAGAAAATTTTCTATTCACTCTGAAATCAGAAAATCCTAAGATTTCCCAAGTGTTTTCTCGGTGTTGAAAAAATATTCCTTTTTTTCCCCAACATTGTTCCCTAAAGAACACAGCTCAAATTATCTTAAATACTATATTACACATACTAATGCCTGAAAACATAAATAGATGATATAAATTAAAATGTAAAATAAATCTACTGTTTTAGGTATTAAAGTTGTGTCAAAATGTAAATGTGGTCTTAAAAATTGCATCTCAATGGAACTGTTCTGAGTTGTTTCAATCTGAGTTCTCAGATATTTGATACTAAATGTTTCTCTTTTCTATTTTCCTATTGTGAAAGCAATTTTAATTTATTTAAAAAATCTTAGAAAATGCAAATAGCAGAAAGGAAAATGAATAGGAAAAAATCAAATAGCTCCCACTTGGGTAACCTATGTTGACACTTTAGTGAATATAATTCTCATCTCTCTTTTGATTCTTATTCATACTTACGCATATATTTTAGACAGAAATAATACTATGCATGCTATTCTTTTTTGTATCACTGAGTTTTTACTTAACAGTTAATGGAATATTATTAGCTAAGCTATTAAGTATTCTTCTGAAGTATCATATTTAAAGGCTGCTTTACATAGACTTTAAGGTAACCAATTAAATTTGTCTTTTTTTGGTATTTAGTAGTTCTACATTTTTTGGTATAGTAAATAATATAGCTTGTTACAATACCTTTTGTATGTCTATGCATTTTTGAAAGCATTGCAATTGTTTATGATAACATTTTTTTCTGCATTAAAAGGAAATAAACCTCATCCAAACAAAAACCTTCCTATGACACAAAGATAAGGAATTGAATTCTAGAAATGAATCTAGACTCAAATTCCAGAAAGGACATGAAAAAATAGTTTGCATTTATTTTTCAGTAGAGCTATAGGAAAAACGTTCTCTAAATGCTTTTCAAATGGGAAGTGTTTTATAATACTGGATCAGAGAAATGGTTGAAGGCTCAAGAAGAAAAAGTAATGAAATCATTGATATACAAAATGTGAAAAGCAATGAAATTATTTTTATTGATCTTTTTTTTAATTAAATTTTATTTTATATTCCCCATACAATTGCAATCTCCCATTCTGACCCCAATCCCTCCCCTCCCCCCCCCCCCAAAAGTGTCTCTGGTTCATAGTTTTTGTTGATTTGATTTTCACTTCTTATAGTTATTCATTTTCCTGGTCCCTTATTTAAGTTTTCTAGATCCCTGCTATGAGTGAGACCATCCGGTATTTATTGATCATTTATTAATTGATAATGTTGAATGAGATAATAAAGATAGCAAAAAAATAGCAAGACCTACTGGGTTTCAATACTAACGTGGAATGTGAAAGACCAAATGAGGCGAATATGAAACTGGGAGTGTGATAATAAGATAAATGTAATGACATAGTAAGTCAAGGAAAAAAATGTGAATAATAGCCTGAGTAGGCAGAAATAATTCAGAAACAAAAGGCAACATTTGCACTGAATTTGAAAGAAGTTGATTTCAAATGACTCATCCACTTCTGCATATAGATTAACTAACTTATTCTCTGTCCATCATTGTATTTGTTATTGGCATCACCAAGCAATCTTCTTCATAGAGTTTTCACAAAGTATGAGTAGTGTAGAAAAAAATGAGTAAAATAGGCTAACAGGAGCATGGGCAGTTCTTATAAGCATTGTGTCATCATCCTTTTTAATCATCCCTTTAGAAAAATGTTCAAACACATAAAATTCTCATGTAGTGCATTTTTCCTCAATAAAAGTATCTGAAAGAAAGAAAATGGATTCATCATAATTTAATGTCTATTGATAATGATGGCAAAGTAAAATCTGGGAACAACAGTGACAGGCAACTCAAGGAGTAAGCGCATAAGACAGCTTCCCCAATACAGAGAAGAATGTGGTGAGGTCACTAATCAAAAATATCAGAGAGCATATTTGCAGGAGGAAGCTTAGTGATGCTGAAATGCATCAATATGAATTTGTGTAAAACTATGCTCACTGGATATCAATGATCTACAGTATTACTTAACTGAAGCCCTAAGGCCATTTGCCACAATGTATCCAAACATGGCACTGGAAGTTAAAAATTGTTGAGGTTACTTATGAATTGATATAAATACTTCAGTGAATAAAAATCTGATATTTAATTTTTTTCTTCTTGCTCATGAACCAT
The DNA here is from genome assembly GCF_014898055.3 of Talpa occidentalis. Classification (NCBI taxonomy): domain Eukaryota; kingdom Metazoa; phylum Chordata; class Mammalia; order Eulipotyphla; family Talpidae; genus Talpa; species Talpa occidentalis. Next base: position 15,935,680 of record NW_023604972.1, read on the forward strand.
CTTTACAATTGTTCTTTTTTAAATAATACTTTCTTAAAAATGACCATGATAATTAAGCATAGAAATTCCAGGAAGAATGAAGTTCTTCCCATTCATTCTGGAATATCCTCTGGAGAACTAGAAAGAGTTCCTAATTCACAAGAGATGATGGTTGATTTGTAACACATTAAACCCAAAAGTAGTAGATCATTTGAAATTAAGTCTATATTACTCATTTATGTAGATTCCAAGGATTTTCCATTAATAATGTGTGAAGCTTCTTTCTGCCATGTGGAAAACAGAGAATTAAAGGAAACTTCTTTCATCCTCAAAATAACTCCAGAAGATAACTATCAGTTTGGAATGACTTAACCTGAAAAACACAATAAAGTGTACCATTGTCAGCTGTATTTTTCCACATAGATTCAGCAAAAGGTTTTCCAATATCAACTGACCAGCTCAGCAATGTCATTAATAATCCATGGTCTATCTGTGTGTCCTATCACTCTTGGCTGGTTGGCCTTTCTCCTCCTCATGCTTAGAAAGTGACAACTGCACTTCAGTCAGTTATTAGGGGCAGAAAAGTGAAGATATTTGCTCTGTGTGTGTGTGTGTATGTAAATGTGTAAACACAGTCCCATTCTGAACACCCTCCTGTATATTGCACTGGTCAGATTTGTTCAATGTGTCTCAGGAAAAGAGATACCAGGACTAATAAAGACTAGTCATAAAACAACCCTGTGTCTGTGGAAGGGACATAGCCTCCCTTCAGTCACAAATTCCATCTCTGCTACCTAGGCTATTGTAAGAAGTCAACAGTTATTTTTTTAGCACTCAAAATTTCTTATTGTTTCTCACTGTAGAGTTATATAATCCAAATTATTCTTTTGAAGAGTCATTCTGGATGCCTTGTGAAGAATCAAGCATCAAGTATCCAGAGTCAAAGAAGACAGCACTAAGTAAAAGCTTGAGTAGGTCTCAAGAGAGAAGAAATACCCAGAAACAACACATAGCCATTGAAATAGAAAAAGAAATTAGGAAAATATGTGCCCATAATCATTTGCCAAAGTCAAATCTGAATTTTGTGTAAGGCTCACCAAACTGGAGAGACTCATTTGAAGGCTCATTTGTTATACATTCAAAGTTTTACTCACGCATGCTTTGCCCTCAGTTTCCAAATATCACAGTTCAACTTGACTGGCATTTCTGTCATCTTTCTAGTCTCTAATCCTTTGAAGTAACTGTGAAGAACATCTCTGAGCACTAATTAAAATCTTTTGAACAGTATGTCCTCCCAATGTGCCATTTCCCTGTGAAGAAAATGTTCCCCATGTCTTTGTAATCATAGTTTTGGTGTAAATTTCATGCCAGCTGTAAATGTTCTTTGAATGAAAAACTCAGCAATAATCTTTAGCTGCTGCTCTCTCTGTTCTACTGACCCCATTGGGGAGGGGGGAATGACCTCTCAGAAAACACAGTATGACAAAAATTGCCACTAGAAACACATTGTATACTTCTCTGATGAAAGGTTTATGTTTTCACATCAAAGAGTTTCTACTTGAACTAAATTCATGTAACTACAACATCAGCTTTTATCAAGAGACCATTTGGAAGTACTCTGCAAGATAATTGTTGAAAGGCAAGTTGAATAGTTTTCGAAAGTGGCTATATGTCATGTTCAAATTTGGAAAATTCTTAGGTTTTCCCTAATTTTCTTCTTCCAGCTTTTTATATGCCAAAGGCTACCTTCCCCAATTCTTAGTCAGTACTCCATTAAGTTTGACTCTGAGTCTTAGGCAGATTATATAATGCAAGCAAATATTTTATAACTTGATGTCAAGTTACTCTTGCTGCCGCTAATACAGATCTGATTATTTTGATAAATTATAAAAAAACATTCATTTCTCTATTTGGAGAAGAGGGTCTAGTCTAGGAATTTTATATTAAAACAAAATTTTTCTACATCATAATATTTGCCTCATTTTTCCTAATCATTCTCCCAGATACTTAGGTCTCATTGCCAAACTAAAATCAGGTGACAGGAGCTATAAAACATGTTGTTAGACTTACCTAATTCATATTAGCAGTGTTGAAATCTTTTAAAGACTGTGTTGGATTTATAATGGCCAATTTGCACTGTTCTCTGAAAATCTCTGATTTTTAGCTGTGGACTTTAAATGTTAACACGTTTCATACCCACTAGGTAGTCCTCTTTTTCACCTGACTTTTTCCTAGCTCTTCATCAGCATGAATACCTCTTCATGTCTTTTAAGTCAAATATTCAGGCTGTGTCTAAAGAAGCCACAGTAAATATATTTTCTTAATCTCAAATCAGAACCCACTGTGAAGATTGGTATACATGACTACTGTCAGGCTGCCTTAGAAATTCCAAAAAACTATGACAGCCAATGGGACAATTCCCTTTCCTACTCTGTCTCCAAGATAAATAAAGCAGTTCTGTAGTGTAAACCCTCTTCCTCTCAACATGAAATGGATTCTACTTGTAAAAAATAAAAAATAAAACAAAGTGATGCTTGTTCTTTTTTCTGTCAATAACAGCTATTTTAGAATTCCACATATCAATATATCTCTCAGTCGTGGGTAAAATATTGGTATTGAGTGATGCTATCATGGAAAAGTTTTAAACCTCATAACTGAATGGCAATGTAAAATAATTCTTTTCAAGGTCTTTCAGTGTGTGGATTTAAAGTAAGAATGAAAACACTCCAAGCTTGCTTCCAAGAAATAATTCAACCAATATTATTTTTGTGTGTGTGATATGAAAATGTAGTCAATTTAGCAAATGTTCTATTCCACTGCTCAACAACAGCATGTGAAAGTGAATTTTCATTGTCTGTTAATAATAATTCAGCTGCATTACCAGAAATTTTCTTTTGAAAATGGGATAAACATTTTGTTGCTGTTGCTGATTTTTTGTTTAAGCACAAGTAAAAGTTTTTAGTCCATCAGCAAAGCTATATGGCCACAACTTCAGAGTAGCTCATAGTACTTAATATCTGCAGAAAGATAAGAGCAAAATGGTAAGATCAAATTGCTTTGTCACCTGGCTTGGATAATATTCTCAGCAGATGGATCTGGGTAAATAATAGCAATTTTAGAGCTGCTTCCCAGGCTTCTGTTAGAGTCTTCCTTGGGGTTGACTTTCATAACTTTTGGAATCTAAAAAGCAATTAGAAACTTCACAGGATAAAATACCTAGCAATAATAGATCTATCTTGAACAGTACATGGTATACCCTTCACTAAAAGTTTTTAATAGTTTGGAGGAACAAAACAGGAAGAATGAAAGAAATGGAGTAGGAAGGTATTTTTGAATTCTGGCATATCCTCAAGAATTTTAATACCAGTTCAGAAAATGCTATTCTTGCTATGAATTGTATGTGTCCTCCAAAATGCATTTGTTAAAGTATAACCCCAAAGTGTTTAAATTTCTCTGAAATTAGAGATTGAGAAAGGGTCTTTGAAGATCTAATAAAGTCATTAACATTGAGTCCAAATCTTGTAGAATGAGTGTCCTTACAAGACTGTTTATAATAGCCTATTCATACTTTCCAAAAAAATTGGAAACAAATTGAATACCCTTTAATAGCTGAACAGCTAAACAAATGAGTTGCTTCCACAGATTGGAATACTATTCTCTTACAAAAGGAATGAACTATGAAGTCATCCAAAGATATGAATGAATTTTAAAAGCATGTGAAAGATGTCATTCAAATACACGATTCCATTCTGGCAGTAAAATACAACTAATACAGTAAAAATCAACGATACCTAGGAATTTGGGGAGACTGGTTTGAACAGGTGAGTAGCAAAGGACTTGAAAGTCAGATGAAATTGTTCTGTTTGATATTGTAATATTGGATATGTGATACTAAGCATTTGCAAAAATCCATTCTTAGGATGGAATACAAACTATGATCAAAATAGCTAACTCCACTAAAAATATGTGAAATAATCACAAGGAAAGTGTTGACCTAAGGAAATTTGGAAAGGAGTAGAATGATAATTGCTGTAATTGTTGATAAATTTGCTATCCATGTAGGTATAGGTTAATAGTTCTGAACTCGTATTAGTATATTGTTAGAATTATTATTAGAATTAAATAAATGGATAGCAAATAGTGGTAGTCAGGCTACGTGTGTTTAAATTGGAGGTGAGAGGTAAGTCAAAGGAAGAGTTTAAATGAGCCTTGTGATAATAAATTAGAATTGGAGAAATCAGTATTAACTCATGCAAAACACAAAATAGATACAGATAGTTAAATATGAAAATATTTATAGATTTGTGTAGATAAGGAAGTTACTATACACATAACTTTCCTTGCTCTTTTAGTTGAGTCACAAATTGACAATTCAGAAACCTAGCAGACAGCCCATAATATTTCTTCCTGATTCTCTCTACCACCATTCAGTTTGCCTGTAATATCATTTGCCTTCTAATATCTCTTTTATAATCTTCAGATGTACTGACAGGATTGGGTCTTTGATATCCCTTGCTTAGACTATTACATAAGTTACTCAATTGATATTGTAATATTGGATATGACAATTTTCATGCTTAACCAATACTAATTAACATTACTCCCTGGGTTATTTTTTGTCACACAAAAATGATATCCCTTTAAAAAAACACCTAGAGGACCATTAGTTATAGGGACCACTGGTGGTACAATAGGGGGCGCTAAAGAGAACTAAGAAGAGATCAGCAAGTAAGACCACCTGTTAAAAACTTTTGTTATATGTCATATAGCCAGATCAGATGATATACTTCTCCCTGATGTTCTGCAAGCAGAGTCTGGTGCACCTAACCTGAGACACATTATAACTTAAATTTCATTTTAATTGTTGTTAACCACAAAGTTGTTACAGAAAGAGTATTTTTTTAAAGATTTATTTATGCATACAAGAACTTGGGTAGAGGCCAGAGGTGTGGGGGTGAGAGGATTCACCAGAGATAGAGTGGGGAACAGAACAGGCAGATTGACTAAAATACACTGCTGAGGGGAGCAGCGGTGAGTCAAGAGAGGTCTGCTGTACCATGTGTGTAGCTCCTGTCTAGGGATCCAATCATGCTGCAGTGGCTGCAAATATCTTCATAGGTTGCATCTTAACCCTTTGCACCACCAAGGAGGCCCCTCAGAAAGAGTATTTGTACAATATCTCTCTTTAAACTTTGGAGGTTTTTTAATTGTGCTTTTTTCCTCATTTGTTAGACACACACTGTCAGAATAAGCAATACCTCCTAGGTAACATATATGTGTGTTTTTACTATAAGTTTTCTTTATTTACATGGTGGAAAAGAGTATTGTATTGAGATGGAAGAACAAATGATATAAGAAGCACTTAGGAAGTGCTTCTTTTTGGTAAATCAATGGTAGATGGAAGTTGATACACACTAGTTAAGATGATCCATTCATTTACTATTTATATCATTAATTCACAAAAACTGTTATTGCTATCCTTAGAGCATTATAAGACTTATTTAAAGATTTATTTTTTATTTATACAATAGCTGGGGTGCAGGCCAGAAGTGCGGGAGGGTGAGAGGATTCACCAGAAGCAGAGTGGGGAGCAGAACAGGCACACAGACTGAAAGCATTGCTGAGGGGAGCAGTGGGCAAGACAGGAGAGGTCTGCCTTGCCATGTGGGTTTCTCCCTGGCCAGCTGGGAATTGAGCTGGTGCTGCTGAGTTTCAGACAGCTCCACAGCGCTGTGCTCAACCTGCTGCGCCACAGGCGAGGCCCTATTATAAGACTTCTAAGGAAGCAAAATAACTAAGTCAGGAACATTTTGGAGAGATTATCAAAGAAGCAACTTATTATTCCTCTCCCAAGGAAAGGCCAGCAGATTAAAATAATATGTTCAAAGACTAGCAATTTCCAGGTTTGCTTGTGGTGGTGAAATGTCTTGAATCAATCAGGTTCACTGGAATGAAGGCAATGAGTCTTCACTTTGAAACCACTCTTCTTTTAACTAAGATATAATTGACAATAACATTGTGTAAATTTAAAACAATTTGATATATCTATACATTGTAATCTGATTACCACCATAATGATAGCTAACATTTCCATCATGTCACATAATAGTTTTTGTGCATATGTGTGGTAAGAATACTAAATGATATACTTCAAAGTTGCTAAGACACTAGATCTTACAGACAAGGATTCTTGAAGCAGGACCCCTACCTCAGGTCTAAAAAAAAAAACAGAATTAATAGGGAGAGGACAAAGACTAATTTGAGCACAGATCGAAGTTAAGGAGAGGTTTTAACTCATGAGAAAACTCACTCTGTTCACGGCCTGACCAGATCTGAGGAAACAAAGGAAATGATTTTAACTTTCAATTAACCAATGAAAAAAGATCAGTGAAGTGTGTTTTTTACCAGAGAGAGGGGCCTCAACAAGAAGCTATGTTTACAAAGGATTCAGAATCACATCTGGTATAAAGTTAGGACTGTCCCCGAGAGTGTACAGTCTAATCAGAGATAAGGCAATAAACAGAACAATGACAATGCAATGTCTTATATTTAATAATAGAGTTATTAAAACTGCATTGGCATTACAGAAAATAGACTAATGTATTCACATTTGCCAAATTATTCAATTTGTTTAAAGTTTTATTAATCCTGTGGATCGTTTGAAATTCTTATCCTGATAGACCTAAAGTGATTGTGCAGCTAGCTAATTCATTATACAAGCCTTGCCTCTAAGGAAAAATCTCCTTTTTTTTTTTTTATAGAAACTGAATCACTATAATTAAATAACATTTCCCCTAAATGAACTACATTATGCTTCTTAAGTGACTTTCCACCTTAAAAATGAATTTATGAGAGGAAGTACTCATAAAATATAATAATGATAACTTTTTGCTATTTAATTGGGAATTTATCTTTTTAGACTATGGTGAGAATAGTTTCCTGAAGACAATATTGCTGTCTTTGAAGAAAATGAATAAATCAGTAAAACACATTTCTACTATAAATTCTGCTTAGATTATCTGTTAAGTCACATTGCTTCTATATTATTTTATTACATTAATGTAACTTCTAAATTTAGTCATACATTTGAATTGCTTGATTCCTAATTTCTTGCCATATCCCTAAGTCTTCTATCTTCTCTTCCTCCCTACCTCTCTTCCTTCTTCTTTCCTGCCTGTCTTAAAATAATGCCATTTCAACCACCAAAAGTCTAGTTTCCATCCACCACCAAATACAAATACTTCTCCGCGTTTACCCATTTCACAGTTCCCTGATAACCTCTGATCTTTCGTCTGTGTTTGCAAAAATTGTTTTTTGTTTTGTTTTGCTTATTTCGTGTGTTTGTTCTTATTCCACACGTGAGTGAATTATACACAACATGGATGCATTGATTTTTTTTCTGTTATTTCTATTTTAATTTGTAGCAGAATACTTCCTCTTTGTATTTGATTTGTTGAAGAAACTGGACAAATTGTCCTATGTAATATTCCATGATCTGGATTTGTCTTGTTACATTGTGTTGTCATTTATTTTGTTATTCTAACCCTAATATTTTTTATAAATGGCAGATAGCAAAAAATGTTTGATGAGATTCACGTTCAACTCTTTTGGTAAGGATATTTCTTGGCACTGCGACATAATTCATATTACATTATATCAGAAGGCAAATGGATGGTGTTTTTAGTGATGCTAACATGGATCAATAGTGTTTATCATAAAGACTTTGTGTATCCTTTATATATATTCACTCCTGAGTATTTAAACCTTTTGATTGTAACTGAAAGCTGTTTGCATATATAAAGGATATTTACCTTTTGGGTTGTTGTGTTTTGATTTCTGCATAGAAGAACTGGGGTGTAGGCCAGAAGTGTGGGGGATGGGGGTGGTGGTGCAAGGATTCACCAGAGACAGAGTGGGCCTCAAAATAGGAGAATCTAGGGAAATACACTCCTAAGGGGAGCAATAGGCAAGATAGTAGTCTGCAGCGCCATCTGTAGTTTAGCTCCCTGGTCAGAAATAAAACTCAGGCCCTAGATGTAATAGTGTTGAGATGTAACCACTAGACCACCCAGGAGACAAAAGGGTATTTACTTTAATATCTTGCTAAAACATTAAATTTTCTTAAATGTTTGTAGTAATATTTCATTTGATTCTTGGTTGTCAGGACTGAGACAAGTTATTTGAGTATTTTCAAATGGAAAACTATCTAAAGAACTTTACATTTTTCAACTTGTTTGCATTATAAAGTTTACGTACAACCTTGGCTGTCAGTAAATTTGTGACTCTTCCCAGTACGTCTTTTCAAATTTGGAAATAGTATTCGTGCCTCAGGCTTGCTAGGCTAAATATACATTTTCTCTATGTATGCACTTTACCTTTTCCAACACTTCACATCTAATAATTTTATGCAATTTGCCCCCTAATGTGCACTGTCATCTGCCTTTTTTAATCTCTTGATGCAGATAAATTGAAAGAAATTTCTAGTTGTTTGACAGGAGAACAAATTATTTTTCATTAGCAATAGTTAGAAGGGAAAAACTGATTCTTATGTATTTATGTAATAAGAAAAGGTATAATTTGTAGTCTAGAATGTATTAGGATTATGTTTGTAGGTTGTTGATAACCAACATTTATAAAGTTAAAAATACATTTCATAGTGAGACTAAAATGTTCCAGAAGGGTACGACCTTATCAAGATATTTTTAATGGTTTGCAAAATGAAACCTAGAATGTTATCCAGAATGAATATCTTTCTACCTAATTCTACCAAATTAGCTACCTTGAGAATACAATCCAATTTCGGGGGTATGTCTTTCTCATTAAATTATTAATCCTGCGTGAAAGCTTTACTCATAACTATCAGGACAATGCAGAGTGTTACAGAAAATATTTAACTTTATCTTTATTTTTTCTACTTTTAGTGAATAAAGAAAAATAATCTTCTGTAAGAAAAAAGAGTTTTGATTCTTTCAATCTCCACCACCTCTATAATAGAATGACCATTAAATTCTAGACTTTGTTAGTCTAATATTGATAGAATGATTGCCAATCACATTTAGGTTGATTCATTAATTTCCTTAAACCCAAATATTTTATTTTGCATAGACAAGGTACATCATTATGTTTTCTGATAAAAGTGGCCACTATTAATATGTTTGTATTTCAAAGTTAGACAATATTTTGAGTGATTTGGAAACTTAACACAGTACATTTATAAAACTAAATAAAAACTAAAATGACACTATGATGATGGATACATGTCATAACACTTTGTCCAAACTCATAAAATATACAATAGCAAGTGTAAATTCTAGGTAAACTAGGAACTTAGGTGATTACAATTTCACAGTGTAGGCTCATCAGTTGTATTATTACCACACTGGTGGAGGTATTGATGATGGAGAAACCTATGCATGTGCAAGACCAGGGAACATTTGGCAAATCTCTTTATATTACTATCACTTATTCTGTGAACCTTTAGCTGCTCTGAAAAGAATATTGTCTTAAAAATAAATAAATAAAATGTCAATCTTTCAGTTTTGGGTATGGAATCTGATGTGTTCTCTAGGAAACAAAGAAAAATAGTATCCATGATTTAAGAGAATGAAAGGCTAATGAAGCAAAGGAATTTCAGGAAAAAATAGATGAGATTTAACAAAAAATATACTGAAGTTAAAGTAATCAGGAAGATAGCTTCTCAAACTATTTTAATTGCATATAATTCCTTAAATATTTGTGTTCTCTTTATGAGGTTTGAATCATCCTCTAAATGTCTAGTTTATTTCCTATGCTTCTTTCTGCTTGTAAAGTTCACTTGATACTTTTCTTGAATACCTTGCCATGATTTCATAAATAACTTATTAGTGACAATGCTAACATCCATAAACTCACAGGTAAAGAGTGGCAGGTACTTCTGTAAAACCAAGACTCAACTTCAAGTCCAATTTCTCTATTTGCAAATCCCAAACATCTTTTTTGCAATTGTGTATAATTTCTATTCTTAATCTAATCATCCTTAGTTCTATTGCATTTCAGTAAAATTTTCAATGAAACATTTTGAATCTATACACAGCTACAACATAATCTAAATATCTTAAACATACAAACAAAAAGCTTTCTACTCACTCACAACCTCTTATATTTTTAAGTATCTCCCTCAATAAGTGTAATCATAACTATATGCACTACATGTAGACTTGTGTTTTAATCTCTCCACATTTGTATTTCCTATCATTCCCTACTCTCTTCCATTAAAAGTCTGGACCCCTTGATTAATCAATTCTAAAGTTCAATTTCCATTATAATTGAATCCCTTGTCCTGCTGGCCTCCTGTCCTATCATTCTGTTGCAGCCACAACTCTAGAGCAATTGGACTGTCTACATTCTTTGCATTAATACCCAGAAGTCTGAATTATAATAGAGAAAATCTTAAATCTTGCAGAGTCCAATGGAAATGCATGACCCCACCTTACCTAAGGCCTAAGTTTGAGTAGCCCTAAACTTTTTTCTGTGTTTCCCATTCACTATTTTAAAGCAATGGTACTTCACTTCAAACAGATGCCCACTTAATCTGAGCAAATGGCTTTGATTTATACTTCACTGAGAAAATAGAAATTATCTGAAAATAATCTCTCAACTTCTTTTCACCCTATCCAGAAACAAAAGACATCTATAGTCATCTTTTTCCCCCCTTTCCTTCTATTTGAAGGAAAGATACAATCTTTTTGCTATGTAACATTAATCATTTTAATAGGGCACTGAATCGTCTTCTTCTAGAAAATGTCTATATCCATCTGCTCTGTTTTCTATTTCTCACTATAGGTCTGTTCATCTCATCATTTAAACAAGTGTAAGTCTCTCTTCTAATAAATGCTAAAGGAAAATAAGGACAAAAATCTCACTCCTGACTTGTATCTCTTTCTATCTAATATCATCCCTGGCTTGCTTTAATGGGCAAATGCTTAACAGGGCGCCCCACTATTTGTTGTGGCTATTTTCTCATCTCCCTGTTATGATTCAACCAAATTCAACATGGCGTCCACCAACATCCCTCAATTAAAAGATCTCACTTACGATCTCCATGTGGTTAAATGCAAAGGCTATATAATCATACATAGTTTAGGAATATCTGGCTCTGTTGTCTTATCTTGCTTCTCTGAAATACTCTCTTCCTTTACTGCAGTAAATGCAGAGTCCTGTGTTTTCATTCTACCATTTGTTCTGTTCTTCAGCCTTAGAGAGAATGCATTATTTTTATTTCCTAACTATCATTTCAGTATAGTTTGTTCTTTCAGTCTTTCACTGGATTCTTAACTCATCCTACAGAATTTCCTTGGCAGACAACAAACATTACATCTTATTTAACATGTTTAAAATGATGAGATCTACATGTCTAGGAGTTATCTCACTTGAGATTTAGATTTTTATATCTGAGAGTCTATTAAATATTTCTGATGAATGAATAAAATTTAAAATATGAAAATCTTTCTCTCCTCTTTCCTGTGCCATAAATGTCTTCAACATTACTTTTCTCTAAAATGGTGGTTTCCATACTCACTCTTGTTACTCAGCCATAAATGTAGATATTGCATTTGATTCCACTTTCTTTTTCACCTTTTCCAACAAATTATCCCATTTCATTTAATTTCACATCTTACAGAGCTGTGCTCCTTTCCCTGTGTTGTCTTCTTGCCTTCTCTCTCTTGCTTGTTTATGCTAGCATCCTTCTAAATTTTTGTATGTTTGTTTTTCTTTATCTCCTTTCTTACTTCATTTTTATTAGGAGAAAAAATGTTCTGTTATGGTTGTGATTAACACTGGTATCTCAACTAAATTAATCAATAGAAAATATTTCCCCCATTTATGCTTTCATCTATCCAGTATATTTTTTAAGATTTATTTATTTTTATGCATAAAAGAACTGGGGTACAAGCCAGAGATGTGGGGGGCGGGGTGAGAGGATTCACCAGAGACAGGGTGGGGAACAGAGCAAGCAGATTGACTAAAATGCACTGCTGAGGGGAGCAGCGGGTGAATCAAGGAAGGTCTGCTGCACCATGTGGGTAGCTCCCTGGCTGGGGATAGAACTTGTGTTGCAGTGGCTGCAGATAGCTTCATAGGTTGTGTCTTAACCCCTGTGCCACCAGAGAGGCCCCAATTTACACAGTATTTGTGTGGCAACCTCATCTTTATAATCACTACTTTAGAATGCAAGATGGTAGAGGACCAATACCTGGTATATCACCACTCATAGGGAAGGAATGAATATAGATGATCACATGTTGTTGATTTGAAGCAATTTGTATTACCTCAGTTCACACTTGTTTGGCTCAAGTAACTCACTTAGCCATCACCAGTATCTCCTGAGTAGTACTACCTCAGTTCACACTTGTTTGGCTCAAGTAACTCACTTAGCCATCACCAGTATCTCCTGAGTAGGGAAGTCCAATCTTCTTTCCTGCATCTTTCTTATTCAATAATTAAGTAGTCCTAACTTCTTCATATTCCAAAATAAAGACTTGACAAAACTAGACCAATAACCTAAATATCCATTCAGTCAGAAGATCAAATTTAAATTCTTGGATCTCTAGGAAAAGTAAGAAAAGCACATATTAAAAGTGAAACATTTTTTATGCACATATATTCCTCAACACAAAACTACAATGCTGCAACAGATTATACAATAAGTAATCAATTCCCAAAACTTTCCTGATTCATAAATGGTAAGAATGGTTCATAATAGGCTGGAGGTTATAGAGATTCTGATATCTCTCTAATGAAATTCTGAAATGAGGGTGGTGGCAAATATTCTTTTAGCCCTAGTTCTTCTCCTTACAGGTAGCTTACTTTTTTTTTTTTTTTTATTTTAACCTTCCCTCAAGGCTGAGTTTAAAGTATTTATTCAAATGATAAAACTGTAACCATTATATCTTTTAGTGTTAGGAGTAAGAATGAGTTCCACTTTGAAACTTCCCTGAAGGTTAATTTTTTTTTTTTTTTAAAGATTTATTTTTATTTATTTATTTATACAAGCACTGGGTACAGTCAGAAGTGTAGGAGGGTGAGAGAATTCACCAGAGCCAGAGCGGGGAGCAGAGCAGGCAGAAGGACCGAAGTACACTGCTGAGGGGAGCAGCGGGCGGCAGGAGAGGTCTGCGCGCCATGTGGGGCCCTCACCCGGTGGCCGGGGAGCAGCCGGGGATCGAACTGGCACTGCAGAGGCTGCAGGCAGCTTCGCAACCCAGCACTCAACCGCTGCGCCACCGGGGAGGCCCCCTGAAGGTTAATTTAAACTGTTCTTTCCAACTATTGATAACATTTTTTTGTCCCTGACATTGTTCTTTGAATCCTACAGATCTCTGAAAACATGGAATATCTCTAATCATTTTCATTCCTGTTTGCTACTTATCTAATATTCTTTGCACTTAACTGTTCCTTAAATGGTATGTCAAATAGAGCTAGCAGAACCCTCCTCCCTGCCATACGCACAATTTTAAATTTTAATTTCTGAATTCTAGTAAGTCTCCAATTCATTCTTCAGGATAATCATCAAAATCATTTTTTTTGGCTCACAATAGGTTATAAAATGTTTTCTATTATGAGTATGATTTGACATTTCTATAAATTTTCAACATCAATATTGTTGCTGTCCACTACCCAGTGCACTGGTGCACTTGTAAAAAATAGTTATTGTTTCGTGTACATCTTATGCAGGTATTCCACTCACAAAATTTCCAAAAATCAGGAGTGCTATAGTTCAAAGCTAAAGAAGAGAAAGTAGTCTCTTGTACTTTGATTCCTAAAGGCTTCCACCTAGAAGTGGCTTGTATATTCCATTCCTGTGACATGGCCAGAGAAGTGGCATCCCACAGCATGTCCAGAAGGAGAACAAGGTAGTGAACAACACTAATAATCATAAAATAAAACCCTCACTGGTACAGTTTTCTACATTATGACAAAGTATTTTTTTTTTCTCAAATACAAATCAACCATGATATTGAAGCCGTACAATCACTAATGTGTAGTGATATGTTGCAAACACAGACTTTTTTGTCATTTCAAATTAGAACTCTTTGAATAATATGCATTTTCTCTCCAAATCTTTGCTTCTTCTGCATGGCAAATCAAGCATACCCAACCCTGTGAGAAGTTTTGGCTACAGATGCCCTCATTTTATTTTATAAACACTCTGAGAGAGAGTGGCTAGCCATCCTACTTTAAGAGGACTCAGATGTATAAATGACACATAAATGTATTCTGATATAACATTTTTTATTACAGTATGCCAAAGGGACACTGCATCGTAATTTGATTTATACTACTTACCTCTTGATGGCAGGTATATGATAGGAATATTTTTAACTGCCATGTATGAATTGCTGAAAACCACTATATGTCTGGTCATGTAAAGTATTTGCCAAAGTAGTGTTAAAATAAGATGGAGCTGGATGTTCAAATGACCCATATTGTGATATTAAAATCTATATCATATAGATACACAACTTCCACTAAGTTTAATAACTAGCGAAAGTGGAATAGATGCTAATCTAAAGTATCTGGGCTCCGACAATATATTATTTAGATAAAGACAAAAAGTCATTTGACATTTTAGCTTACTAGTATTCTCCCATGTTTCATCGTTACAATGTTGTCCTGAAATATTCACTTAGAAGCTCTGATGTCGACATTAATATATAGATTTTTATTTCCAACCATTCATTTCTCTAAACTATAGTCAGTCCCATAATAAAAATGGCCTTAATATAACTGAATTTCATTGTACTTCATGTTAGTTTGAATAGAGTCTACTTGAAATGAAATAAATTACTTTTATCTGTTCCAATTCCTAACCCACTTTGTGGAAGAAATATTTGAATTCATCAATTTTAGAGAGACATTGAATCATCCTTCAAGCAATATATGATGACATTTTGAGCACAAATATCAAGATTATTATTTTTAAAATTAAATATTACCTGAGTGTTTAAAGTGGCTGAGGAGCATATTAATATTAAATATTATTTCTGACATTTTAAAAAGGTCAAATATGCTGCTGTTATACAAAAACTATTAGCAGAAACATCAAATTATTATAATCATTCTAAACACTAATTTGGTTCAAAAGTTAACATTTAGAGAGTTTGGACTCAATATTTCTTCTCAATGAAGGTCAACATAATTTCACTGTTCAAGTTTTAGCCAAAAATATATTCACTCAACTTAAAAACATTAATTTAATATCAGTGACTACTTTCTCTCTATTTCTAAGTGAACATATTAATTTTTCCTGGCTTATTACAGTTGTCAGAGGAAAAAAAGTAACTTTTTCCTACTAACTTTTTCAATCTCTAGCTAACTCTTCTACAAAACATGATCTTTGAGCATCAAAGATAGGTAAAGATATGAGGTTGAGAAGGATATTTCCTACTTTGTAACTGAAAGATCAAATTCTCTGGTGACTGAAATGAGAACTAAAGCGTGAACAAAAATCTGCTTTTAGTTCATTAGAATCAGTTGCCTGTCTAAAATTTCAAACTCATTCTACTTATGGACAGAATAAAATAAAATATTGTTTGAACAACAGCAATATTCATAATTACAAGATTATTTTTGGATGGACTTTCTATATCTCCATTTTTTCCTTCAGTATAAATATTAGGTGAATAATTATCTTGCTATTTAATCCCGTTTCTTACTTCATTCTCTTCTCCTTGTAAATTCCCACTTCATTTGTTTACTTAGTTTTTTTTTTTTTCCAGAAGAAATCTTTCAGTAACACTTGCTATACTGTACCTTTAAAGGGATGTCATAACTGTAAGATCTTAAAAAATCTACAGGTGATCAACTGTATTTCAGTTTAGATAAAGTATGTACTGAGGTGTTTTATATGTGGTATCTTTGGTTATATAAAAATATTCAACAATTGTTCCTCATGTATGTCTTCCTTTTCCATTGTATTTTCTTCCTTAAAGGCTAACATTGTTTTTAGAAGATTCCACAAACTGTTTAATAAAATCTCTGGAGAATTTTTATTTGATAATAGCTGCTGTATTTCTATTCTTTAAAAAGGTAAAAGGGTCTTAGACTTGATTTATAGAACTTAATTCTTAACAAAGTCTCTACAAATTAGAAAGCATTCTCAGCTACTGTGTACTAATAAAGAGACTGAGCCTCCAATTGATAACATATCTTGTTTAAATTCAAAAAGTAATAAGTATATAAACTAGATTTGGAGCAGAAGTCATAAAAGCTATTTTTTAAATCTTCATTAAAAATGATTGCTTAAAAATTTACATAACACATTTTTCTCACCTCCTTTAATTAAAATATAAATAAATTCAAATAGATTACAAAAGAAATGTTCGGAATCATTTCACACTAGATAAAAAGGTTAAATGCCGGCAGATTGGGCCCCCTGGTGGCATAGGGGTTAAGTCTCAACACTATCACTGCTATGGCTATGGCCTGAGTTAGATCCCTGACCAGGGAGCCAATACAGATATGGAGCTGAGACCTCTCCTGTCCCTCCCCCTGCTCCACTCAGCAATGTATTTCAGTAGATCTACCTGTTCTGCTTCCCCCTCTATCTCTGGTGAATCCTTTCAGCCCCGCACCTTTGGCTTATACCCCAGTTCTGGTATGCATAAATAAAAAAAATAAATCTTAAAAAAATAAATTTTCAGACTTTTATTTTGATTTTGAAATCTTCAATTTATCTTTGATTTTTTTTCATTGACTTTATGAACTGAAATAATTAATTTGCAGCCCTGAATTTATCATAAGCTCACAAGCGCCACACTTTCCCATGGCTCAATGTAAAGGGTAACACACTGGGGGTGATGGGTAGTGTGAGTCTTCTTTAAGGGGCAGTGGACTCAGTAGTATGGAGGGCCTCCCTGGTGACTCAAGGGGTCAAGCACAGCACTGTGATGCTGTCCACAGCCTCTGCAGTCCAAGTTCCATCCCCGGCTGGCCAGGGAGCAACCCACATGGCGCAGCAGACCTCTCCTGTCTCACCCACTGCTCTCCTCAGCAGTGTGTTTCAGTAGATTTGCCTGTTCTGTTCCACACTCTGTCTCTGGTGAATTCTCTCGCCCCCAGCCCCCCACACCTCTGGCCTGTACCCCAGTTCTTGCATGCATAAATAAATCTTTAAAAATAATAATAAAATTTAAAAATGGATGTAATAAATTGTTCCCTTAAAATTTCAACCTTTAAGAGGTTTAAAAGACAACAGCTATGCTCTCTGAGGTTCGTCCACATGTGTATTTCATTGCTGTCCTATAAGCAATATCGAGCCTACTGAAAATAAATGCCATTCCTTTTTTCTGAGTGTGCCTGCAGGAGCAGTCTTTCAGCATGAATTGCATATTCAAGTTTCCTGCTGCTTTCAATCCATCTAGGATTAACCAGAATTTACCTGTTTACAATAAATGGAATGGATATTGGGTATTTGATCAAAGACAGTCCTCAGGCCTTGTAGTTTCTTCTATTTGTTGAAATTTAATGTCATTTAACCTCTGGGAGTGGAGCACAAGCTTTCTTCTAGACCAGATTTCTCTAATTTATAGAGGAAGCTTTTTGAATGAAATGGAGCTGGAAGGCTGGTTTTTATTTGTTTTGGCTCAAAATGTTTGCGTTTTTATATCACTTCCTTGCTCCAGGGACTCTACACAATGGGTGATTTTTTGCAGATCTGAAAAATAAATCAATCAATATGAGAATTTGTTGGTCTGTATTTGCTATTAGTATTACAATCTTTTTTTCACCTGGGACATCTTCTACAAACTCAGTTAATAAAAGAGAAGCCCTTTCAGTGTTTTAAGCCATGCCTGTAATACAGATAAATAAATATACCCAACAACCTAACATCACTCTTATTTTAATAAAGCAAGGGAATGAACAGTGTCTGGAGACTAAAGAGCTAATAGACGCCACATAGTCTTAACTAGTGTCCTGTATTTGGTGATTGTTATTAATGTGGCTTTTAAGTTGATGATGATAAACATTTTCTCAATCTGTCCTACCTTTAAATTAATAAAATAATTTGGGATGGGATAGAAAAGGAAAGAAAGGTAATAAATATTTTAAAAAAGCTTACCAGAATGAGAGAACTTGTTTGTTGAATGAAGAAAGCCATTTCCTCTGAAATTTATATTGTTAAAGGTAAATCAAGAGAGAAATTTGGAAATTTAATTACTAGTTTTAACAAATTAATTCCAACACTATAAAACTACAGATACATAAATATATAATAATACCACTCTTGAAAAATCTCTTTATCAGAGAACTTTCAGGTTAATATTGCCGGAGCTGTATTACAAACACTAATTGTAATTAGGGTAAAGTTTCATTATCTGTAAAACAGGATGGTAATAGATTGTCTCTACATCACAGGGTTTTTTTTTAATTGAATGAAAAAACTGGGCATAATGTTTTTCAATGTACCTGATATCACATGAGAGATTAATAAATATTTATCACTTAATTAATTGCCATGATGAATATTAACTTGTACTTTATGAAGTGATTTTACAGGCATTAATCAAGCGATATAGACAGGTAGAACCTGATTTTTTAATACTTGATTTACTGATAAGGAAATGAAAAGTTAGAAAAACATTTGTTGGCATGTTCTTTATCTGTTCAGTCTAGAGACAACATTTATAGTGATGAGTGCAGCTTTATTTCAACACTAGGTTGTTGAGTTCTCAGTTTTCCACTCAGTGGAGGTGTGCCTGAGGCTAATCTTCTTGTGTTCCTTCTTAATTGACTAATATTGATTAAGTAATGAAAGTTTTGGTAATAATACATTATTAGCATGTATTCATTAAATAAATAAATATAAAGCATTGGTAACTTTGGAAGCACTTATAATGAGCATTCAAATATATTTCCTTGGATTTGTTTCTTAATATGCTTCCTCCACATTTTAGTAATTAAGGATCTTTCTTCTCTCACGGGAAACAACAATTTGTGTCCTGGTCTCAAAGATATACTTGAAACAAATATTACAAGAATAATTTCAACTTCCATGAGAGCCAAAATGGGAATTTTATCAACTTAAAGGACCATATTCTCAGGCAATTTTACTGGTTTCTGAGCTTCCTTGAAGATCAAGATTTTCTGTGATATATCAGTGTTTTCCAGGAAATGCCATCATCCTGTCCTCAATATAGAATTAACTATGTCACAAGAAAATTTTCTCATATTTGAGATCTTGCCTTGTACAATGACAGAATTTTCACCTGAATTTTTGCTTGGTTTTCTTTATGAGAGTCACTATGGATATTAAAACTTTATTCAAATCACCATCCCTCAACTTTGCTCTAATATTGCCTGAATCTCTAAGGTGTCGGAAATGTTTCCTATGGTTGTTTTTTATTACAACCTATACACATTCTACTCATTATTTGTTGTCCAAAATAGCCTGTTAGTATCCATCAGTGATACAGTCACTAACAGGCCCATATGTTTATTAAAACCTTTTCTGAGAAACACACACATATTCAGAATAGACATGGGGCCAGCAAAGAACAATAACACAAACATTTCTGATCATACAGCAAAAGAAGATGGAGCAAGAATCAGTTTTGAGACAAAAAGCAAATTCAGATCATGGATTTCCATAGTTCTACTCATTTCCATCAACATCAATCTTTTTGACTAAGTTTTGGAAAACTCAAAATAGTTACATTATTTTTAATGGTTCATTTCAAAAATAATAATTATTCAGATGAATGCCCTGTAAACTATAAATATTTATAACATCATAATGATTAAAAATGAATTAATAGGATACTAGTTAAGGTCTAATTTTAACAGACAAACATACAGGATAAATCTATATTCTTAATTTTTAAAATATGATTATGAAAAACTGTTCCAAAATTTTTCAATATTGTGTTTCCTTGTATGGATAAGTAATAATTTCTGTGATTACATTATGAGCTGAAGTCAGTCTGTCTCTTCACTACAGAATTCACAGAAACATCCCAGGGACTCTCCAAATGTATAAATGATTACTTTATTATAGAAGTTAGCATGACTTCACTTTGCATTTTCTTAACTGTAATGAAGTTACTGAAACTATTAAGTCAAGTTGGGGAGGCAGATTAAATCTACTATTAAGGCCATAAAGAAAATGTGATAATGTCTGTCTTCACCAGAGGCAAATTACATGATTTCAAAACATAGTGATAATTTGTACTGTAATTAGTGGAAGTAAACCTAGTTTCATGCATAGGATTGAGACGATATCATTTATTTTCTCTTCTTATGTCCCTATATTAATTTCATTTGAAAATATTATATCTCATTTACTTGTCCTATTTATTTTACCTATTTTCTATATACCTGGTGACAAAACTCAAAAAAAACTGCTAACCTTTATTTAGTTCACCTTGGTTTAATTCTGTGTAACCAGAGATTTATCTGGTCAAATGGGGTTATAGTCAATAATAGTAATCTGCATTTTTTTTGTAGAGCCATGGTTATTTATATTCCAAAAGAGTGAATAAAAGGACAAAAAAGCATTTTTGATAAGAAGGCAATAACAAACCTTGCTTTCTAAGAAACTGTCTATCAGACATGTATATTTGATATATAGTGGGCACGTAAGTAATTTAATAAATAAGACTTGAGATTAAAACTCAAGATAAACAATTCTAACCTTATAATTGGTTGTCAGTGATGTTATCTATCGACAAAAACTCCAACTAAGTCCAAGGATTTATTTTTATTATTTTTATAATGACAGAATAATGGTTCTCTAGGCAGTGAATTGTTGAGTCATTATTACAATTCTGGTAAGAAAGAATAACCTTTACTTCTGACTTTTGCCTTACAACTTCACCAGAGACATGCTATAATCACCTTGACAGGCATCTCCTATTGTGTCTTATTGTTGCATAAAATAATAGAAAGAAAGAAAGACACAATCTGATGAGCTAATTAGAGTTCTGAGCTCAGTGAATACTTCTAATGCCCTTTGTCAATTGAGATCACACTTGCCTTTGGGCCTAACTTACTTACAACCTTACTTAATTCGTGTTTTGTTTAGTATCATTGTAACAAAGCTTAATTGTTCTGTATCATTTAAAAATTATCTTAACATAGAAATATTTATAAATTTTTAAATAAAAAACAGGAAATAAAGAAGTGTACTAATGTCAGTGTTCCCTCTTGGACTAAATTAATTTTAACAATTTAAAAATTACTCCATAAGAGACATAAGCATCACTGTTAGGACTAACTCAAACATGTTTGCCACTTGAATCAATCAACTTATTTAAAATCTGTCCTATTTCTTTGTTTTAATAACTTGAGAGTTATCACTAACACTTGGAGAAAATGATTATAGCAACTAACCTAATATTAACATTTGAAATGATGAGGAGAGAGATGAGTCAGTTCTCAATCTTGTGTGTTACAGTACTATCCATTTCTTCCCCTTGGTTGTAATGCCATCATGGATTGTGGAAATAACAACCTGAAAAAAAGAAATAGTTGCAGATTAGGGCTATGATATTTATTAACATTTATCACAAGCTGAACTATTACTTCTCTGTTAGTATATATTTCTCCAAGCTTTGGTAGAAGAGCAAAGGTGTGATGACCCAGGAACCTCAGGTGAATAAATGAATGCATGAAATCTCCACCTTACCTTACTTCTACTTACCACTTCCGGTTTCTTCTTTATTTGTCTTTCAATTTGTAATTAGAATTAAAGAAAACCTTTCAAGAACTCTCCCCTTTCTTATTCGTTGAGCTTGAAAATAAGTAAAGTAAAAAATACATTGATCAAGACATATTTATCTTCATTACCTGCCTTTAACTTTTAATTTTAATGTTCTATAGATGTTTTTAGTGTTAAGTCTTTCTCTTTCACACCTCTGTGCTTACAGATGTTTTTTATATAACCAATAAAGGCCTCCATTAAAGAATTTGAACTCTTGATTCAGGCATATCTTTGTGCAATTCTGATTTCTTACCTTTAACCTTTTTTAAAAGTTCAGTTTCCCGTAACATAATAAATTATGCACCTCCCTTGCTAGAATGATTTGATGATGACATGAAATAGTGTATGCTAAGCTTGTTTAACTCCTCCTGGGGTAAGTATTGTATAATGATCATGCACATAGTTATTGTTATGATTGATAGCAATTATATATTGATATTGGGTTCCTTTGTGTGAGGATCATAAATAGCCCAATGATTATGCTTTTTATTAAAATTCCAAGATGAAATTAAATTTCTAAAAATCATTTATTTTATGACTTCATAATTTCAAAACCGTTCTGTTGAAATTGCAGAATCTATAGTAATAAAATAAGTATTGGAGGACTGAAGAATAAATATTGGCCTCTTGTCTTTGAGCAACATATAATTCAATGATGAATGCATTTTATACACAAACACAAAAACCTAAATATAAGAGTATTATAAAAAGACAAGTGCATCATGTTACATGTACATAATTTAAAAACAAGTACATACTTTTAAAAACTGCAACAAAAGACATTGTATAATGAGGGAGAAATTAGTTGATAAAGGAGTTTCTTAAAGAAGAAACTCAGGACTGTCCTCCATTTGAGACTCTACACTCAGTTTCCATTTATTCAGACACACTTAGAAACTGACATGATGCATATTTTCAACAGAGTATTGGTTAACTTTGTTGTTTTAGTATGCCTTATTATTGGGCATAGGATTAAAGATTTTGAGGTATCTGTAATAGTTTGAGTCAGGATTAGATGAAAAGTTCTTTTTCTAGGTCCATTTTATGAAAAGGTTGTGGAGGGCAGTGCTGAACAGCTGTTTGCAGTTTATAATTAAACTTGAAAGTAAATTCCCTGAATCCTCCCTCTTGCTTCCCTCTCTTAAACTGACAGAAGATAGGGCCTCCCTGTTGGTGCAGGGGGTTAGACACAGCGCTATGAGGCTGTCTGCAGCCTTTGCAGCAGTTCAGTTCCCCATCGGCTAAGGAGCTGCCCACATGACAGGGAAGGCCTCTCCTGTCTCGCCCACTGCTCCCCTCAGCAGTGTATTTGTCAGTCTGCCTGTTCTGTTCCCCACGTGGTCTCTGGTGAACCCTCTCACATCCCCCCTCCCCACATCTCTGGCCTGTACCTCAGTTCTTGTATGCATAAATAAACAAATCTTTAAAAAAACCCAAAATCATTTTGATACACTAAGGAGAAGACACACTGGAAATGTTGGATAACTGGTCAAATGTAAACAAAAAAGTGCTATTGTAAAATTGCAAAATTCTGTCAGAAAACATCTTCATATTTTCTCATTTTTAGCACATGTCACACTTACAATTAAGACAAGAGTTTCTTTCTCATTTAACTAAGTTCCTGAAGACAGGAATACTGTACATACTAGTTATCCTGATCTCAGAAGTTATCAGAGTGCCTGGTATATGGTACATTGTCAATGATATTAATTAAATGAATGAATAAATGAATATATAGAAATAGAAGAATAACTATCTTATTATTTAACTTTATCTCATCTACTTTTACAGTTTAAACTTAAGACTAAAATAAGATAAGAAAATGTGAGTTATGATAGAGTGCAAAGAAATCATCCCTTATACCTATTAGTTCTTGACTGAAAAATAATCAAACAAGTATCAGATAGATTGATGAGAAAAAGTTAAAAAGAAGTTTAATAATAAAAGGTATATGTCCTAAATATATGAAGAGATCCAGCATGACCAAGTAAATCACCCACATGGCTTCAAATGTCTTCTTAAATAGCTTAGCTTTTATTTATTTAGGTAGCTTTAGTGAAATAAATTATTATTTAGCTTTTATTTTATTTGTTTGTTTGTTTGTTTATTTATTTATTTAGCTTTTGGGGGTAGGGAGTAAGAGAAGGTCCGTTAAGGGAGTGAGGTGGTCACTCAGAAAGGCACAGTAGACAAAGACATGCTAATTTAAGTTCCATCTTCTATATAGAAAGGGGTAAGTTGATTAGGTCTTCCTAGTACATATCCTTGGAGAAGTTTATCTATAAATATGCTTTTCAAAAGCAACCTCTATTTAGTTTTCAGAGCCCTCTCCATGAAATCATTCTTTTGCCAAAAACATGTATTTGGAGGTGACAGATTTTTATTCCCCTAATTACAAGCTAGTGATTAAAGTCAACATAATCAAAATTGTCCCCTTCTAAATCATGTGTTATACATATATGACCATTCTATTATAACATGTCTAGAGGCCACTAACAACATTCTTCATTTTTCTATTTTCCTTTCTCAGACACTCATAATTTTTAAGGTTATTTAATTTTGATATAAGCTTACTATTGAATACAAGTAAACATCTCGGAATTGCAGGCTTCTTTAATCTATATTTTAAAATAAATTTGACCATATGAAAGCATCTGTGAAATCTGACAGGATACAAATTAAGCAAATTCAGTAGGCCACATGAAGTTTTTTTGGAGATATTTTAAGAAAAATATTAGCAGGCTGTATTGGTGCTATTTAAAATGCTTCCCTCTTTTCCATCTACTTCCATTTTCCAATTTTCTAACTTATTTCTTGACTTATTTGTTCTACATTTTTTTTCTACAACTGTTTTTCTACAGATTAAGTTTATATATTTTCTTCTTCTAACATTTTTCAATTTCTCTCTTCCAATAGATCCTCTTTATTGCCTACCTGTCTGAGATACTGTTGACTGATTCGCACTCTTATTAAACCATCTATGCTTCTGAAGCCTCAGGTAGCAGCCGCAGCCATGGTCTGCCCCCAAAAATGGAAAACGAAATTCCAAACTTTTTCTTAAATGTGACAGAGAGAAAAGTTTATCTTTATTTGTAGTCCTCAGAATCATCTGGCATCCCCTAGAGATTTGCAACAGGAAAGTGATTTGGAGCTTCCACCAAACTATTCCCTGACCTCCTAGTGGAAAAATCAAGAGCCTTGAGGGTGTGAGATCATTTCCCACAACTTTTTAACTTTTCTCCCTTTTCCCACTAGGTTAATCATTCTTAGCTAAGAAGAGGGAAGATTCTCATTTTCCATGCTTTTACTCTACTCCAGTATCCTCAAGGGAGCAATTTGTGGGAATATGGGCTCCAGAGTGCCTTTAAATTTTCAAGCAAGTGCAATCAGCACACCCACTAGAAGGCAAACCATACTCTGCTGTACAGAAGTTAGACAGTTGGCAAATTGCCATGTGCTTAACATGCTAGGCAGTACAAAGTAATTTACTTTATGTCATTTGTTATTCTTAGGTAATATGCTTTGACCATTTTACTTTCAGTTGAAAGGCTATTATATTTAAATCTTGGATTCTGTACATTTGAACTTTATGAACTTTAGACTAAATTTCTATTTAATCTGAATGCCAATTTAGACTTGGGCTTTAATAATAGTAGTATACCCATTAGCATTGCACCACTACAAGGAACTCATGTATACATTTATTGTATATATTACCCTGTTTTAATCAGTGTCTTAGGTCCCGGGTTGCACCAAGATAAAGTTATGATTGAGCACTTAAGATAAAACTAACATGACCAACAAAGCCTCTATAATTTAGAATTATAAGGAGCAAAGGAGACATGATTTACACTTTATATAACACAGTAAATGAAAAGAAAATGACCTTTCATATTCAAAAGTTCCATATTCAATGAAATATTTTAAACAATATATATTTTAATTTTTATAGAATTAATATGTATTCCCCAATCTCAAACATGTGATTTCATTAATCATTTGAGATTATACTGAAGTCTCCACTCTATGGTCTGTTTAAATTAATTAAATGTATTTATCTAAAACTTGGTTTTTGGAAACTTACATTCTCAGTGGCACAGATTTGTATGAATATTCTACAGCTTAAGGCCATGTACCTGACCTGTCATCAGAATCTTTTTACATGGGATCATAGAATACTTAGATCTTCCAATGTGTCATTATGATCATATGTTCCCTCTTGGTTGGCATCCTTTCTTAGTTCTAAATGTGCTATCTAGAGCACGCTCTCTCTCTCTCTCTCTTTTCTCTCTCTCTCATAAACAACTATGTGTATACACACATGTGTACTTACCAACAGCTTATTACTCTCACTTCTTTGCCATTTCTTTCTAACTGGAATATTTTATCATTTACCTGACATTACAAAGTTCTACTGTAGAAAAACAATAGGAAAAAAAAAGCAATGTTTGCTAGCACATGTTAATTTGACTTCCTTTGATGACTTTGATGCAAAAAGTGCCATGTAATTATCAGCAGACCTAGCAATTTTGTTGGTAGCTGTGCATGGTGAAAGCTGAGGTGATCAGGAGGATGAAATAATGGTAATAGTGTAAAATTATAGGGATAGTGATATAAGAAAAACAAGCAGAATCCATGTTGTGTATTACCTAACAAGTAGCCCAAAAAGAAATAAAAAATATTTGTCAGCTACATTCTATCTTAATCAAGATCTAACAAATCTGTATAATACATTATGAAATACACTTCTTAACTCATAATTATTCTAGTAGATAGCTTATCTCCAATTACATCATCAAAATATTCACTGAAAAATGCATTACATTTTCTTCTTTGCTATCATACTCAATAGCTAGAAATTACATCATAATGTTACTTTCATTCTTACAAAATTTTCAAGAATTCCTTCCTCACTGGTGTTTAAACTAAGCAAAAACAACACACAGTAATTCCTAGTTAAGTATCTACTTTGTGTTTAGCTCAACTTCAGAGATGCAAAACTACAATAATTTATTTATTTCTTTACTTACTTATTTACTTATTTTTTAAGATTTATTTTTTCATGTATACAAGAATTGGGGTATAGGCCAGAAATGCAAGAGGGTGATTCACCAGAGACAGAGCAGGGAGCAGAACAGGCAGACGGACCGAAAGCACTGCTGAGGGGAGCAGTGGGTGAGTCAGGAGAGGTCTGCTGCGCCATGTGGGTATCTTGCTAGGTGGCTGGCCAGCCAGGATAAAACTCGGACTGCAGAGGCTGCAGACAGCTTCACAGCACAGCGCTCAACCGCCTGGGCCACAAGGGTGTCCTCCAATAATTTTAAGCACAGAATTTTGATGGATTATATGGATATCTTCCTTGCATGCTACAGAAATTAACATGAACAATATAAATAAAGATGGCAACTTACTTTGAGAAAGCAGAAATCACTTATTTTTAAGTTGAGGTAACATTGGTTTACATCTTTGTTTGTGTTTTGGAGGTAAAGTATCTCCCTCTTCAGGAGTTGTTACTACACCACAAACACCACCAAACACCCACAATTCATCCCCATAGTCCATTGTGCTCACTTCCCTCTTTGTTCTTACCTCTTCTCCTTCCCCCGTCCCTCTAGCAGCCACAGTTCTATAGTAGGATTTCTAGAGTTTGTTGTTAGGTTTGTCTTTACCTGATCCTTTGTTTCTTTATATTCTACATATGTGTGACAAAAATCTATCATAGATTAAGAAAAGATTGGGGGCCTCCCTGGTGCCACAATGGGTTAAGATGCAACCTATGAATGAAACTATCAGCAGCCACTGCAGCACCAGTTTGATCCCCAGCCAGGGAGCTACCCACATGGCACAGCAGACCCCTCCTCACTCGCCCGCTGCTCCCCTCAGCAGTGTATTTCAGTCAGTCTGCCTGTTCTGTTCCCCACTCAGTCTCTAGTGAATCCTTTCACCCCCCACACATCTGGCCTGTACCCCAGTTCTTGTATGCATAAATAAATACATCTTAAAAAAAAAAAAAGAAAAGACTGGGCCAAGGAAAGATGAGAGCTGGGAACAGGAATATGTTATTTTCTTTCCTCATCTAGACTTCTGTGTCATACGTTCATTCTCTTTTTTGTAAACAGTCTTCCTTTTCTTTGTTATGCAGTGGGACTGATTGTTCGATACTCTCTATCTCTTGATCTGTCTCCCCCATGTCTCACTCCAATCTCTGTTTAACTTTGCACCCATTACTTATCATTCCAAATACCTGGTATCAAGTGCTGATTGTTCCAATTTGGACTACATCACCTTATCTCATTAATTGTGAAGGATCACTTTGTTTAAAATGTTTATGATGGGTTATTAATATCGATAAGGGTGATTGGGGCAACAAAAATGGTCAGAAAAAACTGGTTGAGGTCTGCAGCCAATTCAAAAATCATTCAGAAATGTGAAGTTTGTTTCACTCCACATGAGTTATCATATTCAGGATTTACACATCTAAGCTGCCCTTGAGTTAGACATTTGAATAGTCAGCTGCAATAACAAGGCTTCAAGATATTCAACTTTCAAGTAAAGTTTTTAATAGACCCAAGGTTACTCAATGACTCTATATTATTTTATTCTAAGTTTTTTTATATTGAACCTATATCCCATGGAACATGACTGTTTATGAAAAATTGTTCATGGAAAATAATGAATGATTGACTGTAATCTAAAGTTCATAATGTTTATGTGTACAGATTGAAAATGAATGACAAAATTAGCCCTCCCTGGACAAAAAACTATTAAGTAGACTCAGGAAAAAAGAAGTAATTTAGTAAGTGAAAGTGTGTAAAAATCAGTGTCAAATATTCAAAAAGGAAATTTTGAAAGGAAAATAAATAATATGATGACCATCTCTAGCAATAGATTCCATATGGAAAATTTTGAGAAATAATGAAAGTTATTTAAGATCTTTCTCAACCAAAATGGAGAATGATTCTATGATTTTCAGTGAGTAGAACACAAGAAGTTTACAGGTAACAAAATGGGCAAGAGAAAAATTGTACACAAATATAAATTACCCCTTTGTTTTATTTAGTTCTAGATTCCCCCTAAGATTAAACTGGCCATATGGTTGCTCAGCTAGAACAACATATCACATAATCATTTGCATCCCAGTATGTTCATATTTTAATTTAAGCAATATGGGCAGAAATGAAACATGCAATCTTTAGGCTGTCCTGCACTCCAAAATCTCTCCTTTCTGACTGCAATCCTGTGATGAGATTTGGAGTAAATGCTTTGGATCCAGAAAAGTAAATCCTGGCTTAATGAGTTGGGGTAATGTCTCTTCCACCTACTTTTTGTCTATTTCTTGTCAGAGAAATGCACTATTATTCTATTTAAGCCATTGTACATTGACCCTTTTTGTGTAATAATAAATGATGTCATTTTAACTTTAACCAACTTATTTAACAAAGAATGAGATCATTTATCATTTAAGATTGAAGAGTAAAGCTCAACAAAAAGTCAGAGAGTGCATTTTGTTTACAATAGTACACAGCAGAAAAGGAAGAAACCTCAGAACAAAATGAAATAGGATATACTTCAAAGGAAAAGTACAAAAATATAAGTAAAAATGAAAGCAAGTGAGAAAGTTTCTTGGACTTCAGATGGTACTTAGGAAGGGGGCATATAGAATAGAAATAGTGGGATATATTTGTTGTACCATTTTGGCTGAAAAGTTAAATTGCATCTACAGGGATGGATGCAGGTAGCATCTAGACATAAAATAGTTGATATGATCAGCAGTCACTCACTGGATTTCTGGCCAATACACAACAAACTGAATTAGAGCCTCCATGGTGGCACAGGGGCTAAAGTCTCAACACTATCAATTTATCGCTAACCACTGCAGCACAAGTTTAATCCCCAGCCAGGGAGTTAACCCACATGGTACAGCAGACCTCCCCTGTCTCACCTGCTGCTCCCCTCAGCAGTATCTTTTCATCAGTCTGCCTGTTTTGCTCTCCACTCTGTCTCTGGTGAATCCTTTCTCACACACACACACCTCACACACACCTATGACCACATCCCGGTTGTTGTATATATAAATAAATAAAATAAATATTTTAAAAAACTGAATTAAAAGATGTGGTTAGATCATGCAAGTGTGAGAATTTAAGGTTTCAGGGCTTGATAAGACCCACTATATTCTGATATCTATATTCATTTGCCTCGAATTGGTATCATTTCTTAAGTAATAGTATTGGAATTTTTTTTTAAAGTGTACATAAAGTCACTGAGATGATATGAAAGGGTAATTTGGACAAGCAATGAAGGCTGCAAAGAGAACAGCAAATGGCATGAAGTAAATCTCAAAAGTGGAACAACATGTAATGTATTCTTTAATCAGATGGGCAAATACATGAAAGTCAGACTATTAAGGCTAAATGACAGAGTATTACAGAAACTGTGGGTAAATCCCCCTATTTTAGAAGATCTAAGAACCCAGATCAGAATTTACTGGGCTGTAATCACACAGTCAAATAGAGGAAAAGTACATTATTAGAATCTATACTACTTGGGTTTCTGATCCATCATTTCCACAGACATGAGTGCATGTCTGCATGTTTGTGTGTGTGCATAGGAGAGAGATGAATGCATGGTTTAGTGTCAAAGAAGTTGTATGAAACCAGACAATTTTAGACAAAAAGAAAATATTTTGTCTCACGATTCCAACATATTGTAACAAGGTGGTATCCAGGAAAAGGGGAGGTCCCAGGTTCCCTGCCCCACCCAAGGGAGGGTGGAGCTAAGGAGAGAAGAGAAAAAGCTGGAGAGGAGATTGGCGAAGGAAGGAAGCAGCATGGAGAGCAATGAGGAGACCTGGAGGAGGCACGTGGAACAGAGAGACATGTGAAGAAGCTGCACTTGCTTCTTAGTCCTGGACTAGTTGGAAGAGATGTGGGAGAGACACCTGTGGGGAGGTTCACAATGACATCTTTTAATCTTGATTTTGATTTTTCTCTTTTTCTCCCATACTTGTCTGTTTCTGACCCTTTTTCTTTTTTTTTTTTTAAAGATTTATTTATTATGATACGAGAACTGGGGTACAGGCCAGAAGTGTGGAGGGGTGAGAAGATATAGCAGAGAGAGTGGGGAACAGAAGAGGCAGATTGACTGAAATACACTGCTGAGGGGAGCAGCAGATGAGTCAGGAGAGGTCTGCTGCGCCATGTGGGTAGCTCCCTGGCCGGGGATTGAACTCTTGCTGCTTTGGCTGCGGATAGCTTCATGGGTCGCATCTTAACCCCTGCGCCACCAGGGAGGCCCCTGGTTCTGACCATTTTCTATGGTGCTTTAGACTCATGGCAGGCTTTCCGGACTGGTTCTGGGCCAATCACATTTGGGTGGACTTTTACACGCGAGGGGACGGGTAACTTTGGGTCCTTGATTTAGAAACTATATTCTTTGTCTTTTCTGTATTGTTTACTAATTGTAGTAAAGTTCCTTATATGTTTTGTCTTGATGCTGCAGATGGCAGAGCCTATTTAGAGCAGGCAGTGTTGGGGTTCTGGGGTGCCACTCCCCCTGCCCTGTAACAATGCCATTGTTTTCTAACAAGGAATTAATTTAAAGAATTTAGTGTTTTCAGAATGTAAAAATATACTGATACCTGTAAGATTTGTATTTTTTTTTCTTTGCAAATAAATTATTTAGTAAAGAAACAGGTCTGGAAAGACGAAAATATTTCCTTAGGACTATGTAGCAGTTTTAGCACTTGGTTTAACTTGTTACTAAAAATATTATCTTCTGAGTCAGTGACTATTAAAGAGCTTCAAAAAGCCATTTATTTTGATTTCTAAGAATGTAAGCAACATATTTGAGTAAAGAGCGAATGGGGAGATGGTGGAACTATTGCCATGGGATTTACCATAAACATTCCTACTTGCTTATCTATCAATAATGCAATTTCTTATATAAACCAATGCTACTTCTGCAATAACTCTAAACTTGAAATAAGGTTCTAAAAACATGGAAAAACTAGCACTTCCAGCTTTCCGTAGAGGCGGCAGGGTTCATTTTAACGCAGTTGGGAGCTATCATACATTTCTCCTTCCAACACAGAAATGTTGCATGGGTTGTCAATATGTTTGTTTTCCAAGGGATAGCCGTCCATAAGGGCACAAAATCACAATACTGAGCATGGTACCAGAGCACATCCTTTCTTTTTCTTTCATTTCTATTCTTTGCCATTTTGTGTTTCCTCCTGTCTCTCTCTCTCTCCCCCCAACCCCCTCCCTTTCTAACAATAAATGGGGAACCAGAAACACAGCCAGGTAATGCAAATGCCTTGTAAAAGGACTGCAGGAATTCCAGTGGAAAGCTACAGAAGTCATAACCACTAGGGGGCAGCCAAAACCCAAAGGGAAGAAAACTGCTGAGTTGAAATCTTGCATAAGGAAACACTAGCTTTACCTGACAGTCAGTATTAACACACTGCTATACACCATTCAAAATCAAATATTTGCACTTTATTGATTTCAGGCTTGCTTACGTCTTGAGTTTGCTCAATTTTTCAGTTTCCTAATACAGAGACAATAAAATGTTTTGGACTGGATTTTAGCAAAGCAATCAAAACAAGTTCCAAACCACCAAAGGACTATCTATCTGAAAGACTTAGCAAATCAGATCAAATTAAATGGAAATTCACCGAATGACGCTACATATTTGAATATTGCACCTTTATATCCAGTGCTTTATTCTCACTCTTGGAACTTTTTTTAAAAAATGACTTTTTTATTTGACTGATATCTCTCATTAACGGGAGGCTCACAGGCAATTGATCTAACAGCAAAAGTTCATTTAAAATGAACCCCGAATGTGGAAAACATTATTAGGTGACAATATGTGTAGCATTAATACTCACTGGAAACAATGCAATCTCATTTTGTTCCACTTTACATGCTTAACATTTCCCTATTGTATTTCTCTGTATATCTTCACATGGCAGACATTTTCCAAACAAGGGTTTGTGCACTTAAGCAGCTCAGCAGGAAACAGGTTTTTTCAATAAAAACTATTCCTTAATAGTCTAGCTCATTAATGAATTTTATTACTTTCTGAAAGTATGCCAAATTCCTCATGGAACTCGATTACATTTCTAGAACGAAAAGCACAATACATGAAAATAGGGAAATCTTCTAAAAGGCAAGCATTATTTTTCCTTTATTTGTCCCTCCCATGGAGATACTTAAGAATATAGAACTATAATGTTTTATAGTTCTGGCTTTATGCATCAACACATGAAGTAATGTGAAATATAGAGTGATTGAGAACAGGTGAAATGAAATTGCTGGGTCAAAACAAAACATTCTAAATCAGTAAAAAAATAAATAGTAAGATTACAGTCTTTCAGCTTAACCCTTTCTTTGAATATAAAATAAGATAGGGAGTCTTGTAAAATGATTTTTATACTACCTCTGGAGAGAACAAAGTTAGTGGGTAATAGGTTATCCCTCAACCAGAATCAGAATGCCTATAAATCTACAATGTATGAAATCAGCAGAATTTATTACTTGCCATTGACTGAAGCTTACAAATATCCATGGAGAAGAATATCAAACTTTAGGTACCTGATATTACTCTATGCCTGCTCCCCAATGGGGATTATTTTATTTCCTTTATTTTATAAACATGTTAGGTGCAAAAATTGTGTATTATTGAATTAATTTTCCAGGAATGCTATGGGTGTATAATAAATATTAATTAGTAATAATCAGAAAAACCCAGAAGAAAAATCTCACTTTAGTTTGCAAACAAAAAATCTTGAAAATAAATAATAGTTTTATTGGGATCTAATGTAAATCAATAAAGGCATTTAAACTATAATTCATTTTGTGAGTAAAATTAGCATGTTACTTTGTTCTTAGTTATTGCCCTCACTATACATTCAGAGGAAAACATTTTCAAAATACAAGCTATTCATATTCTAGTTCAAAAGTCATGTTTATTTCATAATTTACCACAAACAATTTCTAATAAAAGGATTGCTAGACCTATTTATGGTATTCAGTTTTGCATGATGGTTAAAAATCTATTCTAGATAGGGGAAATTTACTGTAAATATATGCCATATAAAGCTTATTTGATCATTTTAAACTTCAAAATAAAGATACACAAACATAACGGTGATAATGAGAACAGTCTATAAAAACCATGCTCAAAGTATTATGGTTCAAATGAAATATCAGGAAATTATACTTGTAGGTAGGAAAAGCTTCATGGAAGTACTGACTTTTATGCTGGTTCTTAAATAAAGGACTACATCTTAATAAACAGACAATTAAGTTTCCAGGAAATAAATATTCTATTTTCTCCAAAATTTAATTTTTCCTAGATATGTTTCAGTTTCATAAAATCAGAATGTTATTAAGTATATGTATGGTAATCTTTCCACATTATCCAATCCCCCAAGTTTACATATTGAATTTACACTCTCCTTCCTTTGATGATCTGTTTGAAATTGTTTTGCAGTCATTACTCTTAGTCACATAACTCAGATATCTTTTCATTTACTATATGCCTATTCCTTTTATATCACCGAGTATCGTTATAATAGCTTAATAAAATCTTTTTTAAAAAAGCTTTATTTTACTTATTTATGCATACAAGAACTGGGATACAAGCCAGATGTGTGGGAGGATGAGAGAATTCACCAGAGACAGAGCGGGGAAAAGAACAGGCAGATTGACCGAAGTATACTTCGGAGGGGAGCAGCAGGCGAGTCAGGAGAGGTCTGCTGCACCAAATGGGTAGCTTCCTGGCCTGTTGGGGATTGAACTTGTGCTGCAGAGGCTGTGGACATCTTCATAGTGTTGCTTAACCCCTTGCGCCACTAGGGAGGCCCATTTTTCTGTATTTCTACACAAAAAATAAATATATATATTTTTTAATTATTTTTCACTTCAAACTTGAAGTATGCCATTCAAACATTTAGTTTATTCATTACTGGAGCCCATGGATGTTTTGATTTTTTATATCAGATAACCAAAAATTAAATGGGCAAGATTATTAAATTATATAATGAATACATGTTAATAGAAATTGTTATAATGGAAAATTCCATTGCATTTATATCTTATTTCAAAGAGCAGACTTTCCCAGGTAACATGAGTCAGTAGCTTCTTTTTCCTGCTGTAAGAACTATTGTGCATCATGATTGCTGACACTTTAGGCAACAGTTCACTTCAAACATAAAACAGGTCTGCTTCCTCAAACTTGTTCTTACTCTGGGAACACTGGCTGAATTATGGTGTCTTTTTCTCCCAGGTCCAAAGCAACTTTCTTTGGCTCTGATGGTTTATTCCCAGTCTGAGCTCTACTGGGCTTGAGATCCACACTTCTCTGTTCTGAGAATGACCAAGAAGGAAGCCTCTCCCTAGAGCAGGGAAAGGCTCACAGTTTAATTTCAATCATGTAAACTGTAATAATTGGAAACTGCAGGGGGCCAAGACAATTTGTTAATCTTCATTCCTGTGATGCAGAAATGGCTGAATTGCGAAAGTCAAGTCCCAAACAGGGAAAGTCCATTTTATATTGTTTGAAATGAAATCTTTTAAGTCAAGAACAACACCAGGGCAATAAAAACATACCTGGTAGAGAGAAAGTTCAGGTTTTTTTTTTTTTTCAATTGGCGAGGAAAATTAGAAAAAAAGTGGATATGGACCCCTATTTATAAACCAATTGCACACTCATACACTTACACACACACACACACACACACAAACACACACACATGATGCCACATGACCCTGGTGACCATATCAGTCAAATAACAGTTTGATTTCAGATTTGTTATCTTTTATAACTAATTTGATTTTCACAGTTTCCATTTTCTTCCTGGGAATATCCAATGAGAAACAATTTATAAATAAATTGCTTCATACAATTTCTACGAAGATATATGAGAAGAAACCAAGATGACAACAGAAGTTGATTTTTGACAGAAATGACTTCCAGCAAATATTTGGACAAGGAAGAACAACAGTCAGAAATGATGGTAGGTGAGAAGAAGAAACTGTACCTAGAAGAAGCTAACAAGAATGAAAAGCTGGAGAAGGTGTTTCTCTTTTTTGGGTCTACTTTACTCTGTGAAGTCAGGAATAAATTAAGCAGGAAGAAACAAAACAATCTGCAAACCCATTCAGAGCAAGAACCTAAACTTTGTGCCCAGGCTACAGTGCCTTTTGATAGAGGTGAATAATTCGAGGTGTGAACAGTTAGCTGAGTTAAGCGGAGTCCTCGACCACTGTATGTGATGTGGGTTGCTGTTTCTCAGTTGTGAACACTTTTGGTATGCATTTCAAGTTCTGTCTCTCAGAGACTTCCAAGTTTCTTTGGATTGATGCTCCATTGAAGAGAAACTTAGATTTCTTATTTTAAACAAGCTTAAACAAAATCTTATGCATTGCACTATAAATGTTTTAGGTTAGAAGGCATATGGCTTATGACTAACAAATAAGAATTATCAGAATCTGGGCCTCCCTGGTGGTGCAGGCAGTTGAGCACAGCGCTGTGAAGCTGTCCTTAGCCCCTGCAGCGTGGGTTCGATCCCGGCCGGCTAGTGAGATACCCACATGGCACGGCAGAACTCTCCTGTCTCACCCACTGCTCCCCTCAGCAGTATATTTCGGTCAGTCTGCTTGTTCTGTTCTCCATTCTGTCTCTGGTGAATCCTCTCACCCTCCCACACATCTGGCCAATACCCCGGTTCTTGTATATATGAATAAATAAATCATTGAAAAAAAAAAAGTATTATCAGAATTTCTCTTAAAAATTGCAAAGTTCCTTTAGTCAACAGTTAATTTTGAAGTTCACAATAGACTTTTCAACTTTCATAAAATCAATAAGTTATGATACAATTATATTTACCAAAACATGCTCAAATAAAACAGTTATTACAAGGGCTTTATATTGTAATTAATGTCTAATTCTAATCACTATATTATTTTCCCAAATCATATATCAGTTACAAACAAACAAAATACCACTGCAAGCAGTATGTATTATGTGATTGTGGGGAAGATAGTAATTTGAAAAAGGTAAACTTTCAAAACTATAATATTCTTTATATTTTATAGTGTCATTAAATATCATTTACTTTTGCTGATCTGACTTGTGGGTGGGTGAAAGAACTGTCAGTATTTGGTGACAGAGTAACATTGCATTTTGGAAATCCTTTTATTACTTATTTAATCTCTTGCTTCTAAGAGCTCCCAATAGGAAACTAATTCTGCTTGTTCTTTTTAAAATACTCTATTGCTTGAGGACTTTGACAAACTGAGTAATGAAGGGTTTAGTCCCCAGTAATGAATGTCACCATCTTAACAATAAGATCCAACAATTTGGAGTGAAGTGGTGAATGCTGACTCTGTTGTAGAGCATGCACAGCGTCTGACTGGTCTAAATAATGACTGGAGTTTGGCGGAGATACAGTTTGCACAGCCCACTATGAAGGCACCTGCTGAGACTTTGCATTATTTTGAAAAATAATAGGTTCTTCCAAAGGAATGGATGCTTTATAGTAGAGTAATTGAAAGTAGGCATCAATACACTTGCTTTTTTTGTGTTCTGGAGAATCTCTTTGTTTTGGGGTTTTGTTTTGTCAGCTGTGTTGTATTTTAAGGAGTGCCCATTAGTCTCAATATTATTATTATTTGTTGAGACCCTTCAAAAAATAATCTGTAGTAGACATTTGGGGAGATGCATTGGCAAAGGATAAAATATGTGCCTCTAGTGTATTATAATTATGTGTTTATTACTTCTATTTTGTAGTTATATGTTATATAGTGTTATGATCTATATATACACACAGAGACATGGATGAGGCTGAGACATGTTTATGCAATAGACTGATATTACAAACACGTTTATAGTGTTCTTTTTCTCTCTTAAATCTACCTCTTCCTTTTTATGCTGACTTTTCTGTCTATAGTGATTAGGTAAGTTGTAGATAGGGGGTAAAATAAAGTGGATAAATAACAGTGCTACCATACTTAGAGTCCTGTAAAAACTATTTTTTTCTTTGTTGTATCAAAGGACTAAGATGGCCACAGAAAAAGCATTTGTAGCTACTTTTATTTCGAGCAAGATGTTTGAGAGAGAGAAACCTCACGTTAGGACCCCAGGCACTGTCCCTGCTGGGTTATTATTTGGACATTTGGATGAATTAGATTACTGGATTCTTCCAGAAATAGCACTGTACCAGAATTTCAAGGTGTCTTTTTGTGGTTCCCAAAGTGTGACTCATTTTTAATTACACTGCCTAATCTGAAGCAAGAGGACACAAAGCTGGCATGATTTGCTATTCAGATGGTGGGGACTAGGTCAGGGCTAGGTCTTTTAGAAAGTTTAGGACGAAGTCTTTAAATGGAGAAGCCTGCTGTGTGATGAGACTGTGGAGACAGAGCTGTGGGCCCATCTGTGTAGAGCCAAGGGACTCAGACAACTCTGACTTTGTCCAGGTACTTTTCATGTCAAAACTTTCCCTATAACGTTGCCCTACCAATTGTCCTTTTTGCCTTCCAAATTTCAAACTTTAGGACATTTCTCTTCACTTTCTCTGTTTTCTCATGGGGAAATAAATGGAACTTGTCAGAATTGTTAGTGTCAAGTAGCCAGAGGTGATTTTTTCCCTATTTATTGAGTATGAAACTATAGCAATTCTCCTCTCAAGTATTGTCATTACTTACACAAAAGCAACATAGTGAAAGTTATCAGCTGGAAATCACCCCTAATGTCACTATTGTGCATTTTCTACAACTGATCATCTATCTAAACACACTTCAAAATAGATCTATGTTTTCATTACCCATCATATATTTATTTCTAGACTTCCCAAGAAAATGTGGACCCCTCTAGATACATACAAAAAACAATGTAGTGTTTTATTTATTCATAAGAATTACTCATCTGCACAAGTAAAACATCCATTTAACCAAGCAGGTTTACTAAAGAGCAAATTTATAGATAGATAAAATAGGGAACTGGTTCTTTTAGAGAGCATTAAACCCAGAGTTTATAGCTTTATAAGTGACAACACATTATGGCAGTAGCAGCCAAATAGGGGACTGTTTCTTACTTGGGGAGTTGAAGGCAAAGTAGAGTGCATGTGGCTAAAAAAATAATAATATCAGTTATTTCTAAGAATTCTTATAATAGAAAATGAAAAGGTAAATTCCCAAATTAATATGGGCAGTGCACATAAGCACACAATGATAGCATTTATATAATGATCTCTCTATGCTAGGTATCACTCTAAAAGGTGTTTAGGTATATACAGATGCACATAGACATGCATATGTATACATAACAAATATCTATATACATATTATTTCACTTAATTGCACTTTTAGTAAAACTATTCCTATATAGAGGGAATATGAGGCATGAGGCAGCTAAATAACTGGGTACAATTCATATGACCAGGAGGTGGCTGGAATTTGAAGCCACAGTTTGATACCTCTCTGCAGGCTTTTAACTAATATTCCACAAAACCTCTCAGAAGAAACGCAAAATTTCAGTATATTTCTTAAAAATGATTACATTAATACTTAAAGTTTTCCAATTTAAATTATAATGATAAAACTAACAGAATTATATGTCCAAATGACAATATCCAGCGATGGCAAATGTTAAGGAAGATTTTCATACATTAAAATGGATATTTAATGTGACTCAAACTTTATGAAATATGATTTAGCAATGTATAGAAAGATCCTTAAAATATGAGTAAATAACCCTATTTCCAAGAGAATAATTAGAAACAAATATCTGTGCAAGCATTGTGTGAGCCTATTATTTTTGTGCTTTTTTCATGCCATGGCCATTTTCTAGAAGAGTTTTTGATATATGTACGTTTTGTTGAATGGAATATAAGTTTACTTATTGATATTCCTCAGTATTATTTATAACATTAAAAATTGATAATCTCCATCTTCCCAAGTAGTTTGTTAACAAAAATTTTATTTATTAATGAAAGATACATTATATGATCATTTAAGAGGAAAAGGAGGAGGAAAATATTGCTGATATTACAAATCTGTATAGAAATAAGATATTGGGGGCTCCCTGGTAGCGCAAGGGGTTAAGATGCAACCTATGAAGCTATCCACAGCCACTGCAGCACAAGTTCGATCCCCAGCCAGTGAGCAACCCACATGGTGCAATAGACCTCTCCTGACTCACCCACTGTTCCCCTCAGCAGTGTATTTCCATTGATCTGCCTGTTCTGTTCCCCACTCTGTCTCTGGTGAATCCTCTCACCCCCCTCCCCGCACCTCTGGCCTGTACCCCAGTTCTTGTATGTATAAATGAAATAAATCTTAAAAAAAAAGGAAATAAGATATTTTTAAAAGTATTTTTAAATGAATGTATCATTAGAAAAAGTCATGCTCCATATCATATTATATACTGTGATTATAGTCTAGGATAATTGTGAGATATATATATATATATATATATATATATATGTATGTAGATTTAGATGTATTTTATTTGGGGTATATACTTAAATAATGCTCTGAACTTATTTTATTTAACCCATATCTAGAAAGATATTAATCAAAATATTTAAACTTACTCTCTGTTGACTGTATGTAGTTTTCTTTAGTTTTCTATATTAAGTGAAAAGTCCTAAGATTTGCAATAATAATATAAATAATTTGAAAAAATGAAAAATAAAGGTTTCATTATTATGCACTTATTTTTAATTCATAGCTAGCTATATAAATATAGCAATGAATTTGTAGGAAATTCTATCTGCATTGCATGTAAGAAACGTTAGTGTATGAGTTATAATGGGAAATATATTTTAGCTATCTGTACATACTTTTTAGTTCTAGAGCATGAGCTGTAAAAAGAGACAATTAGTTATAATAGTGATGTATATATTTACTTGATAATATTCAATAAGGAGGTATAACAAAAGGTGTAATAGTGACCTTACAAGACAGTCTTTTCTTCTATGAACATAAATATGTGCTTCTAAATACATATCACCACCTTACATATTTCAGCATATACATCCACTATTTTTTAAAACTAAAGATCTAAACTTACATACTATGTGAATATATTCTTTGTGATCAAAACCACAATTTACAAATTCTATTGAACTTTTCTGTGGAGCATTGTATTATCATTAAATCATGGATCTGTTACACTATCATTACAAGTGTTTAATTTGGTAATGTATGATAATGAGCATTATTTGTGAAAATAGCTGTCTCATTTATAGAGCTTATGAAACTTTGGATAAATGGTTAAAAACCTTAGTACATACTGTGATAAACTTTCATTATATAAAAATGGGTTTGTGAACAAGCATCTGACATGAATGAATAAGTCAATACCACATTATAGACAGTACAGGAGCTATAGAAAATACAGAATAATACCAATTAGGTAATAACAAATTATAAGAGGCAGCATATTTTATTATTTCTTCCTAGTATTGTAAGTTTTATGAAAGTAATAATTTTGCCACTTTTACAAATATAAAATCTAATGTGCCAATATGAAAATTTCTATTTCATATATTGAATGTTACACTTATTTTGAATGCTGTCTTAGTCCATTTGACTGCTATCACAAAATATCAGAGATGGGGTATAAATGACAGTAATTTATTTCTCACAGTTTTAGCAGACTGGAGGTCCAAGGTCATGATGCCAGCAGGGTAGGGCTTTGGTGACAGCCTTCTTCATATTTTTTGAACCCTCATATGGTGGAATAATTTGGGTTACTCAGTGGGATTTTTCTTGCAAAACAATCAATCCTAGGGCCTCCCCTGGTGGCGCAGTGGTTGAGCACTGGGTTCCAAAGCTGCCCGCAGCCTCTGTAGCGCCAGTTCGATCCCTGGCCACTGGCGAGGGTCCCACATGGCACAACAGACCTCTCCTGCCGCGCCCGCTGCTCACCTCAGCAGTGTGCTTCTGTCCATCTGCCTGTTCAGCTCCCCGCTCTGGCTCTGGTGAATTCTCTCACCCTCCCATGCTTCTGACTGTACCCAGTGCATGTATAAATAAATAAATAAATAAATCTTAAAAAAAAAAAAAAAAAGAATCAATCCTATTCACAGGGCTTCGCTTTCATGAACTAATCACCTGCCAAAAAACCCATCTTCTAACACCAGTTTTTTGGGCATTGGGATTCCAGCATGTGGATTTGGAAGAACACAAGTATTCAGACCTTAACAAATGTCCAGTTCTATGAATAGTTTATTTTTATTGAAGTAGCATTGGTTTACAGCACTGTATATGATTTAGTGGAATGGGTTCACACCTGCTCCTATGTTTGTTACTGCACCACACCCACCGCCAAAGCTGACACACAAAATATGCCAAAATTCAGCCCACAGTCTCCCACTATAGAGCACTGGATCTCTACCTCATTGATCCCACCCCACCTATATAGTTTTACTCCAAGTTTCAATTCAATAATTATTATCCTTATAGAAGAATTGAGGCTTTAGGAACAATTATTGAAGAAAACTCAGGTAAAATCATGACATTTAAAACTTGAAACGTGACTTTAAATACCATGAAAATGAGGATATCTCAATGGAGTTCCGTTTCTTACTTAAATTAGTGTGAATTTTGAATCAGAGAATTTAAGAAAAGATGAAAAGGTAATTTAAGAAGTAAATTCTAGAAGCATCAAATTCGTAAAACAGTGAGAGTATATTAACAAACAGAAACATATTAGAGATATTAAATAAACCAAAACCCGGGACCTTTGTGAATTATTTAAACAAACCCAACTAAATTCATTTTATTACTTATTTACATTGAGCTCACATATAGCAAAATTTTTTCTTGAGAATGCATAGAATTATATTATCACCCCTTCCTACGGAGAATGCAGAATACCTTCACTCAAACTGTTTTTCTCATGCTGCCCTTAAAAGTCAAAACCTCTTGATATTCATAACTCCTGGCAATCATTGAACTGTTTTCTATTAAATATATGCTATTACATGCAATAATATTACAGGCATACCTTTTATTGTGCTCAATATTATTATATGCTATTCAGTATATTCAAATGAAGATATGTAACTCAAATTTTAAAAATTGGAGAAATGATTTGCAACTGAAAATATTGTAACAAATTTAGGATCTCAGGTGCTTTTGTTCTCTCAACAACACAATTAAATCAAATTATCACCGAAAAACTACTTGAGTGATGTTTGTCACAGAACTTTATTCCTACAAATAATTAGTTGAAAAAGTTATTGAATTCCGTTGTTATTATCTCCAATGCTTTAATTTTCAGAAAAATATATTCAAAAACGCTCTTATACTTGTTCTTCACTTATATTTAGAACTATGACAATAAGCAACAGGATGCATATTTTTACATAAGGTTTACTGTGACCCAAAATGAAGTGTGAAAAGTACATAATGATTATTGAACTATCTTATTTTCTCTTTCATAATTGCATGATTTTAAACCACCCAGTTTGGAACATTATTACAAGCTGTTAGATTATCTGTTATCTATTTTCACTGTGTAAATAATCTAATAATACATTTCCTCAATGAGTAAGTTCTCAGCTTTTGTTTCTTAAAATACAGTGTCCATTTATAGACACATAATACAAATCGATTGGAAAATTTTGCTTCCAAATAATTATAAGAAATTCTCTAGTGTTATTGTTTCTACTTATTAACAATATCAGTATTTGATAAATACAAGATAGTGAAAAGCAGACTCTCATTTATACTTCTTGATGTTGAACATATTGAGTAAATTTTTTTAATCAGGTGATTTTACAGTTTCCATCAATGCAGCTCTTGGCGTTTGCACGTAGCAGACAATTATGCCAAAGCTTAAATAAAGATGTTCTGAGACTGATGAGCTATTAAGTGACCAAGATTTGTAAAAAACAGAAACACCCTTGTTATTTTCAGTTGCATTTCAACTATAAGTACTCATTCCTTTTCAGTGTTTGCCAAGTGAAATATCAAAGTGTTAATGGCAGGAAAACATAGTTTTGGAATATATGTTACCAAATTACTGTTTTCATCTAAGAAGAATACCTGCATTGCTTGACAAGGAAGCTATCCTATGCAAATCTGCATAAGAAATACCTAAGTGCTCGCAGACAATATTGATATTGCCTTTCAATATCTTGGAAAGGTCAGTCCCAATACTGAAAGCCTTTTCCATATTTACCATGAGATTCTTAAGTATAATGGTATTAAATTATAAACCTCATGAGAACTGGGTTGAGTGTATCATGTTTACGACTGCTTTTAAGTACCTGGCATGGTGCCTAGTACAGAAATATTCAATAAATATTTACTGAGTGAATAA
Organism: Talpa occidentalis; assembly: GCF_014898055.3. Classification (NCBI taxonomy): domain Eukaryota; kingdom Metazoa; phylum Chordata; class Mammalia; order Eulipotyphla; family Talpidae; genus Talpa; species Talpa occidentalis. The sequence goes on from NW_023604972.1 coordinate 15,979,745, forward strand.
AGGAATACATGAATGAATGAAGACAGTAAAACATCTGACTTAAATCTGAAATTATTAAATCTGATTTTTACTTCAGCTATATGGCACAACCTGAAGAAAATTTGTCTCTTGAATTTAATAAACAGCATGTTGTGGCAATAAATAACAGTGCACACTTAAAATTGTTATACCTGAATTCCATATCTTACAGAAGATTAGAACTAATTTTAATGAAGAAAACATTATTTCTATGGACAAAGGAAAGGAAATAATTCTTTTCATTTTGTCACAGAAGCAAATTCTACAAATGGTCATTTTAGCAGGTTAAAAATCATTGTTTCTCCAGAAAAGACAACTATGCCTGGACAGTTATTTTGTTTAAATATCAGCACAGATCTCCAGGGAGTCATATGGAAGGAAATGTGAAGTGTCTGTAGTTCACAGGACAACAGGCCTACACAAATCTTAACAGTCTATTTTAGCAACCATTCGCATTGGAGAACAATTTCAGTTATTTACTATCATCTATAAAGCCCTAAATGGTTACCTCAATGCTCACCTCTTCTCTTGAGGGACAACCCTGGCTATTTTAGTGAACTAGAGAACATTCTTTACAGTTCAAATATATTTGTTTTTCCAATATAAAGAGAGAATATCAGAGAAGTGATTGGTCAGGCTAGAATTATCATAGGAGATGAAGCTATGAGAAGAGCATTTTTGGGTTTGTGCTCGCAAATTATATTTATTTTTATTACTCTTTAAACTTATATATAGGTGCATTGTTTTTCAGGGAAAGTAATTCTCTGACCTTGATGTTTAATTAAAAAAATCAGAATATCAGGGCCTCCCTGGTGGCCTAGGGGTTAAGTCTCAGCAGTCTCACCACAATGGCTTGAGTTTGAGCCCCTGCTAGGGAGCTGGCCCATATATGCCACAGCAGACCTGTTCTTTCTTGTCTGCTGCTCTCCTCTGCAGTTTATTTCAGTAAATTTGCTTATTCTGCTTTCCACTCTATCTGTGGTGAATCCTCTTACTTGCCCTCTCACCCCACATACCTCTTGCCTATATACCCCAGATATCCTCTGGAAAAAAAAAAAAATCAAGAAAATGTCATGGCTTAATTGGTAGAAAAACAGGTACCAAATGTTAGGACTCTTTATTCCCTTTCACAAACCTATGAAATGAATAAATTCTTCCAGGGTGCTAGTTCTCAGACCCAGTTGTTACGGCTTTTTGTGCACCATCCAAAAGTACATAAATCAAGCTTTAAGATCCAGTTCTATTTTCTCCATTAGTCATATTATTTGTTATAAATTTGTGTTGGAATTTTTACATTTGCTATATGTGAATCTTAAGCACGGAATTTTTCTGGACTATATTTTTCTCTACCTTTGACACAAACACAGTAGTAGCTCACCTTATAGGTGAGAGTTAACTGGACAAGAGATACATGCATGCCCCAGCCTTTAATTTTGTTATACAACACACTTTCCAGTTCTCAGACTCAAGTGACCAGTCCAAACATCAATTGCCAAGCAGACTCTGACAATACAATAAAGGAAGCTCTATTCTGACTTAGTTGTCAATTTCTCACCCAGGTTGTATTTAAGCCCCAGATCTAACCAGAATGATGGAAAGAGGAAAACTATCAGTTTCATCCTTCCCACACTGGCCAATACTGATTCTCCCACACCCAAGCCCGTTGGTTTCTTAATACAGAAAATAAAACACCTTCATAATCCAGGAGATCATAAACTTCTAAATGATATACAATGTTGTAAACCAACGTTACCTCAATAAAAACAAATTACCTTAGGGTTTCCTGAATTTACATTACAGTTGCTTCTCTGAATTGCTCTTCCGTATACAGGAAAATACTGGACTTGCAGCTCCTAAACACACCTGAAGCTTGCCTACCATCATAGTCAAGTTGAAGTTTTCACTACCCTGATGATAGTCACAGTGTGTGCAACTTCACAGAAATTTCCTTCAGGTGTCAGTAACAATTAAGCATGCACAAGTTATTACATTGTACCTAGCCCAGTCTGGCTATAGCATGACATTTATCTTAAACAATACAGTTTGGTGAAAAGGCAATGATTTACTTTATTCTTAAAGAAAGAAATGCTATCTTTTATTTTACTTGATTTCCAGTGTATTCTAGATGAAAATTGTATCATATTATAGTGTGTCTCTAGGACATACATAACATTTGGTCAATAGTTGCTCTTTGAATCCAATGGAAACATTTGAGAAAGTTGATAATTGCATTATGGAGTCTGGAAAAGTAAGTTATTCTCAGGTAAACTTACAGAATGATGTTTTTACATATGCTTAACAACTCTCTTCTATATCTGTGGATTTTAGCTTTCACTAGGATTTATGGCATCACAATATATTTAAATAACAAGAAAAAATTAAAATGTGATAGATCGAGGAGATAGAGAACAACATTGTTATGTATAAAGATACACTCAACTAAAATATTACCTTTGGTAAAATTATGCAGTTTTTGGTAAATCCATATATATTTATTTTTGTGCTGGAAATGAATCTGTTGAACACAGTGATGATAGGGAAAAAAAATGTTTTTAAAGATTCATTTATGCCACAGGAACTGGGGTATAGGCCAGAAGTTTGGGGGGGTGAGAGGATTCACCAGAGACAGAGCAGGGAGCAGAACAGGCAGACTGACTGAAATACACTGTTGAGGAGGGCAGCGGGCAAGACAGGAGAGGTCTGCTGCGCCATGTGGGTGGCATCCTGGCCAGCTGGGGATTGAACTCTTGATGCAGAGGCTTCATAGTGTGGTGCTTAACCCCTTGTGCCACCAGGGAGGCCCCTTGTTTTACTTTGTTGATGAATCTCCATACTGCTTTCCATAACAGCTGTGTCAATTTTCATTCTTAACAACTGTGTGTGCACGCATTCCCTTCTCTCTACATCCCCTCCAATATTTCTTGTTTCTTATCTTTTAATATTTTATTTATTTTTTAAAGATTTATTTTTATTTATATATGCATACAAGAACTGGGAGAGGGATAGGCCTAAGGTATGGCGGGTGAGAGGATTCACCAGAGACAGAATGAAAAGCAGAACAGGCAGATTGACTGAAGCACACTGCTGATGGGAGCAGCAGGTGAGGCAGGAGAGGTCTGCTGCGCCATTTGGGTTTCTCCCTGGCAGGCCAGGGATTGAACTCATGCTGCAGAGGCTGTGGATTGCTTCATAGTGCGGTGCTTGCTCCCTTGAGCCACCAGGGAAGCCCTACAAACATTTCTTAATCTTTCTAAATATCTTTGTACTGACACAGTACCAAGCCTTTATATAAAGCAATGGTTATATTGGAAGATTTTGATTTTGAAACACTAAATAAAAAGGATGCATTTGAAGGACAGCAACAAAAAATCAAGAAGTGTGTCATAATTTCCACACTGTAAATGAATGTTCCAAAAAACAGAGCAGTACAAGCAAACAATATTCTTCTGTTGAAAAATAAAATATCACGGGGCCTCCCCTGGTGGTGCGGGCCGTTGAGCGCAGTGCTGTGAAGCTGTCCGCAGCCTCTGCAGCGCCAGTTTGCTCCCAGCTGGCCTGCAACGGTCCCACATGGCGTGGCAGACCTCTCCTGTCTTGCCCGCTGCTCCACTCGGCAGTGTATTTCATCAGTCTGCCTGTTCTGTTCCCTGCTCTGTCTCTGGTGAATCCTCTCACCCTCCCACACGTCTGGCCTATACCCCGGTTTTTGTATAAATAAATAAATAAATATTTTTTAAAAAATCGCATATAATGCTTCTTCACTGGTGAATTATATGCTTTTGACATGTTTCTCTTTTGAGATATTGATTTCTTTCCAAATTTTCCCTACATGAAAATCTCAAACAAGAGAGAAGTTAAATATCCTGTCCATTTAAACTGCAATGTACACTCAGGGGGTGAAAGAGTTCTTTTCAAAAAGGAGTTAACATATTGGTCTTCAGAGCCTGCTCCTGAAAGGCAATTCCATGATCCTTTTTTTGGTTTGAAATATGGAAAAGAAAAGGCTTGAACTTACTCTAAAGGTAGCATGCTTGGGCTGGTCCTTAGAGCTGAAGATTAGGATAAGTGCCAGAGTAGAGAGAGGATATTTGTGGAAGAATAGAGAAATAATGTAGATACAGATCTCTATTTTCATATAGCACCTAGCACCTTACAAGTTCCTGAGAGTTTAATGTCATGGATATTCTAGACTTGGACTTGTACAACATTAATCACTGACTTGAGAGAGGCCGATGTGATCCTGCTTACCGTGTTGACCATTATAAGATGCATTCTACATTTTTTTCTCTACTTTTTCTCTTAATTTTTAAAAAGTTTTATAATTTAGGTACAATATATATATATATATATATATATTGTACCTAAATTACACATTTGCAACCTATTCCAGTTAGTTTCTTTTTTTTAAGAGAAAAGAAAAAATTTAATTATGTATATATGAGGAATCTGCATGAATGTATATTATAAAGCCAATGAGGCCAAATGGGGATATTTATCCTGAACTAGGGTATAGGATAGGGCCCTGGGGCTGTAAGGAGGGGGGGGCCGGGGGGGCTCACATTTTGAAGAGATGGCGACTCATATAACAAAGACCAGATGCTCTGTAATTAGATGTTTGCCCTGCCATATACATAGGTTTCTCTGACAGGTCATCTCTGATAAAAGTCCTAGTTCTGGAGAATATCCCAATTTTCATTCTTATATTCTCTAGTTCAAGTTTTATGTACTAATCTCACAAGTTAGTGAGATCTTGCCAATCTCACAAGTTAGAAACGTGATATTTTAGGAAAGTTTAACATGCATCAGACATTTGACAAGTTTGTGGTCACTTGAAGCACAACCAAATCTCAATTTCCTGAAAACAAATGCAACTGAGATATAAAATATACACAAACAACTTATTCTTACATAGATGCAAACATCCGTTGGAAAAACAATTTAAAATTAGGAAAGGGAGGACATTGCTTGCTCAGTTTCATGACTACAGAGTGTGTGATGAGCAGCAAATGGGTAGCATATAAGAGGCATCATTGCCAAAACTCTGAATGATGGGATCTTGTACCCGGGTTTTACAGTACCTTGTTCAAAGGTAGTGACAAGGTTTCTATTAGGAATAAGTGCCATTTCGTCATTTCTTGGCTCCATAGACTTTACTAAGCACAATTTTCTATGTCACATGGAGTCTGTTATATCATATACTTTATTTAATACATATTCTATTTACACAAGAAAGAGTAGGTTGCTATTTTCTTATAAGGACACATATTGATGAACTATTTCAACCATATTTAAATGACAACAGTGTTGACGAATCTTTCAAAATGGAAGATTTCTTATAATGTGTTAGGTTGGATGGTTGTTAAATTTAATATTTAATATTAATAAATTTAATATGTGAAGAATTATTCTTGAATTTATTAAGAATTTCTGTCTTTTCTTTCATTGGTATAAATGTAAGATCATCTTATAAATTGTATAAAACTATGTCTTAACATCACACATAGGAGAGAAAGAAGTTTGAGTCACAGTATTTGCCAGGGAAACATGTATGAGTTGCTTGCAGTGTTGGGAAATTTATATCATCCAAAAGAACCAGAAAAGGAGATCATAAACCAAAAATAACAGCCACTGCTTCTGCAGACCATGTTAATACCAACAGTTTGCTTAAAATGTCATTGGATTTACCGTTTTGAGGCATGTTATAAATTCAGAAAACAAAATCATGTCATCCTCAATCAATCAATTAATCTTGAGATGACTTTTTAAATTGTTCACAAGATGAGTAAGTTAATGAGTAGTAAAAGTGTAGGACTCCACTGGCAGAACTTTTTTAAAGTGACCCTGAGATAAAATTTATGTATATGTCTTCCTGATATTTGATTAGAAATCCACAAAATATTTTATCAGATCCATCCATTAGCAAGTTGGTAAATATGTTGAGAGGAAATGAAACACAACTATGAGCCAATACTTTTGATAAAGACAAAACAAAGCAATTTTTTTAAATATCTATTCATATAGGTAATATATGAACAGGCATTTGAAATAAAAGCCAATATGTGTATATATGGGAAAACACATTTGATTGATGCGGTGTTTCCTTCCACATCCCACCCTCCTGCAGTAGGAGTTGATGCCCCTGATGAAACAATAGAATCATACCTCACTAACTGTATAATTTCACCCTCCCTAATCTTCATCCATTGCACCTGGTTCATTGTCTCCATTTACTCAACCAGTTTCTACAAGCTAGAGTTACAGCCTTAACTGGCTGCTGGCCAAAAATAAACAAAGAGAAGGATAAGTGAGACTCTGCATCCGTTCTTCCCCAACACAACACCAGATAGGAAAAGAATTTTTATTACTACAGTTTTTCAGTATAAAAATATGCCATTATTGTTTTCAACATCTTAACTTTAAAGATTTTAGTTCATTGTCATTTCCAATAGCACTTTTAAAAGTTACTCTTTGGATCCTGTGGTAGAATTTAATTTGCAAATATTTAATTATTGCATAAATTCTTCATTTTAGGTATTGTGAATAGATATGCCCAGATTTTTGCTAGAGCAAGCATTATTGCTGAAGTGTTTTGGGTACATGCTCGAACGTTTTATACATAATTTAGACAAGAGCAATACATCTGTGGAAATTTATGTATGGAGTGTTACATATTATGGTACATATGCAAACTTGTTTATATAATATGCAAATCACTTGTTGTTATTAATACTAACACCTGTCCAAACCATGTGTTATCCATAGAGAGAAAATGTATGTATTTGTTGCAATGTAGAGATGTGTTAACTTGAATTTTTTCAACAATTTAAATTTTTTTTGGGCAAGTTTTAGGTTTGGCTTCCAATTTGAGAGAAAACAAAATGTACTATGATTTTATGAATAGCTTTCTAAGCAAATGTGGTTTGATAAAAGTAGAGAAATAATCAGGAACAAATCTATTTTTGCGCCCAAAATGCAACTGGGATTTTTAATGTTCTCTATTCTACTAATTATTCAGTCAATTTTTGTTCTTCAAACTCAAGCTTTTTAAGATTTAATCTTATAAACACACTTTCTCTAAGCAAAGACTGTAGTTTATACAATCATAAACCAAGCTACAACTAAAAAGTTAATGTGTTAAATGTTAAAAAGTGGGGCCTCCCCGGTGGCGCAGCGGTTGAGCGCTGGGTTGCGAAGCTGCCCGCAGCCTCTGCAGGGCCGGTGCGATCCCCGGCTGCTCCCCGGCCACTGGGTGAGGGTCCCCCATGGCGCGCAGACCTCTCCTGCCGCCCGCTGCTCCCCTCAGCAGTGTACTTCGGTCCTTCTGCCTGCTCTGCTCCCCGCTCTGGCCCTGGTGAATTCTCTCACCCTCCTGCGCTTCTGACTGTAACCAGTGCTGTATAAATAAATAAATCTTTAAAAAAATAAAAATAAATGTTAAAAAGTGATTAAGAAGAGAAGTTGAATATATTTCTATTGAGTACATCTAGAAAAATTCACATTTTAGAAGACACTATAGCCAAATTTTAAAACATAGGCGGTAAATTAACGTGAGCCAAGATGACTACTATAGATTTTACGGAAATAGTCTTAGTTTAGATTAGTTCATTAGATTACGGTCATCATTTTTTAAGCCTCAGCAATCATCAGGGAAATGATCATAGTTTATAAAATTGGTGTAGAAGATAAATAGAGACAAGAAATCTCACAGTGCATGACGGGAAGTGTTTTCATGCTTGGTGCCCAGGAATGGCCATGCGCGTTAACTTCATAACTATTGACTGCAAATCAAACTCTGTTGTAAACACCTGCTGTGGAGATCAAGTAAGACCTTAAGGATGTTTTTGCACTTTTGAAAAAAACAAAAACAGGCCCTGAGACAAAAAATTTAAGCCAAAAGATAGAGGTTCTCTGTCTAAAGTCTGCCCTAGTGTGTAAAACTGACTACCTTACATTTATTGCTACTTTCTCCCTACAACCTTTTGCCCATTCAAAAATATCTTAATAAAATATATATTAAAATAATTAGCAAGCGGGCCTCCCCTGGTGGCGCAGGCTGTGAGCGCAGCACTGTGAAGCTGTCCGCAGCCTCTACAGGGTGGGTTTGATCCCGGCCAGCCAGCGAGGCTCCCACATGGCGCTGCAGACCTCTCCTCTCCTGCCTGCTGCTCCCCTCAGCAGTGTATTTCATCAGTCTGCCTGTTCTGTTCCCCGCTTGTAAGGGGCAGGAAGACCAAAGTGCAGGTTTTCTGATCCCATGCAGACCGGGTAAAGGAGGAGTCAGAGTCCTCAGTGGTTTTTTGCAGGTCTTTTATTGGGGTTTACCAAGTATATGGCAGGCAGGGGTGCTGGGGGGCCGGGAGGCTGGCTGGCCTCCCAGCCCCCAGCAAGTCTTCACTCTATCTGGGCTGTCTGCTTCTCTCTCGGCTTCTGCCTTGGCTTCTTCAGCTTCTCGGCTTCTCCTGGCATCCCCGTAACGCCGCCCTTAAAAGGCACAGTCTTAGTGCAGGTGTACCCACTTCAGGTGCCCGCGATCAGGCATGCATTCAGGATCACGGGTTCCCTCATCTATCTTGATGGCAGGAGGACAGAAAAGCCTGATACCTTTTACCTTACCCTACACCGCTCTATCTCTGGTGAATCCTCTCACCCTCCCGCGAATCTGGCCTGTACCCTGGTTCTTGTATAAATAAATAAATATATCTTTAAAAAAAATTACCAAGTATGTATATATCTATACTTACATTATGTACTTATATTTATAAATTACATAATTTTATACATATACAAATATATACTATACATACATATAACTGGAAGTTTATAAAAACACTTTGAAATTTTACCCATCCCTCACCTCCACCATGTTCTTTCTCCTGCTACTGGGAACCACCAATTTGTTCTGTTTCTATGTGTTCATTTTTTTTTCTAGAGCCCACATACAAGTGATACCACTTGTTTTTGACTTTCTGTGTGTAGGGTAAGTGAAAAGTATCAGGTTTTTCTGCCCTCCTGCCATTAGGACTGATGATGGATCCCTGTGGTCCCGAATGCATGCCTGATGGCGGGCACCTGGAGTAGGGTGTGGGCCTGTGTAGATGGGAGTCACCTGGGCTAAGGATGGGCTTATAAGGGCGGTGTCACGGGAATGCCAACAGAAGCAGAGAGAACAAGAGCAAAAGAGAGTGAAAGAGAAGCAAAGACCAGCAGAGAATGACAGAGAGCCCAGAAAGAGTGAAGACTTGCTGGGGGCTGGGAGGCCAGTCAGCTGGCACCTCTGCCTGCTGTCTACCCAGTAAAATCTCAATAAAAGCCTGCAGAAGCTATTAAGGGCTCCAGGACTTCTTACCCCGTCTACTTGGATCATAGAAAAACTGCTCTGTGTCTCCCTGCCCCTTACACTGTGTCTTACTTATTTCACTTCACATAATGCCCTGAGGTCTATCCAAGTTATTGCAAATGGCAAGAATTTTTTTATGACTGAATAATATTTAATCATATAGAAAAGCTTACAGAGGCCTTTCCAGTGGCGCAGCGGGTTGAGTGCAGCGCTGTGAAGCTGTCAGCAGTCTCTACAGTGCGGGTTCGATCCTGGCCAACCAGGTGGATTCCCACATGGCACAGCAGACATCTCCTGTCTTGCCCGCTGCTCCCCTCAGCAGTGCTTTCAGTCCATGTGCCTGTTCTGCATTCTGCTCTGTCTCTGGTGAATCCTCTCACCCTCCCGCACCTCTGGCCTTTACCCCAGCTCTTGTATAAATAAATAGATCTCAAAAAAGGAAGCTGATATATATACATATATACATATACATATACATGTGGGTGTGCATATATGTTACTCTACATTCTTGTCAGTATTTGGTTACATTAGTGTTCTGGATTTTGGCCATTTAATAGGCATATTGTGGTATCTCACTATTGTTTTTAAATTATTGTTGTAAAACTGTATAGCAATTTGGAAAATTGATGATCTAATCTGACACTCTCATTTTACACAGGGGCTGAAAGTGATTTTACCACATCATTTCTACAGAGGAATTTAAAGACAAAACAGAAATAAAATTCCAAATCCTAGACTTCTATGTCCATGTTTCCGGAGACAAGCCTTGGGCAGGATACTAGGCTTGACCATATCACTCTGTGATTTATGCCACAAATTCCCTGCAGAAAGAGACAGCGGTATTAATTTTGAAGTTAAAAGTGCACTGGGCACTAAGTACACAGTTTGCTGTTTTTTTTTTTTTTTTTTTTTAAGATTTATTTATTCATACAAGAACTGAGGACAGTCCAGAGTTTGGGGGGGAGAGGCTTCACCAGGGACAAAATGGGGAACAGAACAGGCAGATTGACGTAAATACACTACTGAGGGGAGCAGGGGACGAGTCAGGAGTGGTCTGCTGCATCCTGCCCTGACTCGTTGGCCAGGGATCAAACTCGTGCTGCAGTGGCTGCAGATAGCTTCATAGTGCTGGGTCTGAACCCTCTGTGCCACGAGGGAGGCCCCTACAAATTTGCTGTTCTATTCACCTATTGTGTTGTAGAAATGAATTCTAGTCTTTTCCTCATAAGCGGTACTTCAGGAATGGTGAGGTCAGGAGAAGCTTTATTACTCATGCATGAGGTCCCAGACCTGGGTAGCCCCCAAGGTCTGAGCACCGGTTTAAAGACCAAGGGTTCCTTTTATACACAACTGTCTCCATATCTGTTACATTCATAGCATCGCTTTTCAGCAGACACAACCATTTGTGGCAAAGTCCCCAGACAAGGGGGGCAAGGCAAAGGGGAAAGATGCAGGCATTCGAGGATGGCCTTGGAGAGATAGACCAGCTGGTTGGCTGCTCGACCTTGTAGATAAGAGTGCTGAGGCCCTGGCCTTGAATCTTGAAAGGCAAGGAGCTTTAAGTAAGCAAACGTGTTAATTATGCCTGCTTTGGAGTGTTCATTGCACCTGGGCTGGAAGTTCTGCTGGAATCTTTATTATATTCATTTGCTCAATATATTTTCACTTCAATTGCACAGTTGAAATTTGTTGACTGATAGTTATTGGCTTTATTTTGTGAGATAAAAGTTTACTGCACACACTGAATTTATTATTAAAATAAAATTAAAAGTTTTATCAATCAGCACTCGAAATGACCTTGCCATAGTATAACAAGGTGATCCTCAGGAAAAAGGGAGTTCCCAGCTTCCCTGCCCCACCCAAGGGAGGGTGGAGCTGAGCAGGGAGGAGAAGAAGCTGGTGAAGGGCCTTGGGAAAGGAAGGAAAAATCCTGGAGAGCAAGAAGGAGACCTGACAGAGGTATGTGGAGCAGAGAGACGTGAAAAAGCCACACTCGCTTTTTGGACTGGACTGGTTGAAACAGATGTGGGTGAGAGACCTGTAGGGAGGTTAACGATGCCAGCATTGATCTTGATTTTGATTTTGCATTTTTCCTTCAGACTTAGCTGGCTGTTTCTGACCCTGTCTTATGGCTCCCCACCAGGAGGTGCCTTAGCTTTGTGGCAGGCTTTCGGTTTTCAGAAGCCCTGCTTTGGGCCAACCCTGTTTGTCTGGACATTTACCCTCTAGGGGATGGGTAACTTTGCTGTTTAATTTGGAAACTTTATTCCTCCCCATTTCTCCCCCTTTTCTGAACTGCACACTAATTGTATTAAAGTTCCTTTCCATTGAAGGTCCTAAAAGCACCGGACTATGTTTTGTCTTGATACATCGGATGGCAGAAACTGTTTAGAGTGGGCAAGTTTGGGGATTTTGGGGCACCCCTTTCCTTGCTCTGTAACAGATTTAGTGACTCTGCCAGGACAAAGCCATCCTTTGTTGGTCAACTCCAGGGGGAAATTTGGCTTCCCCATGGCAGACTACCATAAGTGCAAACGTGGTTTTTGTTTCTCTAGTGTGTTGTTTCAATTCATATAGATCTGCTGTTCAAAAAACTGGCAGGGGCATTGTGGAAACTGTGTATGTGTGCAATTTGTTTGTAGTCACTTGTTCAGAGGTTGGATTTTTGTGGAAATTGTTCTATGAAGCAGTTTTACTCAAAAAATGGTAGTAAGTTGGACCATGTGGCTGGATCAAAGAAGCAGTTTGGTGTACCTCTCTGAAACTCAGAAGTTTTGTTCTTTTGGTCTCCTACTAAGACTTTTACTGTCAGTTTGTGGTATCTTTGTTAACACTATAAAGTAGCTGGAATTTTGAACTTTTGTTTGTGATCTCTGCTGTTTTACAGATCTGGATGGCATTTCTAAAGGTAATGATGGTTCTTCCCTTATAGGTTGCTATGATTTTGGTTTTGATTTTGAGTCTGACTACTTCCTGACCTCTGCCTGAGGGGGTTTTGCAAGTCAACAATGGAGCAGTGTTGGTTTAAATTAGCAAATGTATGCCTAGGTGCTAAGGTGAAAGAAGACTTTGAGCAGTAACTGGTAATTGCTGGTAGCCTTAATGGATTTTTGGATATAGCTTGAGTTTTTGCAAGGTTTGGATCAGAAAAATTACCACCCTGTTACAATAGAATCAAAATTATGCAATATACTTTCTTAATTCTCTTGCCTCATAGCAATATGACTTAAACATGTTCTATTTTAAAAAAGAATATGGTGAACAATATTTTCAAAAATTTACAGTAGTATTATGTTGTCATTAAAAACACTTTTGAGCATTGCAATAAAGTCACAAAATAATTTTCCTTTTTTTCCCCCAAGGATTTATTTATTTATGCATACAAGAAATGGGGTGCAGGCCAGAGGTGCGGGGGTGAGAGGATTCACCAGAGACAGAGTGGGGGACAGAATCGGCAGAATGACTGAAATACACTGCTGAGGGGAGCAGCAGGTGAGACAGGAGAGGTCCGTTGTACCTTGTGGGTACCTCTCTGGCCGGCTGGGGATCAAACTTGTTTTGCAGAGGCTGCAGGTAGCTTCATAGTGCAGTGCTTAACTCCTTGCACCACCAGGGAGGCACCCAAAATATTTTTCAATCATTCAAGATAAATGGAAATGATATGATTAGCATGATATATATTTTAAAATAAAATTATTTTCAAAAGTAAATGATTTAATAACTGTCAATTGGATAACTGAAGGGGTAAAAGTAAAATCTACATTATGTAGATTTTTGTATTTTTGGCCTACAAAAATGAGATGAAGTGATGTATTTTAAATGTACTGATTAATAAGCATCAGAGTAACATGCTAATATTAGAAGTGTCAAGTGTGGCTCCCCTAAAATATAACTAAACAGTTTTTGGTTTATAGTTTATTATAGGAAGGGAATTAACTACCTCCATAGAGACTTAGGGCAAATTCAGAGTAGTTAGAGCTTTTGAAATCTACTTTAAGATGACAAGTAAATGCTGGGGCTTGTTTAGGAATTGGTACTGAATGCCGGCTTCAGTTTCCCTCAGTCAATAAAAGGAAACAGAGTTTGAGGAAAAGGAAAATGGCTTAATTTTTTGACAAATGAAGAGGGCAGCAGACTCATGTCTGAAAGACCACCAAACTGTTCTTTAGCAGAGTGCAGGGTTATTTATACAAAGGTAAAAAAAAGGGAGATGGGTGAGGGTCTGCAAAGGGGCCTGGGAAGGGGCCGGCATGGAGACAGGTGGGTGCCAGCTTGCTTTTTTCAACAACTGTTGTTTAATTCCCTTTTCTTTAGAATTGCAAGAAGACAATCCTGTCAAATAAGGGTGAAATTGCAAGAAATATGGGAAAGACAAACTTGTTAATGCTTATCTGAGAGACCAGTCATTTGTAACTGCATCAGAAGGGTTCTATAAAGATCATAAATAGTTTAAAATTGGTGGATATGATATAGGTAAAAGGAGATTTTGAGACAAGTGGTCAGGGTTTTGTGATGTAAATTTGGCTTTGATACTTTCTACTGAAGATTTTATAGGTCAAGTAGTTCCTGTAATACATAGTAAAGTTACTTCCCACTTTTAAGTTCTTTTATTCAAAGATTTATTTATGCATACAAGAACTGGGGTACAGGCCAGAGGTGTAGGTGTGGTGAGAGAATTCACCAGAGACAGAGTGGGGAACAGAACAGGAGGATTGACTGAAATACACTGCTGAGGGGAGCAGCGGGGAGACAGGAGAGGTCTGCTGTGCCATTCAGGTAGCTCCCTGGCTGGGGATTGAACTTGTGCTGCAGTGGCTGTGGATTGCTTCATAGGCTGTTTCTGAACCCCTTGCGCTACCAGGAAGGCCCCACTTTTAAATTCTTGGGCAAGAGTCTCCTGCAGCAGGAAAGCCCTGACATGCAGGTTGTGAATAGTTAAGCCACATGATGGAAGAGGCTAAGCTGTGTTTATTTAGACATTTGGTATTCAGATATATGCATCTTGAGAGATAAGAGTAAAAAAAAAAAAAAAAAAACTATACTCTTACAAACATTAATAATCTTAAAGGGTTTTTATTTTTCCCCACCAAATCAACTCATATGTGTCTTTTCAAAAGGACCCTCTGTTTATTGCAAATTTCTACTGAATTGTTTGAAAATTTGTGCTCTGGAACTTCAAGATTACCTCTTCAAAGGCATTCTCACTGCCGCCAAGAGTTAATGACATTTTCACAGACAATTTACACCTTGTTCCTTGAAGTGCCCCAGGGTGTATTTGCCTACAGCTGAAGGTACCAGATAAAGAGTCCACAAAGAAATCTGTCTTTAATCTTCCTAGCTGCTCCATTGCCTGCACATGTTCTATATCTAATCTTTTCTCTCTTCCATTCATTCTTTCATTCATTTAACAAATAGCTACTGAGTTCCTGGTATGCACAAGACAGTATAGCAGGCATTGAGGACCAAGAGAAGAAGAAAACAACCCTGAAGATTCATTGCCATGTGATAGAGAAATAAAGACCAAAAAAATGTTACTATTGTAATCACAATGAGTGTTATAAGGAAAAGGAAAACAAAAACAAAAACAAAAACAAACAGGCAGGGGTCAAAAAGAGCATGTAATAAAAACAAATGTTGAGGTCAGAGCTGGTTTAGGAAAGACTTTTTTGAGAAAATGAAGGCTAAGTTTTAACTTTCATGAGCAATAAGATTAAGTCAGATAGAATATCAGAGAATATCAGACATAGAAAAACATTCATTTATTCATGTATTTAAAAAAAATATTCTTTCTACTATAATGTATGACAGGCAGTCTTCTAGGCATTGTTAATAAAGTAGGAGAAAGAAAATGAAAAAAAAAAAAAAAAAGGCTGCCTTTACATGATAGGGAAAGTTGTGTCAGTTGTGAGCGTAGATCCAAAATAGATTAACACACTTTATAAAAGACTCAAAGAGTTCCTGCTCTTCCTTTCACTATGTGAAAACACAACATGGGACAGCACACCATGAATCAGGAAACCAAACTTCACCAGGCACAAAATCTCGGGGGCTTGAGTGATTCTCTAGCCTCCAAAACTGGGAAAGAGAAATGTTAAGTCACACAGTCTATGGGAGTTATGTTATAGTAGCCTTAATGTACTAAGAAATCGGGATTACATCAAGGAACAGAAAAAAGACCATACATGGAAAACAGTATTGAAACCCAAATGAAGCTAAGAGTTTTGTTAAATTGTCAAAGTCAGTGTCTTCATTTTGACGAATATAACAGAATAATGCAAAATGTTAACAGTAGGAGAAGCTAAGTTTTACAGAAACTCTGTATTTTCTTTGCAACTTTCCTGTAAATCTAAAATTATTAGAAAGTACAAGGTTTAAATACAAATAAATAAAAGGCTGCCTCACACCTGTCAAGGCCTATAGGACACACACCGACACCTCAGACAGGGTCATGTCTTCCCTTAGCTACTGGGTGCTGCTGGAGAAGTCTTCAAACACTACAAGTTAATTATATTTTAACAGATCTAGGCTCTGAAAATGTTAGTTGGAATTTTTTTCTCTCTGGTGGCCAGAAAACACTTCAAAATTGGTTGGTGTTGGCTTTTTCTCCCATCTGTTTAGAATAACTGCCACAGACAGTAATAATTTCAAAAAATAAATGAAAGCAAGCATGGTCTCAAAAAAGTATTGCAGGACAGAGAAAATACTATATTTGACAAGTCTATTAAATATCTTATTTTTTTAAATATCCACGTATGTTAGCAATAAACCTTATTAGAGAGTACAATGAATGTGTTTAGCATGAAAAATATTCAAAATTATTTACTCCTTGGTAAATTTTAAGATGTGGTTATTTTTGGATGTTTTTAACAGGGCAATAATAACACACAATGGCTATGTACAACTGTCTTCCAACTTGTTCCTAATGGATGTTTTTTTCCTACTGAGACCTACATGACACAGATTTCATGGCTCAGTAATGAGCTAAAAGTTTGTTCTACTTCACATAATAGTGTCTTCCAGATAATTCTCCACAATAGACTCTTCCTGAAGTCACTCCTGATTGATCAGAAGCAGGAGAGAAAAAAATCCACTGTCAAAGTTTGGGCTGCCTTTTATTAACCTCTCCCAGAATAGGAAACACCCAGAGGTCCATTATGCTTTTGAGTTCTGCACTGCTTTTGACTTTCTGTGGCCAAAATTTATCTTGGGAAATTCTACTACTACAAAATTTCCCTTACACATATGCAGAAAACTAAATTTTCTATGCCTTGAGAATCTTGGTCTCTGGCTCTTGCATTTATTTAAGTTCATCCATTTAACTAATGAGTGTTCTTAATGATTCTGATTTGGAATTATTTTTTTAACATTCCATCTCCCATAACCATACCAGAGACAGTACATATGCTTTCAGGTGATCTCATGCCTGGATAGCTCATTTCACAAACTGAATAGTTAATCTACTTTTATTCCAAAATGCTCCTGTAAGCCTGCATCTTGCTCTCCCTTACCTTTCTAGGAAAAACCTTCTGTAGGAAGACTGGTGCTCAGTGCCTACCCTTCATTAAAATCAGAATTTTTATTTCCTTTGACTTCTTGATACAGTATAAGATAAAAATGTATCATCAAAATATAGGCACTTATTTAAGAAAAATCTAGTGTTCAGAAAACACATGTTTGTGCATTTCCCACTAATGCCTTTATTCTCTAGTAAGGTTGTTCTTGTAGTTCTTCTGTTAATTTAGAGGTACAGAGCCCATGAGTTTTCCATAGCTCTTGCTGAAGATTGCATGCTCTATCTTTTAAAGCTTCATTTTCAGATATCTATGCAATTTTTAGCCTTATAGTTGATTTAATTTTGTCTTTGTTTAATTTGCCTCTTCAAATAGAAGGAAGATCTTTCATATCTACAACATAGTACAGTGAACATAGGGGAAAAAAAAAAAGAAATTCTAATTGCTTAAAACTGAGTTAGCTAATCACACAGTTATTGAAATTAGGTGCATGACTGTAACCTATCAGAATTTTGCATGTGTGGCTATGCCGCTCAAATGTGTGTTTATATATAACTTATTTATTTATGAATGTGTATAAATATACTATATAATTAGGGCCTCCCTGGAGGCGCAGGGGGTTGAGCACCACACTGTGAAGCTGTCCACAGTCTCTGCAGCGCGGGTTCGATCCCACCCACCCACATGGTGCTGCAGACCTCTCTTGTCTCACCCACTGATCCCTTCAGCAGTGTAATTTGTCAGTCTGCCTGTTCTGTTCCCCACTCTGTCTCCAGTGAATCCTCTCACGGTCTCGTGCATCTAGCCTGTACCCTGGTTCTTGTATAAAATAAATAAACAAACAAACAAATAAATAAAATCTTTAGTGTATATATATATATATATATATATATATATATATACTATATAATTAGAGAACAAAATTATCTTCACAGCCACCCATAATCTTACCAGAGAGCTAAACACCTTAGCAAATACATATTTTAATAATATATTAGATGGAACACATTATTTTATTATTTTTCAATTGTGATAACAGGTTTCTCTCCATTAGGAGAATACATATTAATACATCTGTTTATTATATTATCTTACATTTCATTTAATACACTATCCTGAAAAATGAACATAATTCCAGTGTGATTCAATTGAAAGGTCATTGAAGAGATGTAGAACAACTCATTTAAACTGCCACTATTATGTAGAATTTATTTTATACATATATTGTGTTCAACTCTAATCATTTTCTCTGGAAACAATCATTTAAATGTAATTTTTAAGCAATAGTATGTGAGCATATGAAAGTTGTATTATGTTGTTTTCTCATCAAATGAGAAATGACTTTTAAAATTAATGTTTTAATTCATTTTAAATCTTAAGTTTAAAATGACTTATTTCTTGTTTTGAAATCAAGTACTTTATCCTGTGTAAAATCCAGTCTCCTATCTACCATGTTTTCAAAAATCAATATACTAATTCATTTATTGTTTGTATTTTTACCTAATTTATAATGCTATGAGACTCAAAACTTTAATTTTTCAGTATCAACATAATTAAGATTTCTCTGTGATGTAAACCATATATATTTATTTATATTTAACAATTTCATCACGGATCTTTTTTTATAAATTATAGAAAAAACATGTAAGTTTATACTTTAAAAGTAATTTAGTCAATTTTCTAAAATTATTTTAACTAAACTCACTCTTTTTTTAACAAATGGTTTGGCATTTATCCTTGCAAACATGTAATGTTCAATGAGCAACTGATATAGGAATATTATAATTTGTTGTTCAAATCATAGCATTTCAATTTCCATCAAAACTAATGAAAAGATAAGTTGAATATGAATGTACTTATTTTACACATTTTTGGTTAGCTTTATTTACATTTTCTTCCAAATATATTTTAGAATCACTTTATCCATGTTTTATATTTATAAATTAAAGTGTGAAATATAGAATCCTTAAAATACTTAATCTTTTTGAAGAATGTCCATTAACATAATTGTGTGTTCCATTTAGGCCCTTGAGATAGCATTTTTAGTTTTTTTTTTCATACAAAGTGTTTTTTCATACAACTTCTACAATGAACTCAGTATTTCAAAAGTTTTTGATATTTATTTCTCTGAGCTGTTCGTCTCCTATATCGCAGACCTTCACCATTGTCACTAATATTCAGAATCACAATCCTAATTAGTTATAAAATCTCTAATATATTGCTATTGCTGCTAAAATTGCTGCAAATGCTAGGCGTGCCAAAAGTTATTCATTGTTAAACTGCATTTACAAAGAATTCAGAATTCCCCAGAAGAGTAAGGCATACAGAAGCATTTTATTCTGAATAAAATGTCCACAGGAAGGCATTTCTAAAAAATACTACACAAACTAACATAAACATAAAGACATTGAGGTCTAGCATAAAATAAAACTCCTAGAAAATAGCGTAAGTGTTAAGTTCCTTTACATCCATCCTGCCAAGGACTTTTTGAATCTGACTCCAAAAGCAACAACAGATGCAACTAAAGCAAAACAAACAAGTGGATGTATATCAAAACTAAAAATATATATTTTTTAAGATTTATTTATTTATGCATACAAGAGCTGGGTACAGGCCAGAGGTATGGGGGGGTGGGGAGGTGAGAGGATTCACCAGAGACAGAGTGGGGAACAGAACAGGCAGATGGACCAGAGTATACTGCTGAGGGGAGCAGCGGGCAATCAGGAGAGGTCTGCTGCGCCATGTGGGTTGCTCCCTGGCGGGGGATCAAACTCAAGCTGCAGAGGCTGCTGACAGCTTCATAGGTTGTGTCTTAACCCTTGCGCCACCAGGAAGTTCCTCAAAACTAAAAATATTATGCACAGAAATGGAAAATGACCAGCAAAATGATAAAGCAATCAAACCAAATAAGATGAAATATTTACAAATCATTCATCCAGCAAGGGTTTTTATCAATATATATAAAGAAGTCATATAAATCAGTAGCTGGTTCTTGTATAAAATAAACCAAACCTAATAAAAGTGTATATTTATATATATATATTATATATATATACTATATAATTAGAAGAACATGAAATCTTCACAGCCACCCATAATCTTACCAAGAGCTAAACACCTTAGCAAATACATATTTTAATAATATATTAGATGGAACACATTATTTTATTATTTTTCAATATATATATATATATATATATATACACTAAAGATTTTATTTATTTGTTTGTTTGTTTATTTATTTTATACAAGAACCAGGGTACTGATTTATGATGTTTATATATATAAAAATTGAAAAATGAATGATTTGAAAAATAAAATTAAAATAAACTATCATATGAGGTAGCAGTTCTGCTTCTAAGTATTTATCTGAAGAAAATGAAAACATTCACTGAAAAGGATAATTGTATCCCATGCTCATTGCAGGTTATTTCCAATAGTTAAGATGTGAAAACTACCCAGATGTCATTCACAGATGAATAAAGTGATTGTGATATATATGAGCTATATATCAATATACCATGGAATATTATTCAGCTATAAATAAGATTGAGAACTTGCTTTCTGTATCAAGGTGGATGAATTTTATAGGCATTATTCTAAGTGAAAAATGTAAGAGTACATCCAATACTGAATGATCTTATATGTGGAATGTAAATTCAAACAAACACACAGAACTAAGTTCATAGAACAGATTGGTGGTTGACAAAGGTAGGAGTTAAGGAGTGAGTGAAATAGATTAAGGAAGTCAAAAGTTGCAAAATGAATGATTTATGGGGATGTAACAAACACTATGGAAACCATAGCTAATAATATGGTATGGAATATTTGAAAGTTACTAAGAGTGTAGATCTTAAAAGTCCTCATAAGGAAAAAAAAAATCATAAATATGTATGGGAATGGATGTTGACAAGACTTTATGGTGATTAATTACACTGTATGCAAATAGCAAATCATTATGCTAAATTATACTTAAAATTGATATATGTCAATTATTGTTCATTTTCTTTAAAAAACAAATTAACATAGATTGTGTGAACTCAATGCTAGGTACTTTAATATCATTATTCTATGTAATAGGATAGGGATTAAGGTCTTATCACCATTTCACTGATGGAGGTAAGATTGGTAACAGTTAAATGCCATTTTATACCATGTCACTGATGACGCCAGAACATGTATCCTCTTGGATTCCAAAACCCTCACGTTCTACCACAACTTTACCCCTGACTCAGTGATAATTTAATCTGTTTTTATAATAGCAAGGTCTGGTAGGAAATACTTGGTTCCAAAGTCACATTTCATAAATTCTATCTTAGTTCCTAGCAACGTCCTTGTTACAGACCAGGAATGTTGTTAAGATATGAATCGGATAGAAATATTTGTTTTAATTTCTATATTAGGATTTTATTAATGAAAAAATGATAAATATTAGTAAAAGTCTGTTTTCTCAATTTTTATTTGTGAAAAGTTCTTACAAACATTATTATCATTGTGGGTTTTTTTTTGGTGCAATCAAGAGCATAGAGATCATTGTCATACTACCTGCTATATTAAATTGGTCACGGCAAAGAAATTTAAAGCTCAAGCTTTAAAATGTCTCTGATTCTCTCCCTATGTCTATTGCTCATTATCTTCCTCCAAATCTAAACTCTCTTTCTCTCTTTCTCTTTCTCTCTCTCTCCCTCACTTAAATCATTATGTAAGACTTTTAATTTTAACAGGAGACAATTTACATGGCTATCTAACCAGTGCACTATTAAAGTTTATATTTTATTGCTGTATCATTAATAAGTTCCTATGTTAGTTTATGACCCAGGAAAGTCTGTGTTAAAATATGTAATTAAATAGAAATCAGTAAGAGATTTTCTCTACCTTTGAGGAATTTGAAATCTAATATAGCCTTATTTAATTATAAATTTTAATAAATCCATTTTCTAAGATATCTATGAGTATCTAGGAATGGGAAATTACTATTTTACTAGTTCAAATCCCAGTGCTATTTGAAATTAGTGGAAAATGAATCAATTTTATTTTATTTTTGCCATTGTTGAATTTCCATTCCATAAATGACGGCAAACACCGAATTTTGCATTATCTTAATTTATAGTATGTATGCTCTAAAGTGTATTATCTTTTGGTACTTTGATAATTTAAAAAATTTTAAAAATCTTTCCCTAATATTGGAAAGATTTCTCTTTCCATAAAAGCATTTCTCCTCTTAACAACATGTAAACAAAGTTAATGCATACATAGGCATAATCACAACAATACATCTTGTAATAAAAGAATCTTAAAATCAAACATTGCTTATATCAGACTATTTCCATCAAAAAATTTATAGTTTGTTACCTACATGTTTTCCTCACCATTGATTTTGCATAGTCTCCTTTCCACAGGCAGGTATTTTTAATATGATTTTATTACTCTAATTCATTAATCTGACAGAAAGATTTCAAATTAAAGACTTTTTCAATCAATATGTTCCAGTCCACTGAAAACTGCTTTGGCTGCTTTAACTTGATGCTTTATATGCAAAGCTTGAAAACAAGTGTGATATCGAAGAAAACTTATATAGAGATTTAGTTTCAAAAAGACATGTACCTAGCTCACTAATCAGAATACTAAAAACTCTGACAAAAAGACAGTATAAGCCATTGTCTGGCATTTAGCAACTAAATATAGAAACCTCTTTTGTACATTGTGTGGCTTTTACATTGATTTTATTTTATAGTTCAGAACATCTTTATATGAAATTCTCAAATATTTTTATATAATTCTGATAACTGTTTATTATGGATATGTCTTTTGGAATCAAACCTACAATA
This sequence comes from Talpa occidentalis, assembly GCF_014898055.3. NCBI lineage: Eukaryota > Metazoa > Chordata > Mammalia > Eulipotyphla > Talpidae > Talpa > Talpa occidentalis. Next base: position 16,002,439 of record NW_023604972.1, read on the forward strand.
CATCACATTTTGTCGGTTATAATTGGATGCATTCTTTAATGTCAAGTTTTTAGATTTCTTAGGTATAAAGGAAGGACTTTTGTATGAATTTTATATAAACTATTGTCCAAGATATTAACTTCTTTCCTTATAATAACTGGATGGTTGCTTTGTTGTTCCCTTGTTCAAACTTAGTCACCATTCTGAGATGCATTCAAAATCTAGTGCTTAGTATAACCTCATTTTTTTGAAGTTCACTATGATTTCCACATATTTTTCATTTTTTCCCATCTTGAAATGCTATTTTGTTTTCTGGTTCACCTAGAAATTGCAAAAATACTTATAAACAGAAAGGCAACGATCTCCTTATTGTGAACTAGTCATAAAGCAATTGAAATTATATAAAATATATCTAGGTAATTATAGATTTTTAAATGCTAAGTTTGGAGTTAGTCACCTAGATACATAGATGAGATGGGATATCTTAGTCCATCTGGACTGTTAAAATAAAATACCATTGACTAAAGGTTTTAACATAAACTTTCATTTTTCAAAATTCTGATGGATGGGAAATCCAAGTTTCAAGAAATTATAAATATTTAAAATATATACCTGAAACAAATAATGTAATAAAATGTATCAAACAAATACATATAAAATGTCAGTAAACCTACTCTTTATTATTCAGAGTCACTTTAGAACAAGTGCCTCTGAGATAACATAAACCATTCTACTCAGAATTTCTTTAAATTTTCATCCCTTCCTTCTATTTGGAGGTTATTAATCGCTCTTATGAGATATTTGGCTACCACTGGTGATATTGCTTGCAACTGAGGATTAATATCTGTCCTAATAAGATTCTGGGTTTTATGCTCAACTTTGTCTTGTTTCATTGAACTACTGTGTCTTTGAAACAAATGGAATCTGCCTGATTTAATCCAAGCCTGCAGTGACCTGTATTATCAATCCTGTGATATAAAAAGTTTTATCAGGTCAAAATACTTGCATTACACTAGTACTAGTCTAACTTGATCTAATAATAGAATCTAAAGTAATTCAGGAAGTGAGAGGATAGCATAAACTTAAATGCTGGTCCATAACTAATAATTTTCTTGGTTGAGAGTTCTGATGAGAGTCATATTGTAACAGGGTGGTCCCCAGGAAAAGAAGAGGTTCCAGGTTCCCTGCCCACCCAAAGGAGGGTGGAGCTGAGCAGGGAAAAGAAGCTAGAGAGGGGAATCCAAAAGAAAGGAAACAGATGCAGAGCCAGAAAGAGACCGGGAGGAGGCACATGGAACAGAGAGACGTGAAGAAACTGCTCTTGTTTTTTTTTGGTTCTCAACTGCTTAAAGCAATGGCAGCTTTCATCTTAATTTGATTTTGTTCTTTTTCCTCCCAGACTTGTCTGACTGTTTCTGACCCTTTTCTATGGGTCCCTGCAGGAAGCTGCTTTAGACTTGTGGCAGGCTTCCGGCCTTGCTTTGGGCCAATCCCTTTTGGGTGGACTTTTACCCACAAGGGAATTGGTAAATTTTGGTGTTTAATTTAAAAACTATATTCTTTGTCTTTTCTGTATTGCACACTAATTGTATTAACATTCCTTTCCATTAAAGGCCTTATATGTTTTATCTTGATGCAGCAGATGGCAGAAACTATTTAGAGCAGGCAGGTTTGGGGCTTCTGGGGTGCACCTCTCCCCGCCCTGTAACAATACAATAGTTTTCATTTATGTTCTTCAGTGAAATGGTCAGCATTCTTATGTGATACATAATTTAAAATCCATGTAGGAATAATTAGGTCAAAATTGTCTAGGGATTTCCAGTATTAATTTTCTTCAGTCAATGACAATTTCTCATTAAAAAAACTATAGGTTTTTCTGGGAAATGTTAGTTTTGAATGTATTCATTACTTTTTCATTAAGGTGGCATTGGTTAGTGATAGTATGTAGGATTCAGAATTATAGGATCCCACTAATTCAGGTGTATGCTACCACACCCCACAATAAAAGATGTTAATGGCAAGCACATTATGTTTTCATTGTTATTTTCATCTTTTAAATCTAAGAGAACTTTCAAAAGCTTAATTTTTACCAATTTGGGACCACTAATGTGAATAGAAAAACATGTGTCTTTGAGTTTTGAAACCATTTTTGTAGACCAAGATTACTATCTTGTTCTACTTGTCTTACATAAAATATACTACAATTACATAGTGCTACATAAATTATAAGGGAGCAACACTCCACCTGTGTAAACTCCTTTTCCTTAGCTGTATCTTTCAGATGATACTACACCTATTTCTCCACTGATATCTGGGGATTTATGTACCTTATTCCACTGTACATTGATTGGAGAATAAATGCCTGCACTATATTTCTTTTCCATGACTTTGTTATATGTCTATATTTCAGACCAAATGTTACTGTCATATTTTTAGTGCTTTTACCATACAAGTTACAGATAATCCAATCAGACCAACCAACATAATTCATTTCTTATTCTGCTGAAATACATATGCTTGAAAAATGTTTTAGAAAATTTAACAATAGTTAACAAGTGCCTTCAGTTTTTGAAGACAATTTTTCTGACTAAAATTTATAGAGAAAAATAAGAGCAAAACCTGAAAAGACTATTGTTGTTACCATTTACATTCATAACCCACAATCTGACACAATACAGGAAAATAGATTCCTGAAAGAAATGAGCTGCTAACAATATCTAATAAGGAGTCTCAGTGTAGGGTTAAGCATGCAATAGTTTATATCACATCTTCTCCCCTAATTTCCTCTGCATGATATTTATTTGCATGTTTTTCAATTCCTAGCACAGCATCTGACAGAAAATTGTTTTCAAATATTAATTCAATCAAGTAATACTACTTAGAGTTAAGACACTGCTCATATATTAAAACACATGGAATGTGTTTTCTGTGTCATAGAAATTATTCAGCTAAAACATTTAAGAAAAAGTAAGCACTTACTTGGAGTAAAAGTCAATGGGAAAACATTAGATTGCTATAGTTATGTTGGATCAAGTTATTCTTTATAAGGATGAAGACATCATTGTGCTAGAGATGAAATAGTACTCTGAAAGCCTCAGTCACTTAAAAATCTGCTTGAAGAAGAGTGCCTTTGCACATAGTAGATATAAAGCTAATGAAATTTGGGTTTATTTTTACATTAAATGGTTGCATGTCTGAGCATCGATATGATGGTTGAAGTGATTGTATAGGAAATGCATTTTTAGATATATATCCAAAATGAATATGCACAGTCTTCCATACAAAAATCCTAAAAAAAACCCAAAGGTAGCAGATATGAAAGTAATTTTAGCAGCAACAAATATAGAAAATTCAACGGAAAATTTGAGAAGGTTATGATTTGGATCATTATTTGAATGGTCTTGCTGATTTTAATAAAAAAGTTAAGACTATTATGCATTTAATGATGACAAAATTATGAAAGAGAATTATTCTAATGATGTTTTTGTTGTGTCAATCAAATGGCCACTTATGAAATTTTACCATAAAACCAAGATGACAATATTCAACCACTTCCTTGGTGGTGTTGGAAATATTTGCTAAGTGTAGCATTTGGTAGTGACTCAAGACTTCACCTTATTATTCTGAAGTTATTAGAGACATCCAAATAAGTCTGGATACCTTAATAAAATTATAGGAGTTAAATAAATAAGAGAATGAATGACCACATATAGTTTTAAATTATTTTATTTTTAAATTGTATTTTTTTTTATTAAGGTAACATTGGTTTACAACACTATAAATGATTTAGGGGTACAGATTCATATATCTTCAGATGTATATTGCCACACCACACCCACACCAAGTACATACATAGATCTTGAATTATCTTCCATCATAGATTCTCAACTCAGTGTGTTATGTCAAATATGTGAATTCCAATAAACTAATTATCTAAAATTTTGGAATACCTATGACATTACCTTCAAGGCATAAATAAACATAAAACACATAAATAAACTTCCATATGTTTTCACATAGTTTTTTTTTTTTTTTTCTGAAAGCTGCAGTGAAGTGCAACCAACTTTCACTAGACCTGAGACAATACTATCTAATAATAATGTCTAGAAAAGTCCATAGCCAAATAAATCAATACTATAAAAATGATCTGAAAAACAAAGTTCAGACAATTTGGGGGATTGGTAGAGTGCTATAATTCTCACTTTGTTCTAAGTATCATCAGTGACCCATGATCTTGGCTTCAGAGTGGTAAACTACCACATTCGGTGATTCCTCAGTCTGTGAGTATTAAAGGGCACATAATTAAAAAATATAAAATAAGAAACTATTCTGTGTTCAAAACATCCCAGCTAGAGTGTCTCATGACTGAATAATTCTTTCCTTTCCTCTGCAGATACATAAAATACTATGGTAAATGCTTAAGGAAAACCTCATCACATTTTATACTTAGGGGCTTCAGACACCCACGCCCAGCTTCCACACCCCTGGTTCTCCTGAGTCCCATCAATGTTGGTTGTTCTTTACTGTCAGCACATTCCTGAGCATGTGCTTGGCCTGGTACATATAACTAAGCTAGATTTTTAAGTTGTTAGATAAACAACAAGGTCTTTAATTATATGTTCTTGGAGAACTGACTGAGTTAAATGTTCAGATACCTCCAATACTAAAGGAAAGGTCATAGAATCAACTCTGTTCACGTTCTTTCCAGTACCAATCGGTGTCTTAGGTTCTACAGACATCATTAAAATGTTTTCCTGTTCATGAGAGACTAGTTAAGAACACACATTTAAGAATTAGTGTATCTTAATATTATGAAATACATTCATTTGAATATAGATACAGTGATCAGAGCATGGTCATTGGAGTTATATGGAATTCATGTTTTAGTGGTCAGTGTGATGTCTGTTAAATGAATGGACTCTTTTGAAAAGTTTTTCAACTCACCACTTCTCTGAGGAAGACAGTAGCATCCAGTTTTTAGGAGTAACTTTTAATCTATTTCCAATTTTAATTTTCTAATTATATTTTCAGTAAAGCATTTTATAAATACTTTTTGATTTGTAGATTCTTAAGTGATTAGATATTTAATTGTTGACCTTTCTGATATCTCCTTATTTTTCTGAATTGCAATCAAATTAGAAAATAGTAGCATACCATTCTAATACTTTAGGTTGGATAAATAAATACAACTTACCTATTTCTTCTTCCCAAGACATTTCATAGTTGGCAGTAAGAAAAGTAGAGTTCTTATTCAAAAGGACAATGTAATAATATAGCAAAGATAAGTATCTGAATGTTCATACTTCCCCAATTTATTTTTGTGGCATACATAACTATTTTCTAAATGTATTTTTATACATTCTTATTATTTATATTTTAGTATAATATGTGAAAAATACATGTTTGAATTCTAAAGCACTAATATAAGGTTAGGTTACATTTATTATAATTGTCTACTTTTCAAATTTGTCTTTACTAATTTTTATTATATAAAATGTTAGAAAGCATATCAGAAAATATTGATGACTATATTTCAAATGTTTAGGCTTTGCATCTAGTTTTAATTTAACATGAACATTTTGTCTATGCAAATTATACATTGTAATTTTTTAAATTAAAACCATTTGTGTATGGTTGTTTGACATATGTTTACTGAGTAAAAGGAAAATTTATTATTCATCTTTATAAATTGAATAGGAAAGATGAATAAAGATGTTCTCCAGGTCCACATAATAGATATGACATAATAATCTTGTAACAAAAATAAATATTGAAAAAGGGCTCCAAAGCTACAAAATCTATCAAAATTCAAAGAAATTCAAAGAAATAAAATTCACATCAATCATGTTGTAGGGCAGTGGCATTTAAGTTAAGTTGCAAAGGCAAGTAAAAATTTATCACAATAAGACTGGAAGAGGGTATTAAAATATGGAGGAGGGAAGCCACATGGTGTGTTCTAGGAATGATGAACAAGTCAGATTGGCTGCATCATTTAACATATATTGAGAAACAGTGTGAGAAAAGATTGGAATATATAGCTCATGGAGAGATTCAAATAATCAGTTCAAAATTTGAAACATTATTGGCCATAATAGGCAGCTGTCAAGAGTTTCTGAGTGGGCAACTTTGATGAAAACTTCTTGGATTGAGGATTACTCATCTGACAAATATGTATATGATGAAGTAGAGCACAGTTTACCGGAACTGATTCAATGATTTAAGCAAAGAACTATGAGATTGATGCATGGGTAAGATTAGACACAAGCGTAGAAGATAGAAATACTCAGGTCTTAGGTTAAAATGACACTTGGAGTGATACCTGCTGTACATTATCTATTTATGTTCCCCTTCTGCAGCTTAGAGATTTTTTGAGAAACTATAATCAGTCAGGGATTATAGATTTTAACCCACACAGCAGTAAGTTCTAAGTAGGTCTCTGAAGATATCCAAAGACATGTAAATCAAAATGACATGTGAAATTGTTAGCATAAGTAAGAAACAAACTTACCTCCTCATGTTTGCTGTTTTTTCCTTGTCTACTAACTAAAAGGAAAGGACCTTCAAGTCTTAAGATGGTGGAAATTAAAGATTCCAGAAGCCTACATGGAGGGGTGTCCCTTGCAAATCTGGAAAGTGTGTTTGGTTAGTGAAACTTAACTCAAACAGACAAAATGTGACATAATAAGACTCAACAACTAAATGCAAAGTTTATTTTTTTTGTGTGTGGGACCCTCGCCGGTGGCTGGAGATCGAACTAGCACTGCAGAGGCTGCGGGCAGCCTCGCAACCCAGCGCTCAAACGCTACGCCACCAGGGGAGGCTAAATGCAAAGTTTTAGGATGGAACTTTGGAAAACCAAAAGGATATCAAATAAAAGGTAATTAAATGAGCTCCATAATATATTCAAATTTGACATAATGTTTCAAAATTGACTCATTGGTTTTAACAATCATACAATAGTAATGTAAGTCATTAATCATAGGGGAATATATTAGTGCTTGTGAGATACGAATTCTCCACAACTTCACAAATTTTCCATAAATAAAAAAAATTGTAAAATAAAATTAATTAAATTTATCACTAATCATAGAAGGACCATGAAGGCAACCATAGCTCAGAAAGGAAATCTGAGGAGAGAATTTATCCCAGAAAGCACATAAGCATATAATTAATATATCTACCCTATAATCAGAACAAAGCTTTCTTAGGAGACAATTCTTTATGGACTGGTTATGTTTTGTGTATCTTGTGAGACCTTAATTACCTTTTTATTCTAGATAATCTTTTCAGGGCTGTTTGTATAGCTACTTTTATATATCAATGGTTTCTTTATCAAACAGCCTTAAAAGGTTGTAAAGAGCAGGTTCATTTACTGTCCATTACAAAAGATGAAGATTCTTTCAGTTTCCACTGTGGTAACATAGCCCATTGTTAATGCTGGTGATAGACAGGATCTTGTTTCCCTGTGATAACTGTGGTTCATACACAGACATGAACATGTGTCTAGTGCTTGTGCCATGAATATTAAATTTTCCTTCACATGTGACATAGGATTCTTGTCTATTTTACTGGGATCCACAAAGCTAGCCAAACTAATATTTAAGTTTCACAAGTAGGATAAGACATCAGATAATCCCCAACGCTTTATAAGAACCCTTACATTGTTTGCCTGTTGTGATTTCATCATTCCTGTGAACCAGTGACCCCTATGTGCCTGCCAAACATTCTTTCTTTTTTCAAAGTGAATTTCAATTGCACTTGCCCAGTGTTATATATTAAATGTTATAGCTAAGTAATTTTTAATTTATAAGATTCAGGGTGTGGAATTTTATATTCAGGCATAATAAAGAATGTATATCCGAATCTAATAAAATGGTTTCTCATTTGGATGGGAACTCTTGTATGCATGAAAAAGAAGCATTTGAGAAATTATTTGTGGTCTGATAGACTTTTGTCCAGATTTACTATATTGCTCCCGCTTCCCCTCCCCAGGAATTAACTGTAAATTCGGTAATCTTGTTAAATCTAGGCATGACTATTGTTAAAATATAAAATTCATCTGAATACATTTGAAGATCTAATTGCCTTTATTCAATAATTCATGAATTGGGCAACATCTCATCTAGCAAATAGAAAGACACCCTTAGGAATTCCACAAAAGGGAAGGTTTTTAGGTTTTTATAGTCAAAGCATGCAACAAGGCTATTAGCTAATGAAAAAAATAGATTATTTCAGTCAAAATCTCCCTTTAGAGGAATACAGGGAGGTCTTATGCAAATTACTTCATGAGTGCAGACCAAGAAATGTAACTGAAGATAGGTTAAGTGTTAAATCTTTATGGGGCATGGCATGAATTACACTACCTTTTGGAACTCTTTTTTAACCCGATAAAAGTCATAGAATATTAAATGATGTATTATACAATTTCTGAGACAATGTCAAAACATTTACATGAGTCTTCTATACCTCCATCTTCCGTTTCTACTGGAAATAAAGAACTCAGGGCCTCACTAGTGGTGCAGAGGTTAAAGTCTCAGCACTATCAAGATATCATCAGCCACCGCTGCATGAGTTCTTGAGTTTGATGCCCTTTCAGGGAGCTGACCCACATGGTGCAGCAGACCTTTTCTGTTTCACCCACTGCCTACCTCTGCAGTGTATTTCAATAGATCCACCTGTCCTGCTCTCCACTCTGTCTTTGGTGAACCCTCACTCCCCACAACTCTGGTTTATACCCCAGTTCTTGTATGCATAAATAATACTAAAAAAACTTAAAGGAAGTATAAAAAAGGAATGCCAATCAGAGAAATATATAAGCTTTTTGGTTTTGCTAGCTGTTTTATGGACAGGTAGATAAGGAAATAATTCCTTGTGTTGCAGAGTAGGATGTGGATGGTAGGCTAATTTTGAGATTTTTAAGATTTGCTAATTAAATCTCCTAAGTGCTTATTTTGATTTGGTAGCACTGGTAGGTAGAATAATGGATCTCCATAAGTATATGCATTCTAATTTCTGGAACACAATCAATACATTATTTTACATGGAAAAGAGGGAATTAAGGTAGAAGAGAGAATTGGGGTTGCCTGTCACCTCTCATAAAATAAGACGTGTTCTAGGTGCATCCAATGCAGTTATAGGATCTATAAACTGCAAGAGGAAGAAGAAAAGGTCAAATGAAACAATTTGGAGGGACTAAATCAAGCTATTGTTGACTTTAAAGATGAAAGAGATGGCCACAAGCAAAGGAATGCAGGCAGCTTTGTAAGTGCAATGAAACAGTCTCCCCAAGGCTCTCTAGAAAAGAATACAGGACTGTCAGCACCTTGATTTTATCCCAGAGAGTCCCATTTCAATGTTATGAAACCAAACGACAGGGAAGAAAAAAATTAACCTGTTCTTCAGTTTTTGTTGAAGTTGTATCTGAGTATAACTTTGGATAGAATTGGGCTATTACTGTGTTTTTTAAGACTGAAGAGGTAGTAAAGAGCATTGAGTTCTGCTACTCTAAGAAATAATATAAGCAAGCACCATTCTTTCATTCATAGGTGAGTTTATTTGAAATTGCTAAAGTTTGAATATAGCCCTAAAAACAGATGTGTACATACTCACATGACCAAACAGCAGAGATTTTACTTAAATTTGATTTGTTTAATAGAAGTTCAGTATATATTTTAGCATTTTTAAATGTTTTTTTAATGTCATGGAAGGAACAATGCATAGTAAAAACCATAATGTATATGTGTGATATCTAAAATAAGATTAAAGTCTCACCATTCATGTCTTCATGATGTGAATGTCTTGACATGACATGTCTTCATGAGTTTATGGATTATATTTTTACAGAATACAATAATTTCTGCAACAGTTTAATTATTGACTTAATTTATTTGACAATGAGATTGTTCCTTGTTACTTTGCAAAATACATGCTCTGGAATATTTTTGTCTGAAAAATATTGAAGACAAGGAAAATTTTCCCTTAGAAAATATTTAAATTCTTGGTAATCATCAAGTTTATTTACATTGAATTTTAGAGAGTGACATAATTCTGGATATCTAGAGAACATATTTTGACAAAATTTCTTATTATTTTTTTGATGAGTTTCCTTAATCAGTGCTTCTGTTCAGTTTTAATTCATTTTATGTTTAGGATTCTTTGAGCTTTTGATTCTGTGGTTTTAAAGTTTACATCCAATTTAAAACACAATTCTAGCTATCATGTCTTTAGTTTTTTGACACCTCTTCCACAAGGGCTCAGTGATACATATATTTGGCAGCTTAAAGTTTTGTACAGTTCACGCAGCTCTCTATTATTTTCTTTTATAAGTTTCTTTTTTGAAATCTGTGTTTCATTTCAGAGTTTCTGTTATGTTTCAAGTCTACATCAAGCCTTTCCTGAAATGTCTAAGGCATTGCTAATCTCATGCAGCTTATTTTTCGTCACTGACATTTCAGATTTCATTTATAGAATTTTGATTTGGGACTTGTCTTTAATGTCTCCATTTAGCATATTAGAGTTTTTCTGTAGTTTCTCAACCTATGAACTGATGTTATAACCACTTAATGTTCTTATCTCCTACATCTACGATCTGTTATTAGTGAGTCATTAGAATTTTTTTGTTGTTCATTGTGGATTATAATTTTCTTTTTTTTTTTTTAATTTTTTTTTTTTTTATAGAGGCATGCTTTATTTATTTGTTTGTTTGTTTTGTTTATACATGCACTGGGTACAGTTAGAAGCGCGGGAGGGTGAGAGAATTCACCAGAGCCAGAGCGGGGAGCAGAGCAGGCAGAAGGACCGAAGTACACTGCTGAGGGGAGCAGCGGGCGGCAGGAGAGGTCTGCGCGCCATGTAGGACCCTCCTCTGGTGGCCGGGGAGCAGCCGGGGATCGAACCGGCGCTGCAGAGGCCGCGGGCAGCTTCGCAACCCAGCGCTCAACCGCTGCGCCACCGGGGAGGCCCGTGGATTATAATTTTCTGCTTCTTCATGACTTGAAGTACCTTGCTGGATTTCAAATATGAAAATTTTAACTTTGCTTGATTTTGGATATTTTATATAAATTTAAATAATGCTTTAACTTTTTTTTTAAAAAAGATTTATTTATTTATGCATACTAGAGCTAGGGTGTAAGCCAGAGGTTGGGGTGGGAGAGGAGAGGATTCAGCAGAGACAGAGTGGGGAGGAGAAAAGGTGGATTGATTGAAATACACTGCTGAGGGGGAGCAGTTGGCGAGGCAGGAAAGGTCTGAAAGTTCTGCTGAGCCATGTGGGTCAAGCTCCCTGGCAGGGGATCAAACTCAGGCTTCAGTAGCTGCTGATAGTTTCATAGTGCTAAGATTAATCCCTTGTGCCACCAAGGAGGCCCCTGCTTTAACTTTCTCATAAAATACAGTTATTAGAAACAATTTGATTTCCTTGGATTTTTGTTTTTTAAGTATATTTTAGATGAGTCTGGAGCAACTTTTAGAAAGTTAATTTCTCCCTACCACAGAGGCAAGGTCTGTCTTAGCTTAATGGATTCTCCATGAGTTAAGCTTTCCTCCTACACCTAATGAGAACAGATTATTTTCTCTGCTCTGTGTTGGAAACAATCCTAATCTTTTTTCAGCTGATTCCTTTTCTGGCCATCAATCACTAACTGAATATTTGAGAGGAACTCTACAAATACCTTCAGTGTTCTCTCTTATGCAGTGCTCTCCTCTCTGTTCTGTGAACTTGAACAATCTTGGACACTGTGGACTCCCAACTGTGAATTTTCAAGTCAAAGAGACTTCTAACTTTCCTGGGTTCCTTTTCCTTTTACCTTTAACTGAACATTTTAAGTTGTCAGAAGGCTAGGAAAACCATTATGATTGCCTTGACTTTTTTTCTTGTTTTATCACTGTCCCTCATTGCTTGAAATTTAATGCTTCAAAATAAGTCAATTTGTATATTTTAGTTCACTTTGTATGTGATTTCAGTCAAGATGGTTAACTGGTCCCTGTTACTCCACCTTAGTTAGAAACAGTAATGTTGTGGATTTATTGTCTGTGACTGACACCCTAAGAGAATCCATGAAATATTTCCTTTATCGATATCTTGCGAACACTTTAGAGGCACATAAATTCTTTCCAATATTATTGGTCAGTCTTGATTTTTTGATGTATAATACTCTGTAAGTAGTATGTTTGATTCAGCTTTTACCATTTCACAAATGCTTATTTTTAATTTTCATGAATGTTTCAAGCCACTTGTAAATAGTCATGATTTAAAAACATCATAACTTAAAATTATACATCATATTAAAAGCAAATATGAGTATTCAAAAATTGGCCAACTAATAATTGTTTTATGATACCTTACTATAATGTATGAGAATGAGTTATTTCAATCTGTTTGTATCATGGAAATTCTGCATATAATGCATTATTATTACATATTCTTTCACAACTTTGTGTCAGTGATTCACATTAGTAGCTTAAAATCAGTCATAATGTGAATATTTATAGTAAATGTATCAAGAAATACTAAAATAAGGCTCCACATTGTTTGTTTTTAATTGTCTAGCCTTCCAAGTGACAAAATGTTAATGATGGAAATTTAACTTAGAGCTTGTCATATCTGTAGATAATATATAGTAAATGACACACCAATTTTTTTCTGTGATTATTCTTAGAGCAAATGAAAAGTGTCATTTTTTGCTTATATTTAAAAAATGTCATTTTTTGCTTATATTTATGCTTAATCCAGTCAAAGTTTTATAGAGCGTTGTAAGGGCAGGAAGGCCACAGGGCAGGATCTCTATGACCCGAGCAGACAGGTGAAGGAGGAGTCCTGGAACCCTCAGTATACTGGGTATACAGCAGGCAGGGGTGCTGGGGGGCCGGGAGGCTGGCAGGCCTCCCAGCCCCCAGCAAGTCTTTACTCTTTCTGGGCTCTCTGTTGTTCTCTTGTGGGCTCTGCTTCTTTGCCGCTCACTTTCACTCTCGTTCTCTCTGCTTCTCTGCTCTCCTGGCGTTTGGTGACACCACCCTTATAAGCCCAGTCTCTCAGCACAGGTGTACCCACTTACGCCCGCCCACACCCTACTCCAGGTGCCCACGATCAGGCATGCATTCAGGACCACAAGGATCTATCATCAATCCTAATGGCGGGAGGGCAGAAAAGCCTGATACTTTTTCATTTATCCTACAAGTATTTTATGAAAAATGATATTTGAAAATATCATGACTGATTTATAATTATTTGTATGTATTATATAGTTGTTCTACAGCTTTGATATTAAGAAATTATATAAACCTGAGTATATGTCTATGTTACGATTTTACTTTTTGGTCATTTGTATTTTGATTTCTAATTCCATTTTGTGACATGTAAATTGATCTAGACAATTTGGCTTGAATGCATAGCTCACATTTCCTTAACTTATTTCCTTGTATAGAGGTTTTTGAGTAAATAACATTTAATGGAATATTAAAACCCTCAATAAGTAAAAACTTCCAATGTGCATTTGCCTCTGCTTAATAATCATGTATGCACCTGGATAGTTCATTTGTTATTTAATGATAAACACGGTTTATTCTCAACTCCTAAAAGAATTTAGACGAATTGAACTGATTATTTTGCATTTCTTTGAGAGTCCAATAAATGTTATTTAGGTTTGGCAGGACCAAAGATGAATATACCTGAGACTGATTTTTCTTTGGGATGTGATTCTTCAGTTTTCTCAAAACTAATATGTGGTTTAATTTGCCATGTAGTTCAAGAAACCCATAACTTAGAACTTTTCATAATTAAAGAGATTCAATATTTACTAAATACTTTGATCGGGTACACTACACAGACTTCTGTTGCAGTGTTTAGCAAATACAGCTGACAGAGACTCCTCCCAGGCTTGTATAATCTGGTACAAGGGAAACAATTAAATGCAATTAAAGATGACTAAAATTTTACTAGGATAGATAATAATTGCAATAGGTTCACACACACACACACAAAAAAAAAAAAACCTCAAAGCTCACCAGAGAGCGTTACAATATAGTTCACAAAAATTTGTCATTTTCTTCCTCCAAAGTATCCAATTAGCAGTTAGTGAAATTTCAGCATTTTTATCTGTGGTAAATCAGAGGGAAAGAGTCAAAGGGGATGTGCAGTTTTTCTTAAACTGCAATGTTTCATGGCTGCGGATCCTCTCCCACCACAGCAATTCAAAAGTCATTCATTATCCTGAAAGCCATCTCCTGGAGAGAAAATGGCATTGGCAAAAGAACTCAAACAAACAATGGTTGAGTGAGAAAGAAGCAGGGTTTTTACCCAGTTCATTGCTGTAGACAGGGGAGGTGAATGGAATAATCGCAAAGTCCACTGTGCTGTTGCATTTAAGAGTTCAATCTATATGAAAGAAGAATCACATTTGTTAAGATTCCTGGGAATCACAAAGAGACTAGATGCTATAAGAGAAGCATATTCAGATAAATATTTATTTCAGTGAATTGTCTTTCTTAAAAATATTCACAATGTATAAGATACTGAAAGGTAGGTGTTATTATTTTTTTGAAATCTGAGAGTTTTCAGATTTCATAAATTGCTTATATATAAAACATATAGTCCTTGGCAGTAGTAGAAGACAAACAATGTAAAGGCTAATGATAACCAACTCATTTAATATCATGCCCGTATGGAGAATAAAGATTTAATTTGAATCTGTATTCTAGCTTTCCAAAAACACTTTTGCCGAGTAGAAGATATAATGAAAGTGATGGTGTAATGAGTTTGTTCTAATGGGAAGACATAATTTTGAACTGGGACAAAATTAAATTGAATACTAATTTGGCCATTTCCAAATGTAAGACAATAAGTATGTACATTCTCATCTGTAAAAAGATGAGAATGATTTACAAATGTTTTGGGGATTGAATTAGATAAAGTTGCATATAAAATGCAATTTGCACTAGGACATAATAAGAACTAACGAAACAGAGATGCTCATTTTGTTACCTCTAGAATCTCTTGATGTCAAAATGTTGCATTATAACATTATTGTACTTTGTGATTAATTTTTCATTCCTCATCAGACTTCATTTGAGGGGAAAAACATGACTATTCAATATAAAGTCTCAACATACTTCATAATTTCATATAATTTTGAAAAGTTAAACCTAAATTAGAAACAAATATATCTTATACTCTACCCCTTTTTGGCAAATATGCTTGTCCTCAGTAATACTTTACTGTGCCAATGATTTTAGAAATAGAAATATGAATTATATATCATAGTCACTAGCTTAGACATCATTCACACTCATTATTTAATATTGCATTGAGGACATAATGTGTGCTGCAGACTATTATAAATGGCTAGGGATTGTCAACAATTAAAAGAATCTGTAGCCTCTAGTTGTGGATGTGGTACTCAAAAACCTTTACAGACATTGCAGATAGTGTGCTATAGGGATCTTTATAAATATAAAATATGGTAGTGAGGGGGGAAAAAAAGCTATATACAAAAGTATGTGAAAAGATATGTAAAAAAATAAATCCAGTAGCAACTGTACTAGGATTTTCTTTCATTTTTAGATGCAATTAAGTATGGAAACAGGAATGATGTCTTGATATCCTAATAAGCAAGGAATGATGCATGTACAGTAAAGCCAAAATCTGAATTGAGTTTTTCCTTAAATTAAAATTTAAACATTTGGGATCAGTGTAAATATATTATTCCTTTTCAAATATATACTCATATTTCTAACTTTTCTCAGAGTTAAATTTGGTAAGCTTCACCCATGTTCAGCAAAATATTATGTCACTACTGATTTAATTCATTCACTACTATCGTTATTAATTCAATATTGTGTTGTTTCTTTCATTGGTCTGTTAATCTACTACTAGTTGTGTATACTTCCTTTCCCCCTGAAATTTTGCTGCTTTACTCCATTTTTTATAATTTTTATTTAATTAATATTTATTTTCAATAGAACATATAAAGGCAGTGAAATGAAATTTCAGTGAAATTGCACCCCAGCGGACCACTTGATTTTCCTTTCTATCATATGGCACATCTGGAAATAAGAATGGTTAAAAACAAGAGTTTTGGAGAAATTCCAAATTATATAATTGCATTTATCATATAAATTATACTCCCTTAAGAAATTTAGTTGAGTGGAATACTCTCACTATTTCTGAAATTCCTCTTTTTGAACCTTATAAAGATTTCTTGTATACTTATAACTCTATATTGCCAGTTAGAATATTTTTTGTATACTCATAACTTACTTTGTAATTTAATGTCCTTATTCAACAGATATAAAACTAGCAATTCCTCATTCTTTTCCCATAAATAATACTATAAAACACTATATTTTTCCATTTCTCTATACAAATTGATAATAATAAATACTATATTTTTAATTTTTTTGAAAAATAATGAAAACTCAGTTCTGTCAAAACTATTAAAACTTTCCTTGCATTCAGTCAAATTAAGAAATTTAATGAATCCGATCTTCTTATCTTCCATCTGTTTTTATTGTCACTGTTAATTCTTGTTGAAAACAGGATTACACCTTTCCCAAAAATGTCTATATCCTAATTCCTGGAACTTAAAAATACATTCCTTAATTGGCAAAGGGATTTTTGCTAATATGATAGAGTTAAAGATCTGAGTTTGGGAAGATTATCCAGGCAGTACCAATGTAATCACTGTTGCTTTATAAACATCAGAAGTTCAAAAGCAAAAGAAATTCTACCTGTGGATGGCAGCTGTATACCCTGCCTAAGAGTTCCATTTGCTCTTCCTGATGAACTACCCTAAAGATTTTAAACCTGTCTAGACAGCTACACTATTGAGTTAAGTTGAATTACTTTCATAATCTTTATATTCTGATAGCACTGTTTTTTATTGAATTCTGGAGGTTACATACAGTTCAGATGGGATTACCTTGGAATTATTTGCTAATGGCAAACCTTCTAAAGTGGTAAATATATTTGAGAGTTGAGTAGTTTGACTCAAGTAAATAAGCAAACTGACTAGAAAATAATAAATAAATATGGATTCTTTCAAAGAGTAGCATTGTATTTCCTGTTTAAGTGATCAAAGAAAGTAGTAGCCTGCATTTCAACATCCTGGGATGAGTCAGGATGAAAGACAAGATACTCTACTCTTCAAGGAAAGACAGTTGTCTCTTTCCACTGCATAAATTTGAAAAGTATATACTTTGCCAAGGAACTTTTCAAAGGCATAAAGTTAGAAGGCATCATTAGTGTGACAACTCACTATGATCAATCATTTCAGTGACATACATAAGGATTATTTCCATGTTTGGATCCTCATTCTCAATGGTCTTTACAATGTTCCTGAGAGCGCTCTCTGTAGCCTGGAATTTGAGGATCTAAAGACCCATTCAATTCATTATGAAGCCCATTATTTCACCTGCTGCCAAAATATACTTTTCAAAATATATTCTATTTCCTCTTTACTGAAATATCAAAAGCTTTTTTTTTTTTTAGTATGGTTTACTTTTAGGTGTAGGTTGATTATTTTTAAGCTTACTTTAATGACAACATGTTTTTGCTGGTGTGACCATTGGGTGACTGGTTTTAGATGAGTCTTGGTCTAGCAGCCCAAATCATGATGCTGGTTACTTAAACTGCCTTAATTGTCTTTTCTCTTCCTTCTCAAAGTGAGTTTTAACTTTTGTCTTCACAAGAAGTCTTGAGAGATATTTAATATCTTCCTTTATAAAAGTAAAATAGTGGTTGTTGATTTCATAGAGCATGTGTTCTAGACATTCAAGATCTGAAAATTTCCCAGAACATTAACCTAGATATTTCTGTTTTATTTCAAATGCAAAATGCCACACTTGAAACAAGCATAGGCCAAAATACTACTGACGTTTGTTTTTGCCAAATATGTTACTCGAAAGTGCATGAGAAAATGTACTTGTTTTCTCATGAAACCAAATTCAAGCAAGATATTTGCATATTGAAAAATAACTTGCACAGATTTTTTTTAATAGGATAGACAATGTCAAAGCAGTAGTTTGAGTAGTTTTTTATAAATACATTGAAACTGTCTGTGATGATCCTAGAGAACCTGACTGAGAAACTAGAATTATTAAGGAACAGTTCATTTCAAGCAACAGCTCATTTTAAAACATTGTTATTTTTCTCTACTTTTCTTTAAAAAAAGGGAAGAAAAGAAACTAATTCAGGTCTTTTTTTTTTTCTTCCTAAGTTAAGCTTTATTTTTCATAATTATATCATCCTAGACATGAAATGCAGTGACAGTAGATATCACATCAAAACATTTTACTCTTAATCCAGAACACCACAAGAAGATGTATAAGTAAGGAAATAAGCTTTGACATCGTTGTCAAGTCAAAATTGTAGGTAATTATTTTAAAGTAGGTCTTCTTTTATATTTTAAAACTGAAGGAACAAAAGTGGCCATAATTATTTTGCCATGGAAATGTAAAAATAGTACAGTCCATAATTTAGGAGTTATCAGTTCTATTCTCTGTGTGATGCAGCAGGAACATAGCAAATAAAACATTTATGTGAAAAATATAACATTAAAATGAGCTGAGTGCAATTCACGTTATCATATAGATGATTTGAATAATGTACATTTCATTTGAATGTTGTGTCATTTAGTACCCTTCCACACCCATTTAGTGTGGAAATTTAGTGCAATGGTGTGCGCAAATACATGGCATATGTAGTATGTGTAGTATATGTGGTATATGCAGGGATTTTCTTAGCCAAAATGACACTGATGTTTTTTTCTGAATATGTTAATCAAAAGTGTGTGGGTAAATGTACTTGCTTTTTCATAATGCCAAAATTCAAGCAAGATATTTGCATATTGAGAAATAAAATTTAGGAAAAATACGATTTTTTGGGAGATGGTTAAAACAATATCAAAGTCATCACACCACCACACTACAAACTTGTTTCCTTGATATTCCTAATTAGTGACTATTCCATGGAGAACAAAATTTCCTTTTTTAAAAAATAAGTTTTTGTCCTTTCTCTGCTGCATATTGACAAGTCAAACATGTAAAATACTTTGAAAGATATTAGAGAAATTTCCTTGGGTGCTTCAGGCAATGGGGACAGACAAAAACAGTCTGTTAATAAATCTTAAGAGGAAATAAGATATGAATCTGGAAAAATACAGACTAGAAATAACTGTAATGATACATCACACTTTGTTTTTATGAAAGTAGAATAGCATGTCCTTTAATCCCTGATGAAGAGTTCTATAATCTTATGATCTTCATAGATTTTAAATTAAGGTAGTAACACTGTTGAAAGTGAATTTAAATTTATTTTAGATGTTTTATTTTTGGAATCAAAGGGATCCAGAGTATTTCTTTCAGCCATAATGGCTGTGTTTCTGGTGCACCTGCTTTAATTTGTAGGAATGAACAATAAGAAAATTGTAGGTTTATGCTAAAATATACAAACTAAAAATAATAGACTTTTAACTGGAGTTGATATGGCACGGGTTGAATTTAGGTTGGGTTTCTGAATTTAGTTCCATGGAAAAAGACAATTGATCTATTGATGTTTGTAGCAATAACAGCTCGTATTTCTTTAAGTCTAAGTAGACACCAGATGCTGTCATTAATACTTTCTGTGTATTATACTACATTGTTGTCACTACTTTGTGTGTAAACTTATGATGAGACTACATTCCTATAAACACAGGTTAAGCTGAAAATCTCATAAGCTGAAAACAGATTTACTACACCTACTCTACTGAACACCCCGTCTTAGCTTATGTCCTCTTTGCTCACCCTCAAGTTTCTGTGGCTGACTGGGAGTCCTGCTCTTTGCTGCTGCCTTGGTAAAGATCAAAATTCAAGGTTTGGTTTCTACTGAACGTGTTTCACTTTCACCCCATCACATAGTCAAAAAGTCCTAAGTTGAACCATGGTAACTCAGGGACCATATGTGTTCTGCATCAACATAAAATAGATTACATTTTATGATGCCTATATCTAAATTAAAATAAGAAAATGTAAATGTATATTTTTATCAAAGTTGATGAAGAATCATTCAATAGGGCATTCATTGATAGAAGAAAGTCACTGAGCTTATGTTGTTGTAGAAATAAATTCTAGCCTTTTACCCAGGCAGAGGAAGAGCAAGTGGTACTTCAGGAATGGTGAGGTCAGGAGAAGTTTTATTACTCATGCATGAGGTCCCAGACCTGGGTACCCCAGCAAGGTTTGAGCACCGGTTTAAAGACCAAGGGTTCCTTTTATACACAACTGTCTCCATATCTGTTACATTCATAGCATCATTTTTCAGCAGACACAACCATTTGTGGCAAAGTCCCCAGACAAGGGGGGCAAGACAAAGGGGAAAGATGCAGGCATTCGAGGATGGCCTTGGAGAGATAGACCAGCTGGTTGGCTGCTCAACCTTGTAGATGAGAGTGCTGAGGCCCTGGCCTTGAATCTTGAAAGGGAAGGAGCTGTAAGTAAGCAAACTTGTTAAATATGCCTGCATTGGAGTGTTCATTGCACCTGGGCTGGAAGTTCTGCTGGAATCTTTATTATATTCATATGCTTAATATATTTTCACTTCAATGTTTTAGGAAATTCATCACCATAATGCAAGTAAGACAAAAATTAATAAGCCCTAGTGTTTATCTTACAGGGATTATGACTAGTAAGAGTTGTTCAATCTGTTGACAAAATCCTTCCAGGTTTTATTTCTTGTAATCCATCAACTCAAATTCTCAAATTCTGCCATATTTTAATGATACCTTTCCTGACTTCTCCAAACACCAATAATTTTTCATTCTTCCTTTTTACTTATTTGGGAAACAGTCTCAATAATATTTGTAAAGGGATCGTTTAAAGATAGCCATTTTTTTCTCATAAACTGCAAAGACCTCCACAAATCAAATATACCAATATGTATTTCCACTTCTAATATTCATATTAAAGCCTACGTGTGTAATTATTCATAAATACAATTTGATAATTAGTTATGATTATAGGATAATAGATGCAGCATATATCTACCTACACTTAGAGATCTCACCTATGAAATACCAAGTGAAAATGATAAAATGTTATTATTTTTCAGAAGAGGATGCATGACATTGCCCAAAGAAATTTTAAATAAAATGCTTTCAATCATTTATGGAAATGGTATGATAGGCATAACATCAATAAAGCAAACTGTATGCAATTACTAGTCTCAGTCTAGTAATCGATTCAAAGCCATTTTCTCTCATAGTACTTCACGTACTCAAGGACTTTTGTTTGTGTGTTTTAATGCTGACTGAGTTTTGCACTACATTAAGAGACCATTGAACAGGTAAGCTACTTCAAGAACGGTACACTTGACTTTGTGAAGGCCATGTTCTCAGTGGCAATTTTGCAAAACACAAGTAAGTACTGTCATCGAGCATGAATTAAAACACTTGAACTCTTTTGTATCATCACTATTCAACAGTTTTACCAGTTCATTTCCTAGTGAAAAAGATACATAGATAAATAGCATTTGAGTTTACTTTTTGGCACAATGGCAGTTAACTTACAATTGAGATTATGCAGCATCTATTATCCATCACAGTTATATTTAGCTCCTGTAAAAGTCATCTCTGGGAAGATATTTGTAAGGTATAGTTATTATTCAAAACCCAATTGAACTGACATATCAAAATTTTGTATTTTTTCCTCTAAGGTTAATGAATATTTACAAAGTTAATCAAGAATTGATATAATAATTCAGGAAAAATCTGGCATACATTTATATTTTTTGCTTTGAATAATCAAGATTTTTGCTAACATTCATCACATTTAAAAGGTAATCACTAAAGTATTTATTTCTCCCAGCAGAACATGAGAGACATGGAAACTAAAGCAATGGTAGGGGAAATTGTTTTGGAAAAAGAAAACATTTTCTACACTGAAGAATAAAGGAAAAAGTTCACTTATGTATTTATTCAATGAGCATAAATGCAACATTTAGCCTGAATCAGGCAATATGGCAATATCTAAACCGAAAAATGACTTGGAGGTGATGGTGTCCTTAACTCTCTGGTGGACAGACTGAAGTAAGGAAACAAATCTGAAAACTTATTTAGTGGTTCAAAGAGGTAGTACTGAATATTAAACAACAAATCATTATGGGTTTGATAGGGTTTGAGCTTATTAATATCTTCAACCGAAGTAAACAGTTATTTTAAAAATATTTTATGTTTTAAGAGATTTGAAATTTTTTTCCTAGGTAAACAGTTTCAAGCACTTCACCTTTGTAATATTTTGGTTTTGAAGCCTAACTATGTTTCCAACAGACTATCAATAAAACCAGTGAACAAGAGAGATATTCTGGGTAGTTCTACAGATTAAATAAGTGCCATTTATTTATTTTAATGCATTGTCTTCTTTAGGACATGACATTGTATTTTGCTAATTGACAGAAAAGTACTTTGGTTAAAGAAAAACCTGATAACACCAGCAGTAAAAACTATATTTTGTGGGCCTCCCCAGGTGGCGCAGTGGTTGAGCGCTGGGCTGCGAGGCTGCCCGCAGCCTCTGCAGCGCTGGTTCGTTCCCTGGCCACCAGCGAGGGTCCCACCAAAAAAACAGAACAAAACTTTATTTTGTGAGGAATGAAATGTTGACTTTCACTCTAAATGTGCTGGGGAGGGGAAACCTCCAAATGCTAGTTATTTTAAGATTGTATGCAGGGTTTGATATTTTTGTGTCCCATGTGTTATCCTTGTTTTTTTTTTCCTTATTATTGATTTTAGACTACCATAGACATATATGCTTATTTCAATGAAAAACTAAATTAATTGGGCCTCCCCGGTGGCGCAGCGGTTGAGGGCTGGGTAGCAAAACTGCCCACAACCTCTGCTGCGCCGGTTCGATGCCCGGCTGCTCCCCGGCCACCGGAGGAGGGTCCCACGTGGCGCGCAGACCTCTCCTGCCGCCCGCTGCTCCCCTCAGCAGTGTACTTCGGTCCTTCTGCCTGTTCTGCTCCCCGCTCTGGCTCTGGTGAATTCTCTCACCCTCCCACGCTTCTGACTGTACCCACTGCTTGTATTAATAAATAAAATAAAATAAAATAAATCTTAAAAATAAAATAAAATAAAAACTAAATTCAGGTAATCAAAGTAACCCTCAGTCAAGATACCATGGCTGTCTTTTGATTATTTCCACATTATTTTCCTATACATATCCTGCATAGCAGGGAGTAAAATAAATGCTAATAAAGGAAGTTCTTCCTGTCTCCACTTTCTTTCTCTCTCCTTTGTCACAACACAGCAAAAAGCTCATCTACAAACCACCAAGACATTCCTCACCAGGAAACCAGAAAGTTAATTAACTGGTAATTTGTTCTTACACTTTTCAGCTCCCAGAATAATCATGAGACATAAAGCTTATTTTTAAGCCACCTAGTGCATTATATTTTGTTATAGCAGCTCATGCTGACTAAAACACACACAAAAACCACACCCAAAGAGGCACACACAAATTCCGTATATTTACAGTTAAAATGGGACTTTATATTACTTTTTGCTAATCTTTATTGAGAAGGGCTTCATGGAGGCCTTTCCAATTCATCAAGTTGGGGGATTTACTCTGACTTTCAAAGCACCGTGGTTTACCATTCTGGGGATTTAAGTAGCTTTTTATATCCTTTTAAAAATTAAATAATTTATTTTTAACAAATTGAGAAGCAATTTTGTTATTGATTCATACTTTTTACATATTTCCCTTAAAATACTTTTTTTTTGCCTAGAGTTATTAAAATTGGACATGTTAAATATACTTTTAGTCTTTGTGTTATAATTTGGATATTTGTAAATATGACTTACTTATCCTAGTAAAGAGTAGAAAATGATTTTGGCTTTTAATTTTATTCATCTTTAGATTTTCCATAACACCTATCATAGTGGTTGCATAAGGTAGATATTTAATAAATATCTCTCAGATATTGAAATAATCCAGTATTAATATTGCAAGGCTCCAGCTATTAAGTGATACTATTTTTTTAATGAGATTTAAGCAAATGTTTACAGTTTAATTAGTAGATTTTATTAAATTTTAATTCTTATCTTTTTTTATTTATATTTACCAATCACAGGACAATAGTTTAACACTACTTACTTTCTGCAAGGTTAATCAAAATAATAAGAGTAACATATAAGTTAAGTTTTGAGATTACTTTTCCTAGATCTCTCAACCAAACAAAAATTGTTTCAGAAAGCTTATTCAAAACCAAATCTTTTGTGAATACCTACAGTGTATCCAAGACTTTTATATAATGACTTCTGATTGTATTAACAAAAACATTAAACTCTTTGGAGAGAGAAAAAACAATATGTTCAAATTCTCAGTAAGCCATATATCACAGGATGTAATTGCTAAGTGACATTAACACAATGATGTCATTGATCAACATTTGAGAAAAAAACAGTTAATTGCAATTGTCTTAATCAAATAAATATATTTTTTTATAGAGGCATGTTTTTATTTTATTTGTTTGTTTGTTTTTTGTTTATACATGCACTGGGTACAGTCAGAAGCGCGGGAGGGTGAGAGAATTCACCAGAGCCAGAGCGGGGAGCAGAGCAGGCAGAAGGACCGAAGTACACTGCTGAGGGGAGCAGCGGGCGGCAGGAGGGGTCTGCACTCCATGTGGGACCCTCCTCTGGCGGCTGGGGAGCAGCCGGGGATCGAACCTGGGCCGCAGAGGCCGCGGGCAGCTTCGCAACCCAGCGCTCAACCACTGCGCCACCGGGGAGGCCCCAAATAAATATATTTTTATTTAAATTCCAGATCGTGCATGTGCAAAAGAAGAAGTCTGAACTCTTATATTTTTCTTTTTTTTTTAAACTTTTGCTTCCTTTTATTTTACGTTGAACTTATTCCCTTGCCATAAGTTTTTGTTTCTTCAGTTTCTTCTGCGATATATTTTTCTTCTGTGCCACCTCCTCTTCTGGTTTAGGAACAATCTGCTCTTTTTCAGTAAGGATCATCTCAATGTGGCAGGGGGAGCTCATGTATGCGTTAATCTCACCATGACCTCTGTTCTCATTTTAGGGCCTTTGTTCACCTGGATATGCTCAATGACCAGAGAATCTACATCTAAACCCTTAAGTTCGGCATTACTCTTTGCATTTTTAAGCTTGTGCAGTAAAAATTCAGCACTCTTTTTGGGCCACTGACCTTGCGTCCAACCCCACTGTTTGGCCTGGGCACACCTGCCAACGCCACCGTTGTAACGACGGAATGGCACGCACTGCTTCTGTAGAGTGACATCCTTTAGATACTTGGTGGCTTTTCAGATATGCATACCCTTGATGGCCTGGGCAGTTTCACGAGTGTTCTTAAAATGAACACGGAGATTTGAACCTCTTGATTTGCATGATTTTGTAGGGTTTTCTGGGTCAAGTGAGTAGCGAACCATTTTCAGAGATCACTAAGGCCGCATACAGGAAGAGTCTTATAATATTTCAAAGAAGTTTGTTTTGAAATAAATATTGAGTGATAGTTAATATGGCAATTTTATAATTTAAAAGTAAAACTTTTTCAGAACATTCCAAAATGGAGCTTTATTTTTTTTAATATTTGATTTTCATTATTTTTTTATTTTTTATATAAATGTGGAAGATTTATTATAAGTATTATCACAATGTTGTGCCCTTCTACATAAATCTCCTTTTTTTTTTTTTGCCTTTTTTTAAATTTGAATTTTATTTTTATATTCCCCATACAATTACAACCCCTTATTTTGACCTCATGCTCTCCTTTCCCTGCCCCCCACCCCCCATAGAGTGTCTCTGGTTCATAGTTGTTTGTTGATTTTGATATTTTCCTTTCTTATAGTTATTCTTTTTCCTGGTCCCTTATTTAAGTTTTCTAGATTCCTGCTATGAGTGAGGCCATCCGGCATTTTTCTTTTTCTTTCTGACTTATTTCGCTGAGCATGATCCCTTCCAGCGCCATCCATGTTGCTGCAAATTGCATGTGTTTATCTTTTTTGAATGCTGAGTAATATTCCATGGTGTATATGTACCACATCTTCTTGTCCAGTCATCTATTTTTGGGTATTTGGGTTGTTTCCAAAGCTTAGCTATTGTAAACAGTGCTGCTATAAACAGAGGGGTGCAGGTGCTCTTTGGAATTGATGTTTCTGTGTCCTTTGGGTAAATACCTAGGAGTGGAATTGCTGGATCATATGGAAGCTCTATGTTTAGTGGGTCAAGAACTCTCCACACAGCTCTCCATAGTGCATGGACCAGTTTGCACTCCCACCAACCGTGCAGGAGAGTTCCTTTTCTTCACACCCTTGCCAACATTTGTTGTTGCTAGTTTTTTTAATATGTGCCATTCTCACTGGTGTAAGATGGTATCTCATTGTAGTTTTGATTTGCATTTCCCTGATTACAATTGATGTTGCACATTTTTTCATATGCCTGTTGGCCATTTGAATTTCCTCTTCAGAGAAGTTTCTTTTTAGCTCTTCTGCCCATTTTTGGACCGGATTACTTTCTTCGTTGTTGTTGAGTCTCATCAGTTCTTTGCAGATTTTTGTGATCAGTCCTTTATCATTAGTGTTGTGTGCAAAAATGTTCTCCCAGTTGGTGGGGTTTCTCTTTGTTTTTGTTATTGTCTCTTGCTGTGCAGAAGCTCTTTAATTTGATGTAGTCCCAGCTGTTTATCTTTGCCTTCACTATCACTGCTTTGGGTGATGTGTCTGTAAAGATGTCTTTGATGTGCATATCATGTAGTGTTTCGCCTGTATTTCCTTCTATGTATTTTATGGTTTCAGGTCTTATGTCTAGTTCTTTAATCCATTTTGAGTTGGTTTTTGAGCATGGTGTTAGGTAGTAGTCAAGCTTCATTCTTTTTCATGTAGCGACCTAGTTTTCCCAGCACCATTTATTGAACAAACTTTCTTTGCTCAAAATGGAGCTTTATTAATCATCATTTCAATCTTTGATATCACTGAAATGAATACTGCATTTGTGGACCATCTCAAGCTAGCTGGTATGAGAACTTAGCCTCAGAGACCCAGAAATAACAATTTACAACAAAATACCCCCTCTTGGTTCCACTGAATTGTCAGCCTTGGTGATTAATAAATGAAAAAAAAATGTCACACAGGTTCATCAGTTCAGAGAGAAAAAGATAACAATGTTAGGTGATTTCTTAGGGAATTGCTTCAAAAAATTGGTGCTAATTTGCAGATGCTTACAGTTTAATGTTTAGGTAGTAAGTTATAATTCAAAAATGGAATCAAGTAAATGAAGTAATTATTTGAATTAGAAGAACCAAACATTCACTAAAAGCAATAGAATAACTTATAGCTAAAATAATAGAATAGGGTACATAAATTTTAAAATCTAATAGTGAAACATTTTTAGTTAAAAACTAAATAAATGAAATAGACAAATTAAAAATAATATATATAGTTATACTGGGAAAAACTATGCAAAAGTAAATAAACTATAAATTAAAACTTAGCTTCTCTTATATGCATTTAGGTTATAATATCTTGCTATACTTATTATTAGGTAATTTTGTTATATTCACATGTTATAATTTTTATTCTATGAAAAGGAATATTAAACTATTTTTCAACTAGAGGGGATACATTTGAAATTATATAAAATAAACATTCTTTTATGAAAATGGAAGTTGTACATTCTCACTTGTGAGTTTTGCAAAATGTTGAGATGGTGATAATTCCCATTTTTATAAATTTATCCAAAGCTAAGTTTAAGATGAAACATTTTTCCATCTGTACTGCTGATTGCTTTTTAGGTTCTGTGATATCTATACATTGCTTTATTTTCTGTTTTTTAATGAACTTTTTCATAGAAAGTATTGCAGCAGTAAGTTCTTACTCCATAAACATATAAATATATACAGAAAATAGTGACAGGTGCAAAATTTCCTAATTTGTAGTGCGGAGAAACATCCATTTCCTGACTTCCCACATCTGCCGTGACTTTATGTTAAAATTTAGGCATCTCTCTCTTTCATGAAGACTGGAGTCTTTGAGATGCTAGACATTTCTGCTGATTCCCCTTAGTCTGCTACTACTGAGGTGTACATTTTTAGTTACGTATTGGACTAAAGTGAGCCAGTAGTTACAAATCTGAGTATTGGATCAAGAGGAAAAGTACTAAATTAGCTCCATGGGGACTCTAGTCTCCTTCTCCTCATTGCAGTCAGATTGATTTTCCTAAAACAGGACTTTTATATATCTCAATTGCTGATACATTTCCATTCTCTCAGAAAGAGAATAGATGTTGAAAACAGGAAAGCTTTATGTTGCTATATTATAATCTATATATAGCTGAAATTTATGTATAACTTAAAATTTATTATATTACAAAGTGTTGTTGTAGAATCCATTCTTATCAACCTTTCCAGCTTCATCTTCAATAGTCATTTCTATAACACAAAAACACAAACCATGCTAACTTCATCATTACTTTTTACTCACTATATCTTTTGCTACATTTTTACTGTATTTCCCAATGATGTTTTTTTCTACCACTTCCCTATGTGTCAAAGAGTTCCAATTTTGAAATTCTGTCCCAGAGTAACCTCCTTTCTTAGATCTTTCCACCTACATCCTCCCCTCAGGAAAATAAACAAACAAATCTCTGCGATTAGTATAAAATAGCAAGCCTTCTTGCAAGGACTTTATTGACACATGGTTTAGTTCAGTTACTACTTTAATGCTATACCTTGGCTTTTTACATGCATCTTTTCCTACGATGAGCAAAGAATGTGCATGACCCTTACTTATGTTGTTATTGCTTACACAAAATTATCCTCATGTAATTATACTAAAACAAATGATAAATAGTAAACATTTGATAAATAAGTGAATAAAATAATTAATTGCATTTGGGGCTTTTAAGAAATGAGGCTATTCCATAAATAATTTTGCCAATTCACTTGGGGAAAGCTATGTTAATGGTGCCAGCATTTTCTTTCTGTACAGCAGAGATTGAATTTGGCACTACTTCAGTAGGTTACTTGCTTATGTAAATGCAAAGCTCAAATATTATTCTGAAATAATATGAGAAACCAACAGAGTATGCGGTTCTTTTTTTTTAAATTAAAGATTTATTTATTTGTTTGTTCGTTTATTTGTTTATTTATTTATACATACATACAAGCATTGGGTACAGTCAGAAGGGCAGAGGGTGAGAGAATTCACCAGAGCCAGAGTGGGGAGCAGAGCAGGCAGAAGGACCGAAGTACACTGCTGAGGGGAGCAGCGGGTGGCAGGAGAGGTCTGAGCGCCATGTGGGACCCTCCTCCTGTGGCTGGGGAGCAGCTGGGGATCGAACCGGTGCTGCAGAGGCTGCGGGCAGCCTCGCAACCCAGCGCTCAACCGCTGCGCCACCAGGGAGGCCCAGAGTATGCTGTGCTTAATACCCTTGGTCTATGCTGACCTATAGGTCAAAAAAAGAGGATGAAAAATAAATGGATACCCCACCAGGTATGACCATCAGTGTGCACTCACCACCCAATTACCTACTGATCACCATCATAGCACCCTATTTTGGTTTCATCCTTCATTCCCTTCCCCTTGGTGCTTCAGTTCTAGTCAGTTATCAAGGGATGTCAGATTCCTTCACACTGTCATGGAAACCTGTTTCAAAATGTTGCCTCTTTGCCCTTTCCTGGTGCAGCAGGTTGAGCGCAGCGCTGTGGAGCTGTCCGCAGACTCTGCCACATGGGTTTGATTCCTGGCCGGCCAGGGAGATACCCACATGGTGCAGCAGACCCTGTCTCGCCCGTTGCTCCCCTCAGCAGTGTATTTCAGTCCGTCTGCCTGTTCCTCTCCCCACTCTGTCCCTGGTGAATCCGCTCACCCTCCCGTGCCTCTGACCTGTACTACAGTTCTTGTATAAAAAATAAATCTTTCAAAAAAACCCAAAATTTTACCTCTTTTCAAGATGTATATTTAAAAAAAAAACTAAATGTGCATTAAACTTTTACCAGTTCTTTACATTTCTACAAGAACCCTGAAAATAAATTAACTTATGTATAGAAAACACCACCTTAACTTAGTGATAAATAACAGCCTAGTGATTAATCTGGGTATTTAAAAGCACCCTGATTAGTATCATAAAGATGCATACTAATGTTGATCACCCATTCTTCATCAATCTCTTTTTTCACTATATGCTCTGAATAAGGCAGAATAATTGAACATTTCTTTTCTTCATGTGTGCTATTTAGTGCATAAAGGTATGCAAACATCACAGGAACTATACTTGTAGTGCACTATATTTCTTAAAACAAAACAAAACTTGAAATATAAAATATTTGTTATTTTAGTATGAATAAGTCAGCTTGCTTTCTTGGAAATGACCTATTATCCAATGCAAATACTGTCTATAAGGCTAAAGCCAGTGGAAGGCAATTTTATTATGTAAGTAACTTTTCCATATTCTATGTTTTGAATTTTTTTTAATTCATAGTATATGTACTTCAGTGTTTTCTTGCAGTGTTGCTAAAAGGCAATGTGCATTTTTAGCAAATATTTTATTTTCTACCAATATCAAATATCATGGGAGAAATGTTTTGACCATGATGCAATAAAATTCATAATTAAAACAAATACCTTGTAAAACATTTAAAAAGTATTTTGTTATAGCATAAAGGTTTTTTTAAAGATTAAAAATTTAAAGATTTTTTTTATTTATTTATGCATATAAGAACTGGGGTGCAGGGCCTGAGTGCAGCGCTGTGAAGCTGTCTGCAGCCTGTGCAGTGCCGGTTTTATCCCGGCCTGCCGGCAAGGGTCCAAAATGGCACGGCAGACCTCTCCTGTCATGCCCTCAGCAGTGGATTTCTTCAGTCTGCCTGTTCTGTTCCCCGCTCTGTCTCTGGTGAATCCTCTCACCCTTCCATGCATCTAGTCTGTACCCCGGTTCTTGTATAAATAAATCTTAAAAAAACTGGGGTGTAGGCCAGAGGTGTGGGTGCTGAGAGGATTCACCAGAGACAGAGTGGGGAACAGATCAGGCAGAGTGACTGAAATACACTCCTGAGGGGAGCAGCAGGTGAGGCAGGAGAGGTCTGTGCCATGTGGGTCAGCTCCCTGGCCAGGGATTGAACACATGCTGCAGTGGCTGGCAATAGCTCTGATAGTGCAGAGACTTTAACCCTTGCACCACAGAGAGGCCCAATTATAGCATAAAATTTTTTATGAAAAATTTCCATTGTTAAAATTTTCACAGGTGATATTATTTCCTTGACCTCAGTTTATACCTAAAAAAAGATGGGTACTAATGATTTAGTGATATTTTATATTCTCTATTTCTATCTTTATCCTATGAACAAATTATTTTAAAAGATAAGTTTAGTTATATAACCTGTCATATTCCATATATATTTTATGCAATGCATGATTTAAAAATCACTATTTAGGGCCTCCCTGGTGGCGCAGAGGGTTAAGCACTGTACTATGAAGTAATCAGCAGCCTCTGCAGCACGAGTTCAATCCAGGCTGGCCAGGGAGCAACCCACAGGACACAACAAACCTTTCCTGTCTTGCCCACTGCTCCCCTCAGCGTTGTATTTCAGTCAGTATGCCTGTTCTGTTCCCCACTCTTGTCTCTAGTGAATCTTCTCACTTCCCACCTCTGGCCTACATCCCAGCTCTTGTATGCATAAATAAATCTTTAAAAAATATATCTGTTTAGTATAGTTCTAAGTTATTAAATATAATGTGTGGTTGCTTTAAAAAGGTTTAAAGATTGGTAGTCATGAAATATTGATAAACAAGGTAGGGTAAAAGTGTTTTGTTTTTTCTTTTTGCCATCTTTAGAATTTTATCACATGAATAAATCTTATCTTTAAAATAAATTGATACTAGATATTAAATTTCTTTCAAAAACTATTTGTTGCAATTAAGGACAATTTGGTCTAAGCTCACCTGGGATATAAATCAGAAATCTTCATCTACACACCACACACCAGCTTTATATAGTTTTGTGATGTTGATCATTGCCTAAAGTAAAAGTCATTTAAGAAAAAAAAATCTGTTTCAATTATTTGAGGACAGTTTAAAGGTCTTTGAGAAAATTGAGTAAAGTGTCTTGAATATAAATTTAGGCTATACACTCTGCCTAAAATTCTTATTTCAAAAATGACCTCAAGCTATGACTTCTTGGCAGGAAAAAAAGTCTTCTACTCACACAGTCATTTAATTAAAAAAATGTCATAAGTACCTAAAGGGACAGTTGAAAAATGCATGTTTGGTATATCTCTGAAATACTTTAAAATCTTCAACAGAAAAAAACTGAACCAGTTAATTCTATTACACATCACTAAGCTTTAAATAAAGATTTGAATAATACTGTCCATGTAAAATCATTCAAGTAATTTGTATTCTTTGAGATTTAATTTTTATTTCAATGCATTATAGTGAGAAAATATAAAGAATACTTTTATTCCCTTTTTTGAAAATAATATTGTATGATGAAACTTAAATAATCAAAATCATGCATAAAGGTACTCATTTTTTCTAAAAATATGAAAACATCAACTATTAAAAAGGAAGTGGGGTTATTTATGAGAGTGTTCAAGTTGTGAAATGGGGTCCTTTTTACATTTTTAAGACTTCCCAGACTATGATGACAGTCATTGGTCATATGGAATACTGAACACTTTGAATGTGACTAGTCTGAATTATATGCAATCTAAGCATAAAATGCACACTGCATTTGGATCACTTGGCTGGAAAATATGTAGGATATACCATCTATAACTATATGTCAATTACATATTAAATAGATGATACAATGCTTATATCAGTTAGATAAAATATATTGCTAAATTAATTTAACCTGTTTTTTATTAATATGACAAGAAAAGTGAAAATTATATATGTAGTCCAGTGTGTATTCTACAGAATAGTGCTGTTCAAAGGGTTTATCCATCAGTTTATGTGAGATCTTGTTCGATTTTCTCTAATTATATACAATATATGGGGCCTCCCTGGTGGCGCAGGGGTTAAAGACAGCGCTATTAAGCTATCACCAGCCACTGCAACATGAGTTCAATCCCAGGCTGGCCAGGGAGATAGCCCACATGGTGCAGCAGACCTTTCCTGTCTCGCCCACTGCTCCCCTCAATTTCAGTAGACCTGCCTGTTATGCTCCCCACTCTGTCTCTGGTGAATCCTCTCACTCCCCCCTCTTCCCAGCACCTCTGGCCTGCACCCCAGCTCTTGCATGCATAAATAAATAAATCTTTAAAAAATAATAAATAAATAAATGCAATATCAACTTTGTTGAATTACAGTTTTAAAGTATATAATAAAGCATACATAATGTAAGAGCAGATAACCACCATTGGAAAGGAAAGAAAGACTCAAAAGTCAAGCAATATAATGATTTTAATATGTTACTGAAAAAAAAAAAATTTCAGTGCATGCATGTATTTATCAAATGAGGGAAATAAGATTGATATAAAAGTCTTATGAAATCCACTAAACATGAAATAGTCCAAATGTGCAAAATCGCTTCAAAGATACCAAAATTTATTAGGACACCAAAATTGTTTTTAAATATATTATAGGTAACAAAGTGCTAGAAAGGCTAGATCAGTAAGGGTTTAAGTGACAATGGAATATGCAGAGAGCAAGGCACAAGGAACAGCCGCCCAAACCATGCAGTGATCAGTCAGTTTCCTGTATACCTGAATAGTCCAGATAATCCAATGTTGATGGTTTTGAGTATTCTAATGACACACAAGTTCATGGTTTAGTTCTCATTGATCATGCAATTATAGATAACTTTTATTACCAGGTAAATTAACTATAAATTAAAATGGGGTTGCTAAAAATCTGGCTCATTGAACATTGGTTTGGATTTTCATATTTAATTAGTGGATTGCTATTCTAGCCTTATCTCTTTGGCTCCTTTCAGATTTTTTGTGGTATAATCTTTGTCTCTTCTTTGCTTTGTAAGAGTAAATTAGCAAGAGGGTAGTAATACCTGATGGGGATACCCCAATATTAGTTAAAAATAAATAAAATTTAAAAATTATCAAACATTCTCTAAATAAATGTAGCTATCTGATTAAGTTAATAAATTAATTGATTTTTAAAAAGTGAATTAGCATACCTGAGTGCAACTAAAAGAGGCCCTGAAAAATGGGAAAACCTTTTTGAAGGTTCATTTATAATCAAAACCAGCATTTGATATTAACATTAAACAAAGGTTTGTCAACCTTTCTGTTATTCCTAGAGCACACGTATAAAGACAAAATAAATAAAAGTAGATGGACTTTTTCATTGCTAAAATAGTAGGTGTAAAGAACTTGTTATTTTCACAACT
This sequence comes from Talpa occidentalis, assembly GCF_014898055.3. Classification (NCBI taxonomy): domain Eukaryota; kingdom Metazoa; phylum Chordata; class Mammalia; order Eulipotyphla; family Talpidae; genus Talpa; species Talpa occidentalis. The sequence continues at coordinate 16,036,752 of NW_023604972.1, forward strand.
CTGATAGAGTAAAGTATATTTCCCACCATTCTTACTTCACATCAGTGCAATCATGGTAATTTCAGCAGTTTTGCAGTACCTTATACTTCAGTTTATGAAAACAACAGTAACTTCTGGGACTTTGTTGTAAGAAATTTTATGTCACTAAAGATTGCTAAGGGAGGAGTTTGTGGCCAAAAAGCAGTAAAACTTCAGCTGACATTTTGAGGAATGGCTTATAAAAAAAATCTAAACAATGATAGATGAGCAGTGTGCGATTCTACTGAGACAAACATGTAGCCAAAAAAGAGATATTTACTATTATTTTTGTTTCACTTCATGAGAGGAGATCAGGAAAGAAAATTTTTCTTATTTACATAATTATTTCATGAGACTAAATTTAGTTGACTCTCAGGGTTTGAACAGGATGCAGAATATTGATAGTTTTGCAAGATACTTATTCCTCAAACATGAAGCATTTCAGATAACGCTTTCAGCTCTTTTGAGTATATTTATGAAATCCCTATTTCCAGTGACAATAAAATGCCTTAACTGTCTTGTTTGAATACCAGTTCCAAAGAGAACTTGACATGTCACAACGCCTTGTGCTTTCTTTTGGTTATTTTTCTCCCCATGTGGAATTACTCGTTTAATGTACATCTATGAGAAACTGCTAAGATCCATGAAAACAGAATCAATAATTCCTTGATTTTTATCTTTGGGTTTTCACAGTGACTGAAAGGGCTATTTTTTGATTGAAAGTTGAGCAATACCCAATTGATAACTTGGGTAATTTATTACAGAAAGTGTGAAGATATCAAGGTTTTATTTTTAATGCAATTGCAAGGCAATTCATTCTGCACATTCACCACAGTCTTAATGAAACTTATCCTGGTATTTCAACCAGAAGTAATCTCCCTCCTGAAAGCTTTCTCTTAGTGAACATCATTCCTCCTTGGATTAATAATGGTTGCAGACATGTTTTATTTTAGGGATTGCAATCTCAACGCCCACAGGAAATCAGGAAGTAATATAAATGTAAAGCCAGACTTGGGTAGTGGTGGTCAGAAAGTCAAACCAGGGATTCTCTGGTGGCGCAAGGGTTAGGTCTCAGCACTATCAAGCTATCAGCAGCCACTGTGGCATGAGTTCGATTCCCAGCCAGGGAGAAGTACAAAAGATTAAACAGTTTTTATAATTTTGTGTAACTTATATTAAATTTTAATGACCTTCCATAGGACTTTTTAAATGTACACAAATACAAGTATGCTTCTCTTTCAATACCTTGTTTTGCTACAGACAAGATGTTATACACATTCTTCTAAACCTTGATTTTGCATTGAGTAATTTTTCTTGGCAAACTTTCTGTATCAGCACATGAGATTCTTCTATTTTTTAAACCATGATATCCCATTATAGATATTTAGCATAATTTATTTATAGAATTCCTTATGAATGGACATTTCCGTGGCTTCCAATAATTTCCAATAATTACAGACAATGATTCACTGAGGAAATTTTGTGTGTATATGTATACATTCACATAATTTTAAATATGTTCAAAAATATTTTTAATTTCCCAAAATTAGAGCTGTTAGACACTAGTGTGTGCATTTTTATTTTACTAGATATGACCAAATTGCTCTTTGATAGGTTTTTATAATTCACAAATTCTTCAATACTGAATGGGCAGAACTGTTAATACATTCAATATTTGTGTCTAACTTAAAGCTTGTTACATAAAAACACATACACACATGTGCACAACACATATATAACTATCCACTTACTGCATTAGGCACAGTGAAAAACTTCATAATCATTACTTATTACTTTATGCCTACTTGGCTAGTCTATTATTATCTCATTTTATAAAAGATACTGAGAATAAGAAAAGTAATTTGAGCAAAGTCACAGAGTTATCAGAGGCAGAGCCAAAACTCAAACTTAAAATTCTATCAGGTACCAGTCATTCTCAAAATGCATCATGCTAGGAGATAGTCCTTCATTCATTCTACAAACATTTATTGAAAGTCAAGGTTATGTGAGATCATACCAGATGTTGAAAATATAAATTCATTTAGGGTTCAGTGGCTTCTTTTCATCATTGTTGAAATCTGACAAGGAAATATGCATGCTAACATGGACTCCAAAACAATGTGAAACACTTAAGTTAATACATGCATTCTCGAGAGTGCTACATACATAAAACTTTCAGAAAGTGCTTCACAGGGAAAGGAGCATCTTTTCCTGAGCAATAGCAAGTTCACCAGATTCCCAGTCTAACAGGTAGACTGAATCTTCAAGCTGTTTAGAAATATGCTGTGTTAGCTTGCTAAAAACTTGTGGAAGTGTTTAGGTACTGACAAAGGAAGAGAGGGCATTTAGATTGTGGTGATGAATTCTAGAGGCTGATGAGGTCAGGCACAAAAAGTAGAAAAAAATGCAAGCCTAGGATATCAGCTTAATAAGTTGCTGAGAAGCTCTGCTAACTTTGCTTTGAATTTAAAATCACTTTTCATTCCCACACCAAGGTCAGCGGACTAAAGCATCATCGGATACTGTATTGCCACATTCATCTCCTTCAAACTCAGAGGATGACCTGTTTTATATCTCACTTAGAATGTCCAGGGATGTCTGAATTGCCTATAACACCCCAAGAAGAAGATGTTCTCACTTAGAAATAATATAGAGCCATACTTTGAGAGCTATTGTCAAGATTTGTTATCTTAAGGAACATGACAACCTAACAAAATTAGGTGATCAGATAAAGAAAGGAAAAAATTCAAACCCCATGGAATATAAGCATGACAATAAGGGGATTAATTCTCTAAAAATTGTTTACTATTGATTAGTTCAGTTAAAACAGCACCTGCAATATAATATCCAGGTACTGAAATAGCCAAGAATTAAGAATTCTAATTAGAAGGACCGTTGAGTCAGCAGTGAACACACGGAGGCCAAGGTAAGCTAATAACAGGAACATTTTATTAAGGCATAAGTCACAGGTTGACCTGCTTCCAGCTATACCCACAGCTAAATGATACAGCAGCTGAAATCCTGACAAAGCAAGTCAAAGGGCCATTGGTCGGTCCTAAGCAGAGCTAATTCTAAAAAGAAACACTTTCCAAAAGTGCACCGCCCAGCATTCTTTGTAGAACCTTCTTTAAGATGTTTTCTCATACTATACAACTCTTATCCCATTTAATGTTGAATACAAACAAAATTATAAACAAATAAGACAAAATGGGAAATAAGTCTAGGCTATATATTTTTTTTTTCAAAACTGAAAGAAAAATGAAAAAGAAAATGTGAAAGAACAAGAAGTAGGTGGCTGTGAGGATGTGCTAAGAGAATGAGTGACAGAGCAGGAAGAGGGAAGAAAGCTGATATAAAATGTGAAAAATGTCAATGGCACAAATGGTGAACTGTTAGTCTGTGGTGCCCTCAAGCAAATGTGTTTGCTGTTTACGATACTACATTTGTCAGCTCCATCAATGTTTAAAGTGAGTTTACTGGAAATGGAAAGAAATCATTTAAGAAACTTTTTTTTTCCTAACTAGGTTTACTTATTTATCCCTTTGTTGCTTTCTCTTTTAAAATAATATTGATAGGAAAAAGCTTTCTTATACAGGAAAGCTGTGTTTGATATTGGTTTGTTTTAAGTGGCGTCTAGATCATTCTTGCCAGTTTCTCAACATTCTGTTAATTTAGAATGGTATGAGAAAACCAATGGCAATCCAGATATGCTGATAAATTGAAGTTATATGTCTCATTATCTTTTATTGTACATAAAAATATTATTTACAGGACTTAAACTCAGTCTACCTATATAGTTTTATTTATTAAATTCTACTAAAATCTTACAAATGCTACTTTAATATTATTTAACATAAGATTTTATATTAGATTTCTAACATAATATTAAGATTATCAAAATGTATCCTTTAATTTTCACATAAGAAAGTAAAGAGTTTAGTATTTGACTAGTCCAATGTTACCAGATGAGTTAATGGCAAAATGTGCTAGAAAAAAATATTTGGACTTTTTGTCCATCATCCTCATCAGCATCATGTTATATTTCTGAGTTAATAAGGCTTTAAATGTGAGTTACATAAATGGAAGGCATGCATTTTGTGCTAATTTCTCAGTAACATAGTTTTACTTTTTAAAATGCATTTTATCTGAATTATTCTAGTTTTGTGACTCATATTTATACATAATGTATTTATTTACTGATTTTTTTCAGCATGATTTTTAACCTCTGAGACATTTCTTGTCAAAAAATTTCAAATGTCCTCACATTTACATTTTACAAACACACTGACTACTTTAGATTGCATTTTCTTTTTAAGAATATGGTTTATAAAAGTTTGGGTCATTTTTTTTAAAGATGAATTTAAGGTCAATGTCTTAAAAAGATGAAATGAAGTAAACATTTCTCTTTTTGACAGAAATTTTTTTGTGTGTGAAAAATCACAAAGCCTTTAAAAATCTTAGAAAGTGAACTCTTCTAGAGCTAATTTCTCTGAATACCACCTCAGTCTATTCTGACAGCTAGACAATTAGCTGAATGTAGAAGTGTAACTTTTTTATTTCTTATATTTATCTTCCTTTTGTGTGACTCAAGACACAAAGCAAAGGACTATATAACTTCATGTAGTCATTTATAAACACATGGCCCTTCCCTAATAAAGCTTAATCTTTTTTAAAGAGGAATGGTAAGCCAAGATGGGAACAAAGAAAAATGAATGACACTGTGTAGGGTAATAGTCAGGCTTTTCTGCCCTCCTGCCATTAGGACTGATGAGGGATCGCTGCGAGTCTGAATGCATGCCTGATGGGGGGCACCTGGAGTAGGGTGTGGGCATCTGCAGGTGGGTACACCTGGGCTGAGACCAGGGTTATAAGGGTGGTGTCACAGAACAAAACCACCAGAAGGTAACCAGCAGAGAAGCAGAGGCCACAAGAGAACGGCAGAGAGCCACAAAGAGTGAAGACTTGCTGGGGGCTGGGAGGCCTACCAGCCTCCTGTCCCTCTCCCCACCCCAGGCACCCCTGCCTGCCCTGTACCTGGTAAACTCAATAAAAGCCTGAAAAAGTCACCAATGGCTCTGGGAACCTCCTTTACTGGTCTGCTAGGGTCATAGACATCCTGTCCTATCCATTCCTGGCACTATACATTGTAACAATATATATGTTATTTCATATGATGATGTAGTTTACTATTATATTCCCTTAATATATCTCATACTTATCACTTCCCGCATCTTTAGGTGCCACCAAGAAGAATGTTTTACAGTAGGTAAAATTGAAAGTGATTGTTGCTATAATAAAAGCAATCGTTTTGTTTCCATGATTAGCCCCTTTATAAAGTTCAGATTCAGCATCAATATTGTCAGATTAATACAACTTGCAGAGGAAGCCCTAAAGTGCTGGTCTCTCTTTTATTTTTTTTAATATATTTTTTTAAAGATTATTTATTTATACAAGAACTGTGGTATAGGCCAGAGGCACAGGAGGGTGAGAGAATTCACCAGAAACAGAGCGGGAAGCAGAACAGGCATATAGACCAAAAACACTGCTGAGAGGAGCAGCAGGCAAGACAGGAGAGGTCTGCTGCGCCATGTGGGTTTCTCCCTGGCCAGTCGGGAATAGAACCAGCGCTGCAGAGGCTGCGGATAGCTTCAAAATGTGGCGCTCAACCTGCTGCACCACTGGGGAGGCCCAGGTGATGGTCTCTTGAAGGGGAAATAAATTCTGGAATTGCCTGGAAGACCTGAAAATTCTTCATATGTGGACTAAAGCAACTGTACATTTCAGCATGGTAGGAAACGTTTTGTGCTTTCAGGATATTTCAAACCTTTTAAAAATAAGCAAAAAAGAGAAATTCTTGCAGAAATCTCATTTATGTAGAGACAATAATCAGGATTGTCTTTGGCATGGTAACCAGAGACAGAATTTTCAATATTTTAAATTTTGATCAATAAGTCTATTGGAAGCTTTTTCATATTGTGAATGGGGTGTGTGTGAGTGTGTGAGTGTGTGTGTGTGTGTGTGTGTGTGTGTTGCCATTGAGTTTAACATTCTCTGCTCAAGTCTCAAAGGCTTACTTAGAATTTGACTTTGTTGCGCTTTGCCATTTACCCTGAATAATGGTTTTTTGAAGTGGGCTTTAATCCAATGGAGTGTATACTTTGTATCAAAAATTTCAAGTAGGTGATTTCCTTCTTGCAGGATGAACTATATCTTTAGGATTGAGGGGTAGAACATAAAAAAAGAAATATTCCAATTTCCAGTACTCTGATGCTTTCTCTGTGTATTTACGTCTCCAATATTTCTTCTTCTCCATCTAAGTTTGGTGGCCAAGTTTCATTTCTCTAAGGCTATAGATGTATAGTTACACATAAATGCTGAATGGCTTGTTCTTATTTTATGTATTATAATATATTTTTTATTTAATGCCTAAATAAATTTCTTTTTAAAAAAGATTTATTTATGCATATAAGAATTGGGGTACAGACCAGAGATACAGGGGGTGAGAGGATTCACCAGAGACAGAGTGGGGAGCAGAACAGGCAGATTGAGTGAAATACACTGCTGAGGGGAGCAGCAGGCGAGGATGGAGAGGTATGCTGCACCATGTGGATATCTCCCTGGCTGGGGATCGAACTCACGCTGTAGTGGCTGCAGATAGCTTCATAGGTCTTAATCCCTAGTGCCATCAGGGAGGCCCCCTTTTATTTTTTTTAACAGTCTACTCCAACCCCTCAATGAAATCACCTATAGCTTATTACAGTTGGTGTGCCCTACATTGAATATCCTTTGCTATTCTGGAACAAACTTATCTCTTTGACAATTTTAAGCCTGCCTCAGTTTACTTTTTTATTTATATTGGCAAATCTAAAAAGGGAGCCCCATTCCTTTGGTTTTAGAGACTATTACAGAAAGGAAAACAGAAGCAGCTAAAATTAGAAGATTTCCTTTACATTTGCAAAGGTTTAAGCTAATTGATCAGCTGAAAAGGAAAAATCTCAAGGACTGGATATTTGAGAGATTACCCTTCAGCAGAGGAAAAATGGATATTGCTTCCATATGTTATGAGACCTAAAAGGGATTTACTGAGGGTTGATATCTGATAGTTGAAAAATTTCACTTCAAGAATTCAAGATAGGGCCTCCCCTTGTGGCGCAGGTGGTTGAGCGCGGTGCTGTGAAGCTGTCCACAGCCTCTGCAGCACCGGTTCCATCCCTGCCAGCCGGTGAGGGTCCCACATGGCGCGGCAGACCTCTCCTGTCACGCCCGCTGCTCCCCTCAGCAGTGTATTTCATCAGTCTGCCTGTACTGTTCCCCACTCCATCTCTGGTGAGTCCTCTCGTGCATCTGGAATGTACCCTGGTTCTTGTATAAATAAATAAACAAAATCTTAAAAAAAAAAAAGAATTCAAGATGGTCTACTAAGTATGTGAAAAAATCTCCTCCTTTACCCAATAATGGAAATTACAGAAAACAAATGTGCTAAATTCATAGTGAATTAGATAATTGTTAGAGAAATGTCCTTATTGATAAACTCTCAATGTAAGAAACCATGTGCAAAATCAAACCTACATGCAATGGGGAATACTTGGCAATAATATTTGCTTTCTAGTCTCTTTGGATTAAAAAAGGAGAAATTGATAAACACTATAACAGAGATTAACTAGTCCATGAGGAAGAGCCTTGCTGTTTCTCTCTCACAAGATTATAATTTAAACATGAAACATCCAAATCCTGTTTTTTCATTAGTAATATATACATATAATATAAAAATATTTTACTACATATATGAATCTATATAAAAGAATGTCACTATTAGAATTAAATAAATTAGTGTGCCAATTTTATATATTACTAAACCCAATTATGCATTGCAGCATGAGAAAATTTCTTCAAATTAAGTGGATTAAATCAACAAAGGTATATTATTTTGGGGCCTCCCTGGTTGCAGAAGGGGTTAGGATGCAACCTATGAAGCTATCCACAGCCACTACAGCACACGTCCTATAAATGGCCAGGGAGCTACCCACATGGCACAGCAGACCTCTCCCGACTCGACCGCTGCTCCCCTCAGCTGTGTATTTTGGTCAATCCACCTGTTTTGTTCCCACTCTTTCTCTGGTTAATCCTCTCTCACCCCTCCCCCACACCTCTGGCCTGTACCCCAGTTCTTGTATGTATAAATAAATAAATGTTTTTTTAAAAGGTATATTATTTTCATGTTTATCATCACAACTAAATTTCTTATCTAGGTTACTGTCTTTAAGTCTGTGTTTATTTTAAATAAGTCATTGGCCTATATTTCCCTCTTGACCCTCAACATTTCTCAATTTAATAGCAACTTCCTTGGGCTCCAGCTCAGTTTAAAGATTGATGAGACATAGCAATGTCCTTAATCCAATTTTGATTAGGTAGTTCACAGACTTTATAAAGTGGAACACAGTAGCATCTGGCTTAATCTACAGCTTTACAATACTTTTAATTTCTTCAGTTTTGGGTACAGACTAGTTGATTAATTTAAGTGCTTCATATAATGATTCACTCAATCATTTGCAATTGCTGGCCATGGACAGAGAACTTTTAACTTCGCCAAATACTATACTCTTTGTCTTCAATTATGGACATGATACCTTATGACAAAGAATATTTTTCTCATAGTACCTGCCTAAGGGAAATAAGAAGAAACCAGCCAGCACACACATAGTTTTTGAAAGTTTTTGTCATTTCCCTTTCAACAAAATTGCCATGAGTTCTCAAACTTCACATGTCTAGACACACTAACCACCTAACCACCTAACCATGGGACTAGGAAAAAAAACACAAATTTCATCCAGTAAAGCGTTGTGTTAAGAACTTGTGGTTCTATTACTGAGGAAGAAAATATTGAGGAAAAAAATTCAGTAACTATTACATTAGACACATTTTTTTTAATTTTTTAAAAATATTTATTTATTTATTTATTTTTATTTATTTATTTTTATTTATTTTTCATACAAGCACTGGGTACAGTCAGAAGCGCAGGAGGGCGAGAGAATTCACCAGAGCCAGAGCGGGGAGCAGAGCAGGCAGAAGGACCGAAGTACACTGCTGAGGGGAGCAGCGGGCGGCAGGAGAGGTCTGCGCACCATGCGGGACCCTCCTCTGGTAGCCGGGGAGCAGCCGGGGATCGAACCGGCACTGCAGAGGCTGCAGGCAGCTTCGCAACCCAGCACTCAACTGCTGCGCCACCGGGGAGGCCCACATTAGACACATTTTTAACTGGAAGGAAAATACAAATTAAAAAGATAAAATAATTAAAAGTCATTAACTTTTTTGCATTTTTCCCTCATGAAACTATATCTACATATAAAAGTAAATAAATAAAAATTATGTTGATACATATAATGAAAACAAAAAAAAAAACTATAGATATAGAAAGATCTTGGAACAGATTTGAAATTAACAGCTATAGAAAACAAATTTTAAAACAGGACAGATATTTTCTTTTGTTTTCTCTCACATTTCACATACACACCCTCTCAATTTAGCCATCAATCCTTAAGTTTATCTCAAAATGCCTTAGCAGATATTTGAGAATAGTGAGTCTAGTATAGACTAGAAACATTTTGCTTTACAGAAATTTTACAATTTTTTCCCTAAACATTTCAATATCCCTTCAGTACTCCTAGAGAAATGTCTTGAATAATATGCATGCCCTTCAAAGAGAAAGTAATTTTTGGTTTGCGATGGTGGCTTGTGGATGGATGCCATGGAAGCAGAAGCAGAAACTAATTAGATAAATTAGATCCTGCATGCTGTCTGAATCCCAAAGAGAATTATTTTCCACATATAATTTAATTTAAAGAGACAACAAAGTAATTTATGTATTTCTGCTTTCAGAAATACAATGGTTATGTTCAATCATCTTCAAACATCAATACTTTTAGCCAACTGTTTCAGAAACCGTATGATCTTGTCAAGAACATGTATAAATTGAGAGAACTACCCAATAAGCTCCAAAAGAGAAAATGTGTATATCAGTTGTAAATAATGATTGTTTCTTTACTACAGAATCCAAAGACTATCCAGGAAAGCTAGATGCAGAACTCATGAGCAAAAAAAAAATCTTTTAAAGCACACACAAAAAATGACTAACATTTTTCTATCCTAAATTTTAGAATAAAAAAGTTATTTATTTTGCATAATTCCATTATCTCCTTGAGGAAGCATTCTAAAGAGTCTATACAATTGGGATTATATAAATATTGCAATAAAATTTGAATTTGTATTTAAATAGATAAAAAATATATAGAAGAATTTGCATTTATTTATCACCAAAGTAATTATAGTTATAAACTAGTACTCTAGGCAACATTGCTTGAAAACACTGTATATGACTCAGAGGCATAGGATTGTACCTCTTCAAATCTATATTACCACACCACATCTAATGTCAAAGCACCATAGACCTCCACCAAACTCCATGCGCCACTCCTACCAATTTGCCCCTCTCTCTGGTTGTCTCAAATCTACAGTCACATTTCTAGAATTGCTTTTAGTTTGGTTCTGTCTGACCTTTCATTTTGTTTTTCTCTATTTCACTTAAGAGTGAAACCATCTGGTATATGTCTTTCTCCTTCTGCCTTATTTCATTGATCATGATCCTGCCCAGCTCCATCTATGGAGTTTCAAATGACGTCACTTAAATGGGAACTACATAAAAACAAAAAAGGAACAAACAAAACTAAACCAAAAGAAACTTTAATATTCTGAGAACTGAAGCTACTAGTTGGAGAGGGTGGGGTGGAGATCAGATGATATGGGTGACCCAATGGACAGCAGTGAGGATGAAGGATATCTTGGTGGTGGTGTGGTGTGGTAACACATACCTGAAGCGTGTGAACCTGAACCTCTGAATCATATACAATGTTGCAAATCAACAGTAACTCAATTAAAATAAGATATTGGGTCATCAGTTGTAACAAGGTTTCTAGACTACTCAAGATGCAATCATAGGGGAAACTATGGGCATATTTGGGAGCCTGGTTAAGAATTATATGGGAACTGTGTACCTTCTGCTCAAATATTTGTAAGCCTACGCTTCTATAAAATTAACTTGTATTATTTTTTTAAAAATATGTATGATAGATGATAATAACATTTATTATGTATTAATATTTACTTCTAAATAATGTAAATGCCACTTTAACTTCTTTGTTGCTTAATTCATTTAAAGTTTTTAACTTCCTAATATATTGGCTTAGTTAGTAATCTGGCTTAGTTCACTGCTTTCAGTGGTTTCCAATTAAAACTTTTTATTCAGAAAATATAGAATAAATAAGATTTTTCCTCATATAAATGCCTTTTTCTCTTAAATTGTCAATTTTTATAAACATTCTCTATATTTGAGCTTAAAAATAATAAGTATCTACCAACTATTTTAAGTAAGTCCTAGATATAGCCATTTTGTTTAATTATAATTGTATTATAAAAATATTCTATATCCCTATGAGTTTATGAATGCTTTAGTCATGAAACACTGGGAATATTTATCATTTTCTTTATGTGTTAGCAAGGTTATTATTTTTCAGATTTCTGGAATTTTGTCTTATATATTTGAATATATAACATTGATGACATACTTGTTTACAAATATATTTTTCTTTGGATTTGACACATATATTGTTATGAGATCATCCTCTTGAACTCTTTTTTTTTTTTAAAGATTTATTTATACATCCAAGAACTGGGGTACAAGCCAGAGGTACGGGCATGAGAGGATTCACCAGAGAGTGGGGGAATAGAACAAGCTAATTGACTGAAATTCACTGCTGAGGGGAGCAGCAGGAGAGTCAGGAGAGGTCTGCTGTTCCATGTGTGTAGCTCCCTGGCTGGGGATTGAACTTGTGTTGCAGTGGCTGCTGTGAGCTCCACAGATTGTGTCTCAACCCCTTGAGCCATCAGATAGGCCCTCCTCTTGAGCTCTTCAGTCTTTTGCCACTTAAAATTTCTTTGTGCAATTTTTTGCATAGATCTGACCTATATTTTGATATGTATTTATCATATTTTTGTTTTAACTGGATTTGTGATTATCTTATTTGCGTTTTACTTAATATTTCCTATTCTATGTTAGTATACTCCTTGGGTTATTTGAGTTTTTCCTCCTTTAATTTGACTTTCTTTTAATAAATGTTCTGTAAATCATCTCAATGGTCACCCTATGTAATTCATGTGTGTATATGTACTTTAAACTAGTTAAACGACCAAAAGTTTGTTATATATAATTTATGCTAGGAGAATTTAAAAACAGAGTTTCGAGAACACAATTTAATAAGCATACATAAAATATATAAATAATAATGATATGAAGCAGTATAAAGCTGCCATGAGGTTATTATTTAATCTTATAAAATTAGATTTTTCCAACTTTATATACATATTTCCAGAGAAGCAAAAGTAAACATTATTCTTCAAATTTGCAATGCTTCTTATATAATATTACATACAAAGATAGTTACATTACAATAATTACAGAAGCAAAGTACATAAAGAAATAGATAAAAATTTGTTTATAAATCTATACACACATTAGCTTTCATAGATATATTCTTTAATGTGTCAGCAGAGTATTAAAAGTAACAAAATCCCAGAAAAAATGAGCATATCTACCATGCAGTCTTTTTTTTTTGCTAGTACTCTTCTCTAGAAAAATAAACCAGGGTATCTTTGATAAAGGGCTGATGTAGGACAAGCATAGAAAACAACAGAAGATGAATCTCATGAAAGTTTCAGTGCCAACAAGTAACAATGTGCTCAAAACTGCAATTTGTGGAAGAGGAATGTCAAAAGAAATGTTAACCAACTGAAAGAGTTAGTAATGCACAAAGCTGGAATATGTTGAGCCAAAAAATAAAGTAATAAGGGATTCAACTCCAAAGTATAAAAACAATAATAGTGAGTATGTGCTGACATAAAGGATGATTAAATAAATAAATAAATAATTGGAATAATCAATGTAGAAGAATCCCAAATAATTAGTGTAGATACTCAGTTGTCAAGGAGATGCTGTGAATTCCTTACATCCTAAATGATGGCTATGCCTCATGAGTGAACGCTGTCCAAAACAATTATACAGTAATGTCTGGGGGAGAATAGCCTGAGGTTAGAACATTCTCAATCATATGATTAAAGGTAAAATCAGAAGTGATGCTATATTCATACAATATACCCTTAAAGTATTCTATAAAAACATCACTCTACATCTCTGGTCTTTCAATAACCAAAATTACATAATCCCATATTTACATATAAGAAAAATATCAGACAAATTCCATTAGTGGGGTCTTCTACAAAATACCTGCTTTTTAAAAAAGATTTTAAAAAAATTATTTATGCATACAAGAACTGAGTGTATGCCAGAGGGGCAGGGTGTGAGAGGATTCACCAGAGACAGTGGAGAGCAAAATAGGCGTACTACTGAAATACACTACTGAGGGGAGCGTGGGTGAGACAGGAGAGGTCTGCTGTGCCATATGGGTCAGCTCCCTGGCCGGGGATGGAACTCATGCTGCAGTGGCTGCAAACAGTTTGATAGTGCTGAGACTTAACTCCTTGTGCCACCAGGGAGGTCCCCAAAATACCTACTTCTTTTTTTTTTTAAGATTTATTTTTATTTATTTATTTATACAAGCACTGGGTACAGTCAGAAGCACGGGAGGGTGAGAGAATTTACCAGAGCCAGAGCGGGGAGCGGGGAGCAGAGCAGGCAGAAGGACCGAAGTACACTGCTGGGGGGAGCAGCGGGTGGCAGGAGAGGTCTGCGCGCCATGTGGGACCCTCCTTCGGTGGGGAGCAGACGGGATCGAACCGGCGCAGCAGAGGCTGCAGGCAGCTTCACAACCGGGCGCTCAACCGCTGCTCCACCAGGGATGCCCAAAATACCTACTTTTTGATTCTAAAATTAAGGTCACCAAAAATAGACAAGATCCCTTAAGTGTATATTACAACCCAATATAATATTGTGGAAACAAGACTATAACAAAAAAAGATATTAAATATAAATTAAAGAATCTCAGTAAATTATGCAATTTAGTAAATAATCATGCATTAATAACAGTTTATTCACTAATCAGAATAAATGAACAATGCTAATTGAAAAATATCAGAAGAAAATGGTATGGGGTAGCTGAATATTTTTTCTGTAATTTTGAAACTATTCTTAAAAAATGAAGTCTAATTCAACTTGTACCATAGCAAGATTTACTTTTTTTTAAATTGTAACTTTTCATTAAAATATTTGAAGGACTACTTAGTCTTTCTTAATTAAACACATTTTATTTTGAAAGAGGGCACTTGCAAAGAGATTACATAACCCAAATAAATGAATGACTAATAACAAAATTGCAAGAAATCCAACGACTTCCTCATTAATCTTGGGAAAACTCAACTCTGATTTTATAACTTCCTTGCCAAAGTAAACTATGGTTGCCAAATTTTTTTTTAATAGCATCTGCACTTCTATTTTTGGTTTTAAAATCTTATCTTTTCTCAGTTCATATCCAAAACCTGTTTTTCATATCTACATGATACAGTCTCTGTCTTCCAGTCAAGCTTACCTATTTGTGAGAAATAAAAATCTAAAGCAGAATATTTGCCCACTTGGCAAACTGTAAGCAGAACTGTCCCTCCTTCTGAATATTCTGCCCCTGTCTTCATATGTTGACATTCTGCTCATCTTCTAGAGGTAAATTTTATAACCAAAAAAGTCATTTCTGATTACATTAGGAATGAAATTTCATTTCAAATACAAAGTTTCTAGTATAACTTCATTGTCCTCTATAGTGAGAATTAATAATTTGAAATTATCTTGAACTTATAAGATGTAATTTATGTTATTAAATATTTATTCAACGTGACATTAATGAAAATTAAAAGACAAATAAAAGGGAAATAAAATTTATGAAAATCAGATGGTGAGGAATACAGCAGAAGGGATTTGAGATGTTACCAGTAGCTAAACATGCCAATCAAGTATGGGCTGGGTACATAATGCTGTAGAATGTTCCATGGCAGAACTACAAAATTAGACAAAAACTAGAACCTTGACTACTACAGGGGGAGAGTTCTGGTTATTTACATGTTATGTAGCTGGCAAAGAAGATAGGTCAGAAAATACAATTTTGATAAATATCTTCCATGTCCTTAGAAGTTTACTTCACAATATTAAACACATGATCAAAATGGCTCCTAAAAACACTTTCCAAAAGAATTTTAGGAATAAGAAACGGGATTTGGATTGATTAAGATGTTTGAAAACCAGGGAAAAAGAAATAAAAAACATTAAAGTAGCCACTGCAACTTTCTCATGATTAATGTTTGTATTGGATAACTATACTTGGTTCTTTTTTAGTTCATTCAAACAATTTCTGACAATTTAGGGTGTTTAGATCATGTAGATTTGATGCAATAATTGATATAATTAGTTAAAATCCACTATTTCTATAATTTTGCTCCATCTGTTCTTTATTTACATTTTTCTCTTTCTCTGACTACTTTTGGCTTGAGTGCATGTGAATGATTTCACTTTATGTCATTTTTTGGCTTATTATAGAGAAATATGTTTTGTTATTTTAATAGTTGCTTTAGCATTTAGAACATATATACATATATGAATTATATTCTCACTTTAAGTAATGTTAAACCCACTCTGTAGAACACAAAACCTTAAAGGTGTATACTTCTATTACCCTCATCCTGATTATTATACTATTATTTTCATATATTTTACTTTGATTTAGGTTATATAAACCCCACAACATATTGATATCATTTTTCTTTATGTACTATTTCTTCAGAGTGATTTCACAAACAAGTGAAAAGCATGGTTTTATATTTATCTGAATATTAAGCATTCTTTATCTTTTCCATATTTCAATTTCTCATTATTTTCCTTCACCTTGAGGATTAACATTTCTGATGTGATGATGGTACAGGTTTAAAAGTTTTTATATCTCAAGTCTTTGCTTTGGCATCACTTTTGGAATGTAATTTGCTGAAAGAATCTAGCTACACAGTATTTTTTTAGGACTCTCCCTTTGTACTTAAATTATTGTTGACATTAAATCTGCTTCAATTATTGTTGACAATAAATCTGCCTCATCTTTATTTCCCTTCTGTTTTCATATGTTCATGATATCTTTTCTTTTTCTCATGATGTTAAAGGTTTTATCACTGATATTAAACAAGTTGATTATAATGCCCTTTGGGTGGTATTCTTCTTTATTATAGTTGCAATTCATTGAATTTCTTGGAATTTTGGATTTGTAATTTTTATATAATTTGGAAAATTTGCTCATACTTACTCCAAAATTTTCTCAACTGCCCTTACCTCACCTTCTAATATTTAAGTTAAATCTATATTTAACTCACTGTTGTTCTGTTAATATTTTTTTCAGTATTTTAAAAATCTGAAATTCATTTGCTAAAGAATATTGTCATATATTTAAATTACATTATTTTTTATCTAATTTGTCTTAAATCAATCCAGTTTACTTTGATTTCAGAGATCATATTTTCATTTCTAGAAGTTCTCATTTTGTTTCTTTATATCTTTCATTTTATTTTATTTTTTTCTGTAGCAGCTTCACACAGTACTTATTTGAACAGACAGGGTATATTTTTTTTTTGTCCTTGTCAAGCATTTCTGTCATTTGTGCCTTATGGAAATGTGTTTCGACTGGTTGGTTTTTCTAGTTATGTTTTATATTTTTCTTCTTCTTTGAGTGTTCGGTACTGTTTTAAGATATGTTAAATTGAAAATTTTACTTTATTAGTTGATGGAGTTGCTCCTATATGTCTTTCTGGGCTTTGTTCTAGAATGTAGTTGAGTTACTTGGAAACAATTTGATCATTTTCCCACTTGCTTTTTTGTTTCATTAGGGTAGTTCAACAAAGCTTTTCATCTAGAGCTTTGTAGGTCTTACTAGAGACAACAATCTTGTATAGATTTCCAGTTAAGACCTTGTGAGTCAGGATATCTTTCCATTCTGGCTGGTGGGAATGTAAAAGATTCCTGGCCATGTGTAATTTCCAATTTTATTCCACTTGATCATTTCTGCAGTCCTTTCCCTATATGTAGATTTTTCATAAGCAACTTGAACACTTGAGGGAAACACTGCTTATATCCTTATTTTTTCATTCTCTCTATGTCTCTGTCTCTCTCTTTCCTCTTCTCCCATAGCTTCCTCTCTCCTCTCTTTCTTTAAGTCTCCCTGACCCCCATGGTGTTCACCTTGAATTCTAGTGACCTTGATTTTCCTTAACTATGAGCCCGGTTTCTTCAGCTGAGGGCTGTAGTCAGTGTCTGCTCAATTCCTTGTGCTTTTGCTGGGAAATTAATTTAGTTAGTAAACCAGAGTCATCATAATTTTCAATTCCTTATTTTCCTTTTGTCAGTTATCAGTATCCTGCCTTGTCTCTTTTCCAAAATCTAAAAATATTTACTCTTCATAATTTCTCTGTTTAAATTCTTTAAGCTGGGAAGGTAAATTTGGTACCTGTTCCTTTGTCATGAGAGGAAGTGGAAAGTTCCGGAAGGGTTAAAATTGGCAAATGGTATACGGGAAAGATGAAGACTTTTTTGTGAAAGTTTAGGTAATGAAATGAAATGTTTCATTTAATCTGATATAGGTGGTAAGGAGAAAGAGGACTATATTATTTGTATATTTGGATATACAAAATAACCACTTATTAGTTCAGTTAGAAAAGTATTATTTAGAATTGAAGGGCAAAAATAATTGATATTGAAGTAAGGTGATCCTTCTGTTATTCTACCTGTAGAAGTTGCAATTTAAAAAATACAGCATAAAAAATACCGGATCTTGGGATACCACTAGATGGATATGAAAGAAATGAAAACAGAAAACCACATAAAAAATAAATTTTAATAGAGATCTGCAAATAGTATTTCAATATAGATGGACTTCTGATTCAATAACTGACTTAATTCTTACTTTCCTAAATTCTATTCTTCAGGGATTGAAATAAATTCCATGTAACACTAAGATTTGAAAACACAATGGTGAAGAATGTTTTTATTTTGAATCAAAACATTTATTTGCTCCAACATTGCTTGCTCTCAAGTTGAATTTATCTCAGAAAAAAATTTAGGTCTGATTTTATGTTTTACCCTACATTCAAACTTAAATCTTATTTTTATAAAGAATTTTTAGATATGAAACAAAATGAGTTTCTCCCTCCTACTTCCCTTGAAATATTCATCATTCAAACACATGCACGCACAAAAATAATGTTGAGTTTTGTTTCAGGTTAACAAGATAGATGAGGTGGCATCTTATTAAGTGATAATTTGTGAAATATTCTGTTGCTAATGAAATCAAATGCCACCCTGATTGCCTTCCAAAACCCAAATTTGGAAGTACCTATTATGCCCAATACTGACAAGGCAGGAAATATGAACACTTGAACTTAGCATCATGAAACAAGGGAGAAAATCTTCCAAACATGTACTGCTCTCTAATGAGCTGCAGAACTCCATGCTGACTCCAGATGCTACTGGAATTAGAAACTAGAGATCTCTCTCTTTTTCTTTTTTTTTTTTTTTTTTTTTTTTTTTTAAGAGATCTCTTACTTCTGTTTAGGGGGAAAAAAAAGGCTGAAGTCTGGCTGCTAGTAATATGCTTGACATCTCAACCTTCTCCATAATATACAGGAAATGTAACATTGGGCCATAATTAGGTAACATGGCAATGATTTTCATGTAGGCACTTGTTTAGTGTTTATAAATATATTATCTTTTTTACATTCTTTACATTTTTACTGCAATATACATAATCACAATAAATTAAATATAAAAATCTGAACTTAAATAAAATTATCAAAACTTGAAGGAACCAGTTCACTGTCCTTTCACTACACTATTTTGTAGGAAATATAAATTGATCAAATTTCAAGAGACAATTTTAAATTATGAGTTGAATGTGTACATGTATGTGGGTGTGCATGTGCATATGTGTGAGTATAACATATTTATTTATATTATGATGGTTGTACAGGAACAATGTAGCTTCTTTAAGTCCTAATCTTCTAGATACAGAAAGAACACTATTACAATCCCATCCATTAACATTAGGATGAATTATAATAAAAACAGTTCAATGTCTTTTGACAAAAATGCTCAGTCTTGATATTCTTCCTCATACCTGCTTCTTTCAAAATGATTTCTCTGTTTATGGTGTTTGTACAAGACTACCTGACTTTGTATGTTTGGTAAAAGTGGTCTTTAAATCTCCTGTGGCATTCTCCTGCTATATTGACCAGTGGACAAAGAGAAAAGGGCAATAGAATTAATAAGAGGTACTCATTTGGAATTGGGTTTTTGTGAAAAACAGTTATTTGATGTCTTGGAAGGAGTTTTGAAAATACTTGCTCACAGACTTATAGGCTCACTCTCAACCTATTATTACAATGCAAAATGACTTAAACACATAATAAATATTATTATTATGGTATAAATGGTTTCTTTTTTACACCATTATATATTTATGTATTCATTTTAACTATGAAAGTAACATGAGTTTATATAAAACATGGAAAATATAGAAAGGCATTGCCAGAACACTCAAAGAGAATAATTATTATTAACATATTGTTATATTTCCTTTAGTCTCTTTTATTTGGTTGGTTCGGGGTGTAAGTATAAGTGCATGTGAACGCTTGTATATATTTTGCTAAAAGTTCAGACTATATTATACCTACAGCTATATATAATGCTATTTCACTTATATAATTATTATTGTTACCACCATTACTAGAATATTACATTTTTAATGGTTGTGTATATATGTTCTATTTTATCTTGGTGGTGGGTATGGTGTGGTAACATATATCTGAAGAGTTGTGAGCTTTTACCTCTAACTCTTACACAATGTTATGAACCAATATTACCTCAATAAAAAATAAACAGGAACAAAATAGTAATTTATTCTTTTGTTTGTGGTTATTTTTGTTTTCAGTATTTCATTACTAGATAATTTTGGGATCAATATTTCTGTTTAAACATGTGTTAATTATATTTTTTGCTTGTAATTTTAAGGTGAAATCCTGGAATTAAATAAGTGTAAGAGTAACAAAATTTAAGTTTTTGGCTAAATATAGTTCTCATTCAATTTGTAGGTTTTTTTTTTTTCCCCTCATTAAGCTATTAGGTTCCCTTTGTCTGCATTCTAAAAGTTTCGGTATTATATTTATTTTTAACTCTAAATTTTAGAAACATCACATTGGAAAAACAGTACTGTTTTTACTTACAGATCTTTATTATAAAATTTAACTATTTAAATGTATATATTTGCTATAATTTCTTGTTTGCTTTCCCTACTGGAATTTATTTGTTTAATTAAATTTTTAGATTTAACTATATTAATATATTAATCCTTTATCTTTAATATGTTTATCAACTATTCCTCTTTTGTCAGGAGTCTGAATTTTTTATATTTCTTATGCATAAATATTCACATATTTCATATGAAAGCAATTTCTCCTTGTGTCTTTTAAAACTGTTTAGCCAAGGCCTGACTGGTGGTTAACCTGTAACAAAAGATTAAGTCTCAGCAATGTGAAGCTATCAGCAGCCATTGCAGCACAAACTGCAGCACAAGTTCAATCCCCAGCCAGGGAGCAACCCACATGGTGCGCAGACCTCTCCTGCAGCCTGCTGCTCCCCTCAGCAGTGTACTTCGGTCCTTCTGCCTGTTCTGCTCTCTGCTCTGGCTCTGATGAATTCTCTCACTCTCCTGTGCTTCTGACTGTACAAAGTGCTTGTGTAAATAAATAAATCTTAAAAAAAAAAAGCTACACCCATTTAAAAAAAAAAAAGGAATACTTATAAAAAAAAAGAAATGGTCCTTGCTTGCAAAAATTACACGCATGTTTTAAAAATTGTTTTGATTGTGATTTTAGTAATATACTCTATACCTACATTTCCTTTAATTCTCTCATATACAGGATTTAAGAAACAAAAGAAATATTAGAAGATAACTAAGGACATGTTTGAGATTGAGGAAATACTGAGATTAATATAGGAAACACTTTCTTCACAACCATTATTAACACACACACACACACACACACACACACACACACTGTTGCACACATTTAGTTTGCATAAAAATCTGAAAATGTCTAAATCAGAGAAGTCCCAAAAAAGATTTAGATTCAGTATTACTAATGGTTAAAATTAATGATAAAAACAAATGATTAGCATCTGTTATTTATCTAATACTTAAGTCTCAAAGAAATTCTATTAATTTATTACACTTTTATGCCAAAAAAACTAAATCTCAGAGTTGTGATTTAGAGGACAAACTTTTAGAGGACAAAAATGATAATGATAGCATCAGTCCTCATCAGAATCAAGGCTTTTATTGACTTAGCTGATGATGTTCATCACCCGCTTTTACTAAGACTTTCATGTTAAAAATCTTTAGTGAGAAGGATTATTCAATCAGGATAGAGTTTAGAATAATGCTGGTTAATGATGTCTGAAAAAGTATCAGATATTATTGAGAAATTGATTAATTGAAAATTCTTTTCATCTTGAGGCATTCCAAAGATTTTTGGGGCTCATGGATTCTTACAAAAAATGGTTCAGGAAGTCAGAATCGACCCATACATACACTCAGGATACAAATAACAGTCATGGTCAGTGTGATTGTATGCCTTAGCCTATAAGCCAATCAACTGCTATGAATAATTATGCTGAAAGAAATTGCATGAGCCAAAACCATCTATGTCAAAGCGTAGCCACCCATAGTTCTCAATTACAACTTGAAATGGAGGCCAATTCTATTATTTTCACTTTACATTTAAATAACGAAATAAATACTAGATCAGAAAGGCACTTTTCTGAGGCTACAATAGAGCAGATACAGGTAGGGATTTTGTAAGAAGCATTTTCACCAGATGCATCCTTTTCATTGAATGGGGATAACCAAATGCCATATCTGAGAATCATGACAGCATGTGCAGGTTAAAGTAAAGGAACTGCAGAGGGAATCTTTAAAACCTCATATGAACAAATGGTGAGAGAAAGTTCATTAACTGTCCAACAGAAAGGTTAGAAATGCAACGATAGAGAAGTCAGGAAGTAATAAAGATACATGAAAATTTGTAAACTGGAAAACAGAAATATGTAAGAACTAATGAATAAATAAGGAACCCTTTAAAATATATGTACATATAAATTGCCTAATTATTTGTTAAGTAGTCCCTAAGATGGTTCCCAGTGGTCTATTCTTCTTACCCTTATAAGATCTTCTTTTGAGTGTTGGCTAAATAGTAAACCAATTCTATGACTGTAGCAGAGAGGACAGGCTAGCATTTTTGAGTTTACATTTAAATATCACTGTGACTTCAGTTTTGAAAACATTGTTTTATAGTCTCTTGAATCACTTGTTCTGAGGGAAATCCTGTGCTTTATTGTGAGTTACCCTGTATAGAGACCCACACTTACCCAGCCATGTGGTAAGTGTGGAGGCATAACATTCTGTAATCAAGTCTAGAGGAGAACATAAGTTTCACCAACATCCTGACTGAATCAACACGAGGCATCTTGTCTCAAAATCACTCATGCTTGTGTGATTCCTGATCACAAAAATTTTGAAATAAGTATTGATTCTTTTAAATCATCACATTTTCCTGATAGTTAATAAACCACGTGGAGCCTTCTTTAAGTCAATCAATCAGATTCTATCTTGTCTCTAACTGCCGAGTTGAAATTTCTTGGTGAAAAGTAAGCAGCCTGATTCAGCAGCCTGACCCAACTCCCCACTGGCTGCTACAAAATCTATTCTCTCACTGATTTCTCTTTATCAGTGACTAGGAAAAAATGCAACTCCCTATTCTCTCTTTATCATCAATTAGGTAAGAAACACAGGGGCATCTGCTAATTATTACAAAAGACCTTCCGTAGGTTTCTGTCTGAAGATTTGCCAACCAAAGGTACGTTTCAAAACAAATTACCAAAGTTTAGATCATTCTCTTGCTTGATTCGTTAAAATTCCCCTGTGCCCTGACCCTGGCAGACACACCTTGCAGATGTCCTGCATTTTAAATGCAGCTTTGAATCATGATTCCTGCACTTAAATAAGAGCATTTTTGATGATATTACAATCTGACTAGCTTTTGGTGAACAATATATAACTACTGCACTATTAGCTAATCAAACTAAGAAAAAAATGGGAATATTAAAGCAAAAATACCAGAGGATTATAACTATGAAACCAATTTTAGTGAACACATTAGTGATTACTAGGGTTGAGGACATGTGGACAGTGTATGTCACACAAAGTACCCAGCACCACGCAAAAAGTATTTTGATGCATGTGTTTTACCAGGATCTTATAAAGCCTTTGCACTAAATTTCACGTTAGAGAAAACAACAGGTGTAGAAAGTTGAAGCAGGCTGCTTCTGAAACCATAGTCCTGTGGTACCTGGAGCCTGAGTGAAAATGGTGGTAGCTTCCTGTGGGCAACCCATCTCCCCCCCATACTCTCACATGAAGCTGGAAGCTGTAGTTGAGTGCCCCATGCCCTAAGACTAGGGCATCAGCACCAGGAGTTTCCCTAAAATCACACCCATAATTGGTTAAGCAGAAACTTGATCTTTGAGTCAAATGATTAAGAGAATACAATACAGTGTAATATTAGGGGAAAGGAATTCCCTTTCTTGTCTTTGGGTTTTCTCCTGGTAGGAGGTCCAAAATAGTTGAACTTTCAGACTATTTCCACCTCATCCCTGACTTCTCTCAAGGAAAAAGCAGGGGAGACACCTGATTGCTAAGTTTTGGAGTAAGTTTTGGATGTTAGAGCAAGTATTTTCTTTTTTTTTTTTTTTTTTTATTTTTTTTATTTTTTTATTTTTTTTTTTTATAGAGGCATGCTTTATTTATTTGTTTGCTGGTTTGTTTGTTTTTTTTTTATACATGCACTGGGTACAGTCAGAAGCGCAGAAGGGTGAGAGAATTCACCAGAGCCAGAGCAGGGAGCAGAGCAGGCAGAAGGACCGAAGTACACTGCTGAGGGGAGCAGCGGGCGGCAGGAGAGTTCTGCGCGCCATGTGGGACCCTCCTCCGGTGGCCGGGGAGCAGCCGGGGATCGAACCGGCGCCGCAGCGCGGGCAGCTTCGCAACCCAGCGCTCAACCGCTGCGCCACCGGGGAGGCCCGCAAGTATTTTCTTTTTTTTTTTTTTTTTTTTTTTTTTAATAGAGGCATGTTTTATTTATTTATTTTATTTGTTTGTTTGTTTTGTTTTTACATGCACTGGGTACAGTCAGAAGCGCGGGAGGGTGAGAGAATTCACCAGAGCCAGAGTGGGGAGCAGAGCAGGCAGAAGGACTGAAGTACACTGCTGAGGGGAGCAGCGGGCGGCAGGAGAGGTCTGCGCGCCATGTGGGACCCTCCTCCGGTGGCCGGGGAGCAGCCAGGGATCGAACCGGCGCCGCACAGGCCGCGGGCAGCCTCGCAACCCAGCGCTCAACCGCTGCGCCACCGGGGAGGCCCGAGCAAGTATTTTCTTTTTACTATACCTTTGCTGTTTGTTTACCTGCATAGGTTAGCATCTATTCTGCCTTGATCCATGCTTGAAGTTTTATATATATTACCTGGTAGGGTGACCACTGTGGTCCAGTTCAAGCCTGTGACTGACCAAATAAGTCTGGATATTTCTGGTGTGCAATATTAGCAGACCATTTGGTCATTCCCAAATCATGATTCTTTGTGTACTTTTACAAGGAAAAAAAGTTTTAGCTAAATTTTCATCCTATGACTTATGTTTACCTGCTAATTTTTCCCAAATTGAATGAGAAAGAATGTTATAAGGAATTCATATTAGCATGCAGAGTAACTTACAGTTTGACAACAATCAAATATAATATTCTCCAAAATGAACTGCCGCCTCTCCATGGGAGTACAGTAAAATGCAATATAGAGTATGAATATAATATTATAATTTGTTATTTTTCATCAAAATAATATGAGAAAGAATCATTGTCAATATGTAATAAAGCAAGTATAGTTTCATATTTAGCCAACCAAATAATATACAAAGCATGACTACTATATGCCATCCACACATTATATGCTGAGACATCAGTGATGAAGGAGACAGGCAGAAACCCCATAAAAAAGAACCAACTTATTCAAGATTTCATAAAATAAGGAAGTGAAAAGTAATGAATATGAAATTTAACTTTATGGAGTGATAAGTACAATAAAAAATCTCAAGGCAGAGCAACTTGATCTAATGTGGTGGAGAAATTTTTAGAAAGATGATGTTTAATTTATGTTAGCAGAGGCTAAAAGGAAGTAAAAAAGTGAGTCATGTGAAGTTGGCCTATGATATAAAAATTCAGGGCACTTTTGAGAAGATAAAATCAAAATATAGTGGGGAAGAGGTAGGGACATTCTGGGGGCAGGACAGGACAATTTCATGGAGGTTTTCTGGCATGTTCCTAATATTTTTGACATGAGTCAAAGTGTGAGAAGTCACAGGGGGCATCTTAGCTGGTGAGGTAATGACACAATGTGATTGACTTGTTAAAATGACCTCTCTGGTTCCTGTATTGAGAAAAATAAAAATGTAATGAGGGATATGATTTTCTTTTTAATGCAATCATGTGTTAAAAAAAAATGTTTGAAGACCATAGATCCAAAAGCTGAATGAATTATTTCAATTTTGTACACCTGCTCTTAAGAAAAACAGAAATCCTAAGATTTTTTAATGATGTCATAGAATCAGTGCAAAAATAATGTTAAGAGAAATATCACAGGCTTAGGGGCAGACCAAATTCCAAATTCATCCCATGTTGTTCTCTGCATGATTGTGTGACCTAAGATAACGTTATTTGAGTTATTGGAGTCTCCATTTCTTTGTCTAAATTATGATAATAATAATTACAATGAAATGGCAATTTTGATTGTTTCCTTATGGGTTAGAGCTATATTTATTACATCTAGACTCAGGCAGAAAATTTATACCTGCTTCTCATTGTTATTTATAGTCAGATATGTTGCAAAACCAGAATTGAAGTAATAAAACAAACAAAACCCCACCAAAATATGCATATTTCTGTTGAGAATATCCAGATCTCTAGATTCTCTAATTGGTTAATAAAGGAAGAACTGAGGATAAGCTATGAGGAGGAGAATGCACATAGACAGAGATGTGAAAACTATTGTTAATACATAAGATTTCCCACCTGTCATTTCCTCCACTTGGAAAAAAAAAAAAAATCTGTTACTTCATTTGCAGGGGAACCTCTTTGAGATAGTAAAGTACTGCCTTTCTATTCCTGCAACAGATTATGAGTAAATATATTAGGCCCTTCAGGACAATTCAAATCCAAAATTACTTTCAAGTGAAGTAACCATTTAATTGAGGCAAAATTGTTTGGTTTTGCTCCAATTATCCAGTTAATTGCCTTCATTTTGCACTTTCATTTTGTGTGTTGACGTCAATTCTGCCTTATAATCCAGTATTTTCTTTTCATTCTCCTTTGTGTACAAGTGAATGATACAACCCCATTCCTCTGTAACTTTGTTCTTTTCCATGTCATTGATTTTTCCCTGTGGATCCAATCGAGTTTAAACTTGCTTGTGTTCATTTGCTCTCTGTTTGTCACTAGTAACCCCAATGATGTAGTCTTGTTTCTGTGCTTACTGGAGAATTATTGTTGCAGAACCAAGTAAAGAAACAAGGTATATTGAGAAGAGGGAGAAAGACAGTTCTGTAGTTCTAACCAGTCCCAAAACTTTGTGTCCCAAGTATCAAAGAAACCACCATCCAGTTGAGGAAACTATTGCTTTTCAATAACCACAAAATCATCTGGTAGTGTTTATATCAAATGGGAAGATGAAGGAGGCAGTGAATAGGTTTGGGAGGGAAGTCACAGGATAATTTACTTGGTTGAAATAATTGAGTTGGTCAAAAAAGAAAGATTATTACAAAGTGAATATAACTGATGTTGAAATGTGACCTGTATTATCTTCCACAAATACAAACAGGTGGATTGTCCACATTCTTTTTTTTTCTGGCATATCTTATTTTATTATTTTTTCTTTTTTATATATTTTGTTATTTTTTACATCATTGTTCATTTTTAAACAATATTTTCTTCCCCCCATCCCCTCAGGTGTAGTCCCCATAGAATTTCCTTTACCAATGCATCCGTGCACCATCACCTCAGTCCCCTGTGCTCCACCCTCCCGCCCTCAAATCCCTCTCCTGCCTCCTCCCCTGCAGTATGTCTCTTGTTTATAATTGTCTGTTTTTGCTTTGTTGTGTTTTGTACTGTTATTATTTTTTTACACTGATGTCTTATTTGGTTTTTCTATATTCCTGCTATAACTGAAACCATTTAATATTTTTCTTTTTCCTTCTGGCTTATTTCATTGAGCATAATTCTTTGTAGCTCCATCCACATTGCTGCAAATGGCATGAGATTATTTTTTTTGAATACCGAATAATATTCCATTGTGTATATACCACATCTTCTTGATCCAGGCATCTATTTTTGGGCATTTGGGTTGTTTCCAGGTTTTACCTATTGTAAATAGTGCTGCAATAAACATAGGGGTACAGATGTTCTTTTGAATCAATGTTTTTGTGCCTTTTGGGTAGATCCCTAGGAGTGGAATTGCTGGGTCATATGGTAGCTCAATTTTTAGTAGGGATTGTTTACATTCTTAAAATGAACTAAACAGTAGAGGATTCGTTCTTCCCATTTGGCCATCATAATAAAAGGGGGACATTGCTGCATGGATCCAGCATCCTTAAGTATTAATTACCAGTATAATTGAGAGAGCTAAATCAATTGTACTGTGATCCACTGGAATTTCACTTTGCAGTGTGGAGAAAGGGCATGGTTGATTTCAATATATGGCTTTCTAGAAAAAGAAGCTGAACTGTGAAATAAACTCATGATGATGATAGTCCTCTCCACACAGCCATTTGCATCACAAAAACAAGTTCATCACTGGTCTTGTCATTGTTCATATTGTTAGTGTCAGCGGAGAAAGCAAGAGGTCAATGTCCGTGAACAACACACTTTTTTAATCTTCATTTTGCCAGGAATTTGTATTGTGTCCTAAATTTTAATAAAAATGCACTTTTTTTGGTAAGAAGTTACATTCTGCTGTAATTTCTTTCAGCACAACTTATGTTAGTATGAATGCATTTGCACTTAAAAATATAGCTACACACTTTTACTTATTTATCAAACCCCCCACATATAATTTAGGGAAGTCCCTTTGTTTCCTCATTTTCACTATCCTTAGTTCTAATATTTCAAATAAGAATGTATGAAATGAAAAATTTCAACCATTATGTTTAAAAATATTATCTTCTATATAGTTCAAATGCTTTAGGACATGGACTACCCCATTAGCTACAATTATTCCACCTATAGGCAAATAAACGTGGAAAGTTTTTTATCATAACTTGTGGAAAATGTTATTATTTCCATAATGGCATTGGCATTTGTGTGGTATACTTTTATTTTTTTTAACTATTTATTTATTTATTTATTTATTTATGCAAGCACTGGGTACAGTCAGAAGTGTGGGAGGGTGAGAGAATTCACCAGAACCAGAGCAGGGAACAGAACAGGCAGACTGACGTAGAAATACACTGCTGAGGGGAGCAGTGGGTGCAGCAGGAGAGGTCTGTCACGCCATGTGGGACCCTCACCGGTGGCCAGGGATGGAACCGGTGCTGCAGAGGCTACGGGCAGGCAGCTTCGCAGCCCAGCGCTCAAACGCTGCGCCACCAGGGGAGGCCCCTATGTGGTATACTTTTATTTACTGAACTTTCTAAATTGTTTGTATTAGAATCTACTTGTGTCCCTTGACTATTCCATTCTGGAGTGACACATTCAGGGATTGCCTTCTTAGAAAGCCACACTGAACATGCATGTAAAGAGGACTGACCAGTTCCAAGAAGGGACAGTAATAGATGAGATGTGGGATTCACTGTAATTAACTAGGGCTTACCATGAAAAATGAATATATTACTACATGGCAAGTGACTTCCGAAATGTTTCTCTTTCTAAATGTCAAGAAATGTTTCTCTTTAACAATCATTTGGCAAGTTGGTCTTTGTTATCACTATTTCTATTAAATTATGATTCATTTGACAACATTTGTTTATCAAGGCAGGTTGAATGTTCCATTAAAAACTTTGACTCTGGTTATATTTTTATTTAAGAAAAATTACTATTGCTTTTTTTAATCAATTCATTTGTCTCTTTTGTAAAATGATTAGAATGAAGATGTCTTCGTTTCTTTGTGTTTATAAAATAAGAAAGTGTCCTTATAAAATATAATTAGGCATTGAGGCACTAGGCAAGAGGTAAAGGGAAGCTACTGTAGCTGTGTTTATAATTCATTCTAATAAAAAAAATCACAACACTTTGAACAGGAAGATACATAATAGGCTGTCCAGGACAACCGGGGAGACTGGGCTTACATAGGAGAGAATAGTCAGCAACCTGCAGAAAGGGCCTTGAAAGTAAATGGAACAAACTAAACAACCTATGTGTCCTTCTGTAACACAGACATATAGAGAAACAATTTTCTAGTATTTTTTACCTGTGGATGAATACTCAAATAAATATAATACACAAATGCAGATGTTACGGACAAGTACTAACTTGTGAAAACTTCTGCATCAAAAAATTAGCATTAGGCCTCCCGGGTGGCCTAGCGATTGAGCCCTGGCTTGTGAAGCTGCCCGCAGCCTCTGCAGCATCGGTTCGATCCCCAGCTGCTCCCCGGCCATCGGAGGAGGGTCCCAGATGGTGCGCAGACCTCCTGCCACCCGCTGCTCCCCTCAGCAGTGTACTTCGGTCCTTCTGCCTGCTCTGCTCCCCGCTCTGGCTCTGGTGAATTCTCTTACCTTCCTGTGCTTCTGACTGTACCCAGTGTTTGTATAAATAAAAAAATAAATCTTAAAAAAAATTAGCATTAAGTACAGATTAGAGGCTACTGAGGTCCATGAGGAGATCAGAGCATGATGAGCCAGAAGGATGCTGAGGGTGACTAGGAAGCAGGCCCAGTCTGGAGGCTCAGTCTGGAGGCTTTATAGGTTACCAACAAGCCAGCAAATGAGGAGCATGGAGGCTGCCGTGGTTGGCCAGGAGGCCTGCCCCCGACTCAGCCTGGCACCTTGAGGTCAACCAGGAGGCCTCTCTGGACTCAGCCTGGAGCCCACAAGGTCGACCAGGAGGCCTGCTGGGACTCAGCCTGGAGGGTAAAAGGTCTACCAGGAGGCCTGCATGGACTCAGCCTGAAGCCTTCAGGTATATCAGGAGGCCTGCATGCACTCAGCCTGAAGCCTTCTGGTATATCAGGAGGCCTGCCTGGACTCAGCAAGGAAGATGCAAGGTCCAACAGGAGGCAGGCCAGGACTCAGCCTGGGGGCTGCTGAGGTCGACCAGCAGGCCTCATGGACTCACAGAATTCAAACAGGAAGCTTGCCAGGATTCAGCCCAGGGCCTGGGAAGGTCTAATAGGAGGCCTGCCCAGACTCAGCCTGGAGTCTGCGAGGTCGACCAGGAGGTCTGCCCGGACTCAACCTGCAGGCTGGCCAGGTCAACCAGGGAGTCCCCTATGGCACAGTCTGGAAGCTGCCAAATTGGACTAGCAGGATGACAACATTTAAGCCTGGAGGCTTTGTGCGTCGACCAGGAGGCCAAAACATGCTCAGCCATGCTTAGCCCCAGAGCTGTGTAGGTTCTCCAGGAGGCTGACCCTACCTCAGCCCGAGGCTACTAAGGAAGACTGCATCATTCAAAAAAACTCTGTTGGATGACAAATATGTGTTTTTACCTCTAGGGTTTTTTTTTTTTTTAATTTTTTTTTTATATAGAGGCATGTTATTTATTTATTTATTTGTTTGTTTGTTTATACAAGCAGTGGGTACAGTCAGAAGCGCGGGAGGGTGACAGAATTCACCAGAGCCAGAGCGGGGTGCAGAGCAGGCAGAAGGACCGAAGTACACTGCTGAGGGGAGCAGCGGGCGGCAGGAGAGGTCTGCGCGCCATGTGGGACCCTCCTCCGGTGGCCGGGGAGCAGCCGGGGATCGAACCGGCACCGCAGAGATCGCGGGCAGCTTTGCAACCCAGCGCTCAACCGCTGCGCCACCGGGGAGGCCCTTTACCTCTAAGTTTTAAAGGAAAGTAAACACAGATATATATTTCTCAACTTTATATGAGAAATTTCAGAAGTCCATCATATGAATCAAAAAGAAAGTAACAGAAATCTATTTTCTAGAATATGAGGTAAGCAGTTAAGGCATGAGTTGCCTCTCTGCTAACTAAACTGCTTTTATCTTTTATTTTGACCTATAATAATTTTGTAAGGTCAAGAAAGGAAAGACTTGGTTGAAAATGTCAATAGTACATGTGTACAAATTTCTGGAAATCACTGACATCATGTGTTTTATCCAATGGCCTATGAAGCAAGTTTTCTTAATTTAAGTAACAGAAATATCTTTGCTGAGATAAAAATAATGAAGACTTATAAATATTTAATAAGTTTTGTACATTATGCTAATAATTTTATATATTTTTTAAAGATTTATTTATTTATGCATACAAGAGTTGGGGGTACAGGCCAGAGGTGTGGGGGATGGATGGGAGGTGAGAGGATTCACCAGAGACAGAGCAGGGAACAGAACAGGCAGATCTACTGAAATACACTGCTGAGGGGAGCAGCCAGCGAAACAGGAGAGGTCTGCTGCGCCATGTGGGTTGCTCTCTGGCCAGCTGGGGATCAAACTCATGCTGCAGTGGCTGCGGACAGCTTCATAGGTTGTGTCTTAACCCCTCATGCCACCAGGGAGGCCCTATGCTAATAACTTTACAGGTGTCACTTTATGTAATCCTTGCAACAGTCTCATGAGATAGGAACCATTATCTGTCTCCATTTTTCAGATGTGAAATATAAGGCGCAAAGTGGTTTAGCTCCATGTACTGTTCTGTAATGTTAACATTGAGTGTGCTTTTAATTTTACCTCATATTTTTTTCTTGAATGTGTCTCCCTTATTGATCTGAATTAATGGAAGAGAAGATGTGTTAAACACAGGGATTATCACAAAGAAAGAAAAGATTGCAAATACCCATTTACATTCTATTAGAAGATTATGGGGTACTTCAATTAAAAAATGTGAACCAGAGTCCAGAGAAGGAGAGGATATTTAAGGGGTTATCATATTAAAAAGTGAAAGGATAAAAATATTTTAGGTTTAATATCAAATAAAGAAGATACTACATATTCTTTGCTGCTCATCTATTTTTGCTGACAAGGTTTTATGTTTTGCTTTTGTTTCAAATAGTGCTAATTTTCCTCTCTACTTATATTGTTGTCTTTTGATCCAGTGATATTGAATTGAAAAATTCAACTCCAGAACTTCATCTAATGACATCAATGAGGGCATTTTAAGACCTTTGTTATTTTGAGTATAGTTTATGTATTGATGCATGGTTTCTATCCTGACCAGCTTCACTATAGAGCAATTCCATTTCAATTTAGTCATAGAAGATTTCAGCATTAAATGCATGCACCTCAGCGTTTTGCTGCAGAACATATATTTTCAAGATCATTGTCTCTTTAGAAAGTTTATTTTTCTGCTTATTAGATTTTGATGCATAAGTTTAAACTTTGATCAGGCGGAAAAAGGAACCTAACTTTGGTAGAATTCATGTTCTTTCTATTGATATCATCAATCATGGTGAAGTGAAACATGTCTGTACATCTATTTTAAGTCTGTGAACTTCAACAATGACATAAAATCCAGCAACATCCCTGACAGAATTCTCCAGATAGAAAATTCAAAATTACTTTAAACACCTATATATTTCTAGGGAATACAAAGGGCAGATTCTGTTACACCATCTTCAAAAACACATATCAGGGCCTCCCCGGTGGCGCAGCGGTTGAGCGCTGGGTTGCAAAGCTGCCCGCAGCCTCTGCAGCGCCGGTTTGATCCCCAGCTGCTCCCCGGCCACTGGAGGTGGGTCCCGCATGGCATGCAGACCTCTCCTGCCGCCCGCTGGTCCCTTCAGCAGTGTACTTAGGTCCTTCTGCCTGCTCTGCTCCCCACTCTGGCTGTGGTGAATTCTCACCCTCCCGCGCTTCTGACTGTACCCAGTGCTTGTATAAATAAATAAATAAATAAATAAATCTTTAAGGGAAAAAAATACATATCAAGAAAGCAAGACCATAAATCAGAGATTATACCTTTGTGAAACCAGAATAAACTGAATATTTCACTGAGTCAACTGAAGTTAGTTCAGTTAAAGGCTTTTGTGGCAACATTAGGCTTCAATTGCACACACAGGGGTTCTGTCATTATTTTCTCTTCTCAATTTTTTGTGGACAAATTTACTATTTTCTCGTAGGTTTTTTTTTTTTTTTTTTTGAAGGGGAGGTAGTGAGGAGAGAGAAAATGCTTAAATATCAATTTAGCTAAAAGTTTTAAACTATCACCATGTAGAATCATATAATCAATGTGCAGATTTTGCAACAATTTCTTAGTTTGTATTTTATGTGAACTTTTATGAAACTAAGAGGATAGTCTAGAAAGTGATGGGAATTATTGGATTTTTGTTTTGAATACTTCTAATGAAGTCAGCAACCTGTTGAGATGAAAGCTTTCCAGATAATTAATAAATTACTCACCAATAATTTCTCAGCTCCTTATGATAACTACAAACTTCAAATCCATGTGTGTAATCTTATAATCCAAAGAATTACTCATTCTCTTACCATTCTAACACTGAAGGCTAGTGGTTAAGACACAATGTGCCAGTAATGTTCATGCCGGTATGAAGTAATTTCTAAACTGCCTCATGAGTTGTTAGTTTAATGGTCACGCTAACTCAGGCTCAAAAATAATATTTTTTGGAGAAAAAAAGGTCTTATAGAAAGCTTAATGTTTCAGTTATGAAAACTAATTTTAACTCTATGTATAAATATTCAAAATAAAAATATTTTTTAAAAGATTAGTACCATTATTTCCACATGAGCTCTAAGATATAGTCATTAAAGTGCACAGATCTTATACATACGACTTATTCAATTTTTACATGCACATATATACCCAGGTAATAATAATCCATATCACCTTTCAAATGTTACCAACTACCTAGGGAGCTATATCATATCTCTTTTGATAGATAAAAATGCCAAAGGTAATAATCACTATTTTGAAACTTGTTCACCTCTAGAAGATGTCTTGTTTGTTTTGAGTTTTTGTTTGAATATGAACAAAACTACTGCAAACATTTGCACGCAGGATTTTTTGTGGGCCCACATGTGTGAATTAGTTGGGTAAATGCCTAGGTGCATGATTTCTGAATCATATGGCGAGGTTGTTTTTTGTTTGTGACAAACTTTCCTTTTTTCAAAGTGCTGTACCATCTTGCTTTCCTATCAGTGATGAGTGAGATCTCTGTTGCTCTATAACCTCACCAGCAATTGCTACTGTCAAGTTTGTTTTTTTAAGTCATTTTGATATATTATGGCTTTCATGTTTTACCTTGAAGGTTTGTGTGGATGACCCAATTTGTATTCTGTGAATATTGAAAACCATGTTTAACAAATGGAAGAACAGAATATCAAAAATAAAGAAATGTGTACCTACTTATAAAAGCAGTAAATAAAGGATGGAGTCTAAACCCAAAGCCACGTTGTTGTTTACATCAAGATATAAATTAAGCATAATCTTTACTTACAAATATAAAAATCAGTTTTATCCTACATCTTAGATACTAAAGTAAGATAGAGGTCTGGGATTGTATTAATAGTAGAGTTTTCATTTTGTGAGCACATAAGTTGCCTGAAGAATTTAGAGAACACCAATCATAAATCAGACTAATAGTCAAACAGGTTAACCATAAAACTGCCATATGTTCCTCTTGGGGAGAAAAGCATGAAAAATCAGGTAGGCGGTATCAATTTGGGAATCCTGAAAGTGAAATTCTAGTAGACTCCATTTTTTTGGTTAAAGATTTATTTATTTTTATGCAAGAGCTGGGGTACAGGCCAGAGGCACAGGAGGGTGAGAGGATTCACCAGAGACAGAGCGGGGAACAGAACAGGCAGATAAACTGAAATACACTGTTGAGGGGAGCAGCGGGTGAGGCATGAGAGGTCTGCTGTGGCATGTGGGCAGCAACCTGGCTGGGAATTGAACTTGTGCTGCAGTGGCTGCTGCGAGCTTCATAGGTTGTGTCTTAAGCCCTTGTGCCACCAGGGAGTCCCAAAATAAATACTTTAGTATATTGAACTATGACATCTGTATACATAATGATGAACAACTAATTGACAAAATATCTACATGCACCTAAATCACTCTGTTTGGTTTTGTTCTTGTTGTTTTAACTAATTAGACTCAGGTTATAATCAATCTAACACTGAAGTCATTGTTTGGCTTAGTATTCAAGTATTTGAATTATTTAAAAATTTACAGTTGAGTGAAAACAATCTGTAATTTTCATCACATTTCCGTTAAATTGTTTTAACTGGCTTGAGATATTTGATAGCTCTAGCAATGCCTACATTTACTAAATTGAAGAAAATAGCCATGTACAGAATGATTTTTACAAACTCAACTATTTAAATTACTAGTCTTTTCACACATGGATTTTCTACTATGAATTGTAGGCAATTAGTGGTCATATAAGTGTTGTAAAGAAAACTGAACAATTATTTGTATAATTTGGTGGAGTTATAGATAAAATGAATGAAATAAAATAACCTGGTCACTTCAGTTAAAACAGACATAGGTTTAGGATCAGTATCTAGAAATGATTCAAATAATTTTCAGATTGCATTGTTTGATAGTTTTATTGAGGAAAATATAAGCTGTAATGCTGACATGCCAGGCTATAATTACACAAACTAATACACTAGTTTTTAAACTTGCAGAGTAACTGAAAAGAGGAAATAATTTATTATATCAAATCTAGAAGTTAACATATTTTTACTTAAAATCCAATCTACATAGATGAAGATTATATTGCATGAAAAGTAAAAGCCATCCCAAAATGGTCAAGAACATAAGTTCAGAAGTCAAACACACATGGTTTTAAACAAATTTATTTTTTAGTACTGTGGAAATGCGTGCCTGCCATTTCAACTTGCAATATGTCACTTTGTTCCTTTGGGTAATGGAATGAGAATAATGATGTTTATCCCCTGAGATTGTTTTAAGAAGTGCAAGTAGGGCATCCCTGATGGTGCAAGGGTTAAAGTCTCAGCTCTATCAAGCTATGGCCAGTTACTGCAGCAGGAGTTCCATCTTTGGCCAAGGAGGTTAACCCACATGGTCCAGCAGACCTCTCCTGTCTCACCCGCTGCTCCACTCAGCAGTGTATTTCAGTAGATCCATCTGTTCCGCTCCCCACTCTGTCTCTGGTGAATCCTCTCACCCACCCCCCACATCTGTCCTGTACCCCAGTTCTTGTATGCATAAATAAATAATAATAAATCTAAAAAAAGGAAGTGCATATAGTTACCCGTGACATATTAAACTCCCTAAATTTCGTAGTATGAAAACAGATGAATCAAATTTTAAGGTTATGACTGTGAAATAGTCTTTTTATAGGGAGAAAACAAGTGATACAATAAGAGACCCAAAGATTCATAATATAAATACCCAATTTCTCAGTGTCTAGAAGTCTGATGAAAATTTTTGTTTTCTATTATTAAGTCTATTTTAATTCAAATAAATGTGGAAGTTTATTTTTATTTCTTTTGCATTTCCTTTTTTTTGAATGAAATTTTATCTTGCTATATATACTTTGTTTTCTCAAATTCAGGATATGTATGGGTCATATATCATTACTTTCACCACTTTTCTCTGTTGGCTTCCGCACAATTGTTGTCTTTCTAATTTACTAGTCAGTCCCCCATTTCACACTCAATCTTTTTTTTCTGTCTCTTGCTATGTAACCAAACCCCAGATATTAGATTCTGAAGGACAATTTTCTGTTCTATCTGTTCTGTATCTTCAGGCTATCTCAGTCAGTTTCCTGACTTTAAAGTCTTTCTCTTTCTAAGGATTCTTTTTGAAATTTCTTCCCAAGATCTCATGGGCATCTTAAATTGCTCATGTTCGAAACTGTTCCTTTCTTCACTGTGAAGTTTAAATTTGAATATAATTTGCTTGATTCTTCCCTTTTCTTTAAATTGCCAGATCTAAACTGTCAGCATGTTCCCTCAGTTCTATTCCTAACATGTCCTGAATGCAGGTCTGTTGGGGCTCAGGCTGAATTTCCTAGCAGATATTTGCTGGGGCCACCACAGCAGCCTCCAAAGTGGGCACTGTTCCACTTACATCTTCCTCTGAAATATTTGACACCTGTCTGCCAGAGGGGCTTGCATACTTCAGATCATTTCAACCCTTCGCTTAAAATACAAACACTGTGCCTAGATTTTAGTGAAATCTAAACTCCTAATGATTCCTTGTATTATCTTACTCCTGACAATCTCTTCAACTATATTTAAAAGGGTTACCTTGCTTCCTACATTCCCTCCTTATCATTCTTCTAGTTTCTTCATTAGGCCAAGTGCTATCCTAAGACCTAACCACTTAGAGGCTACTTTGCAAACACTCCTGATAGTCAGCATGATTATCTACTTTGTCTTTTGTATTTCATCCTCAGAGAATCCTTCCTGACAATCTACTTAAAGCACTGATTACAAAGCACTCCCTATCAGAGGCCCCTATTAATTTCCTGTTAGTACTTATCACATCTTAATTGTTTTGTTTTATTTGCTTGCCTGTTATTGCTTCCCTAGCCTGCTCAGCTCCAAGTGCATAACAACCTTCTAACTCTTGTTTAATGCTGAATCCTTAGCGCCTACACATCGCATGCAGAAAATAGATAGGTGATAAATAACATATGCAAACCCAAGTTGAAAACATATTAATTAATATCATTTTGAAAAATTTCCCTAGTAATTATCTATATTCATAAATGAAACTGCATGTTTAAACAAAGATTTCAGATAATTTGTATCAATGGATCTTAAAGGACTAATAAGCAGTGTACAATACAATGACTACATTTATCTCTATCAGCACTGAGAACTGTACTTGAACTATATTGTCTTTCATCTCATGAACTTAATTTCTATTGGATTTTTTTTATGTCTTTGGCTTACGATAAATGACCCCATTTAACAAGACATACGTGAAAACTCTTAGTTTATTATCAGAATGTCGCTGAGAATATTGTCAAGTTTATCACACTGAATCCTCTATAGGGACCCATGGGAGAAATGTCACTTGCATATCAGCATCAGGAAAAGTTAGTTTTTTGCTTCCAGAAATATATGCATGTGTGTATATATATTTCTATATAGTAAACATTATATCTATTATATATTTTATATACTATGCAGGTGTTCTGTATGCATTATTATAATATTATATATCAATAAGCATATATTTATATATACATATATAAATATGTGATTATATATGACCATATACATTTAAATAGTTAGTGATTACAATTTGTTATTCATCTCTTATAAATATTGTAGAAATCATGGCTCATAAAGCTTTCCTCTAAATTTAACTTCTTTACCTCTATTTAATATTTGTATTAATTTATCTTAATATATATTTAACTTTTCCATGTGATCTCAAATTGTGGGGCTATGACAAATTACAAGTAAATTTAAATATAAAATCATCAATCTCAATAAATATTATAGCCCAGGGTTGTCAAAGCTTGCACATCAAATTTTTTTATTTTTTATTTTTATTTATTTTTATATTCCCCATAAAATTGCACCCCCCTTATTTTGACCCCAATTCCTCCTTTCCCCGCCCCTCCCCCCCATAGTGTGTCTCTGGTTCATAGTTGTTTGTTGATTTTGATTTTTTCTTTCTTATAGTTATCCTTTTTCCTTGTCCCTTATTTAGGTTTTCTAGATTCCTGCTATGAGTGAGACCATCCAGTATTTTTCTTTTTCTCTCTGGCTCATTTTGCTGAGCATGATCCCTTCCAGCTCCATCCATGTTGCTGCAAATTGCATGTTTATCTTTTTTGATTGCTGAGTAATATTCCATGGTGTATATGTACCACATCTTCTTGATCCAGTCATCTATTTTTGGGCATTTGGTTTGTTTCCAAAGCTTATCGATTGTAAATAGTGCTGCTATAAACATAGGGGTGCAGGTGCCCTTTGGGATTAATAAGTGAAAGTTCTAGTTGCGGTAGCCAAGACACCTATGTTCTTACAAAAAGAGGAAGTGTGTCCAGGAGTAACTGTGTGTAGAGAAAAGGTGACATAAGGACATACCCCAAAGGTGGCTCTTTGAAAATCAGGGAGATCTCAGGAAAGTCAGTCTTGCTGAGGCCTCGACCTTGAATTTCCAACATCCAGAAAATAAATATCTATTGTTTAAACTCTCCAGTCTGGGGTATTCTTCGGTATTGTAGTCCCAGTAAACTAATAGTATGTTACCATAATCTAGAGATAGGTTGTATTGCTATAATGAATTTATACTTGAAAATATTGATGCTTTGATTTTTTTCTCCTATCTTCAGTCATTTGATCAAGGCAAAGAGAAGATAAAAACATTATCACAATCTACATATTTTAAATGATTGCTGTATTAATATATGCTTATTCTTATATTGAGTTCTAGCATTTATAATTATTGTTTTTAAAGTATAATCTGATATTTCAAACACTGTCACCAGAAATACTTGTTTTCATCAAGAATGATGGAGTGGATCAGTAAACCTCAGGGGCACTTGGAAAGAGTAGTGTGTTCCAATGAAAACAGCTGTTATGAAGACCATCATATTCAAGGTGACCCCAACCCCAGGGTGAAGGGTGGGGCTTTGATTCTTAGTGATTTGCCCTACTTATAGGGACTTGAGACATATATAAAGCTGTTAAACAGAATGTCTTTTTTAAGGCACCGTATCGAATATGGTGAGTTCACCCATGGTGATCAGTGTCAGGATTAGAATAAAATTGCAAGCACAGTTTAAGTGGAAAAAATAGCCCTAAGAGAAAGAGAACTGCACTAAAGATTTTGCAGGGCACTTAGAAAAAAATCAAAGGAAAAGAGGAGAGGAGTGGAGAGAAGAGGAGAGGGGAGGGGAAAGAAAAGAAAAGAAAAGAGAAAAGAAAAGAGAAAAAAGAAAAGAAAAGAAAGGCAGGAGAAGAGGAAGGGATGAAGACAGAAGGACTTCAAGCATTTTGTAAGATGATTTTTGATTAGTATTCTGTTTTGTGTGTATTTTTGCTTAAAATTGTAATATCAAAATGTCAGTTAATGTGAAATATTTATTTAGTGTTTTGGGACAGAAAGCTCATTCTTTGCAGGAGAGAATGTTATAAAATTCAAACATTCTAAGTAATGATTTCTGATTAGTATCTTGTTTTTGTGTGTATCTTTGCTTAAAATCATAATATCCAAATGCCAGTTAATATAGTACATTTATTTAGTGTGTTTGAGGGTAAAAAGTCCATTCTTTTAAAGAATGAATGATTTAAAATTCAAACATTCTATGTAATGAATTCTGATTACTACTTGTTTTTGTGTGTATCTCTGCTTAAAATCATAATATCAAAATCCCAGTTAATGTCATATTTTTATTTAGTGTAGTTTGGGGCAAAAAGTTCATTTTTTTAAAGAATGAAGGATGTAAAATTCAAGCATTCTATATAATGACTTCCAATTAGTAACTTGTTTTGGTGTATATCTAAGCTTAAAATCATAATATCAAAATGCCAGTTAGTATAGTCTATTTATTTAGTGTATTTAGGGGCAAATTATTTTTTTTTAAAGAAAGAAACTTTGGAAACATGGACAATGGATGCTATTTTAAGAATTCCTATGGCAAAAAGTCATTACGTGAACTGTCATTTGAAGTATGTTTGTAATTAAAATTAAATTTATTTTATTAATTCCTTCAATATGGCACTTTTAAACATTATTATTTTAAGCACTTTGGCATCTATTAAGAAATCAGTCCTTATACATCTTCATTTCTTCCCTCTTCCTGCTTCACTGGTTATAATTTCTATTTTTATTATTTTTATATCATCAAGGCATATTTGCAAACTCCCATATGAACTGAATGTTCACAATTCTTAAATTTGATAATATAGATAAATGATAACATGCTTATTTTACAGTATTTGCTTGAAAAAAGTGATACATCTCCATGTAGGTTCTGATCTTCCTATTATTTATGGACAGTTTACTTTCAATCTTTTTCTATTTTTTTCTTTCCTTCTCAGAAGAGCCAATTGTGCATAAATTATCTCTTCTTTAAACTCTATTCTTTACCTTTTCTCTTTCATTAATTTTATTTATGTTCTTTTCATTTCACTTGTAATAAATTTCTACCTCATTTTTCATATCATTGAGGGTTTTAGAACATTGTCATGACTTTTTTCTTTTTTTTTTAATTGTGGTAACATTGGTTTACATTGTTGTTCACATTTT
This sequence comes from Talpa occidentalis, assembly GCF_014898055.3. Lineage (NCBI taxonomy): Eukaryota > Metazoa > Chordata > Mammalia > Eulipotyphla > Talpidae > Talpa > Talpa occidentalis. Next base: position 16,078,308 of record NW_023604972.1, read on the forward strand.
GCAATATAGGATCCCTTCCTTCCAGTGATGTTACAACAGTTTCCCCAACACTAAAGCACCCATAGTTTACACAATAGCCCAGTATGTCTCCCTGTCCACTCTGTGCTTATCCATTCCTCTCCACTCCTCAAGAGTGTCTCACTTCTATAATTTGCTTTCAAAGGCTGTTTTTTTTTTTTTAATTCATTTTATCTAACCCTTTGTCTGGTTTTTCTATATTCCACATATACATGACAGCATCAGTTATTTGAATTGGCTTATTTCACTTAGCATAATCTCTTCGAACTCCCTCTATGATGAAGCAAGTGTCTAGCATGAGTTTATCTTTTTTGATTACCTACTAGTATTCCATTGTGCATGCCTATTTCTTGCTGAGATAATGGGCTCCTATTTCCATGTGACTTTTCCTCATATTCAGAATAATATACTGTCACTAAAGTTCTAAGTATCCATGAAGTTTTCATCTTGAGTTCATTGATGAACATAAGCCATATTAAAGGCATATCCTTTTAAGCAAAATTATATATTTCTGTTTGTGCTAACTGAGCCAGTCTGCTAAGGCTATTATAACAAAATACCATAATTTGGGTGGTTTGAGCGACAGAAATTAATTTTCTCAAAGTTCTGGAGACTGGAAGTCCAATAACAAGGGTTATCTACAGATTTGGGTTCTCCTGAAGCTTGCATCTTTGGATCGTAGACAGCTATACTCTTGATGTACCCTCATATGTCCTTTCCTTTGTTGCTTCTTTCTCTTTTTGTAGGAACACCAGCCATATTGGATTAAAGCTCCATCCCAATGTTATCATTTTAACCTCATCATTTTATAAAGCATATCTCCATATAAGATTACATTCTGAGGTACTAGGGAATGGGATCTCTATTATTAATGAATTATGGGGGGGGGGCACAATTTAGACCATAACACATTTCAATCTGGGTTTCTTGTAGCACAGAGCTAGAAGGGATCATGCTCAGCGAAATAAGTCAGAAATAAAAAGAAAAATACCAGATGGTCTCACTCATAGCAGGAATTTAGAAAACCTAAATAAGAGACCAGGAAAAAGACTAATCAATACAAAGTAAAAATCAAAATCAACAAGCAACTGTAAACCAGAGACACACTACGGGTGTGGGGAAGTGAGGGGCGGGGAAAAGAAGGACTAGTGTCAAAATGGGGGGTGGGTGCAATTGTATGGGGAATATAACCAAAATGAAAATGAATACATTGTGCAAAGATGGAAAAAGATGTAAGAATTATATAAAATAAAATATTTAAATTAAAAAAATAAAAAAAATAGGGCCTCCCAGGTGGCGCAGCGGTTGAGCGCTGGGTTGCGAAGCTGCCCGCGGCCTCTGCGGCGCCGGTTCGATCCCCGGCTGCTCCCCGGCCACCAGAGGTGGGTCCCGCATGGCGCGCAGACCTCTCCTGCCGCCCGCTGCTCCCCTCAGCAGTGTACTTCGGTCCTTCTGCCTGCTCTGCTCCCCGCTCTGGCTCTGGTGAATTCCCTCACCCTCCCGCGCTTCTGACTGTACCCAGTGCATGTATAAAACCAAAACAAAAACAAAACAAAATAGATAAATAAGACATGCCTCTAGAAAATTAAAAAAAAAAATAAAATAAAATAAAATAAAATACTAGAAAACAAGCATCAAAAAAAACCCAAATAAAATATTAAGAAAGTTAAAGAAACCCCATATTTAAAAGATGGGAAATTACTCATCTTAAGAGTAAAATGAGTGGAACAAAGAGCAATTAGAGAGTCGAATATCATATTAAGTCTACAAAGAATGACCTATTGCCTATAGGGCTATAAGTCCATATAAATAATTCTTCACAGCAGTTTAGTCACATCTCAGAAGATCAGCCATGTCTTCCCATGCACATTTTGTTTACATTAAAAATATATAAAGATGCAATTCTTTAAGTATATTATAAATTACAAGGAAAGGTAGTATCAAATTATACTTCTAAAAATCATAGTTCCTCACATTATTTGGTCATTCAAAAGATAATGGTAATATCAAACCATGTGGAAAATAGAGAAATGTGAGAGTGTCAGTGAAATTCTGCTGGTTCTTTCAGCATTGGCTTAGATTTTGGTCCAGTTTTACCATTTCCAGGTAAAATTGCTAGCACAAAGGAAAACATTTTCTTTATAAAGCATCTCCACTGTTATACCACATTAGCTCTACAATTGTTATGATAGTCTCCACCTAGAAATGCTCACATAAATCCATAAATTGAAGATTTACATTTAGCAGGCAATGTATTCCAACTAGGTATAGCCCATAAAACTAGTTTTATCAGTAGTCTGACTAGGAATTCCATAGATAAGTACTCCTTCTGTTATTAAGTAAAATAATTGTGATTGCTATAAGGTCCTTTAAAGATATTTATAAGGAATTGAGTGGGTAGTTTCTTTTCTTTTTTTTCCATGGGCATCAAAATGGAGACAAGAAAGTTTGCACACATTTTTGTAACTCATTCTTTGTCATCTCCAAATTCCTCTGAGTTATGATATGCTTTAGTTTAGAGATTTTTCTGTAAACTTTTTCATGTAATTACTGTTTTCCCCCGGCTACACTGCTGTTTCTGAGGACTTCAATATTGGATTACGTATCTTTACTCTGTTTTCGCAAAGATTTTTTTAAAGGTGACTAAAGCACTCTGAACTTTGTATTTTGACATGAGCTCAATACTCATCCATTGCTTATTTGGTGCAAGTCTAACAGTACTACTTGGAATCCTTCTCCTAATAGCAGACTAAACTCTTCCCTAGTCAAAAGATAGCGACACCTCTAAAGAAAAGCAATGTGATTTTCAGAAGGACAGAAGGCACCACTCAATGGATGAGAGAATTTGTAGTGTACGGTGTAAACTGACATGGCTCAAAAGTATCCCAAGTTTCCTGGCTCTCTTTGGCTAAGGATATATGTTAACTTTAACACATGGGAAAACATAGAAGTTAGAACATTGCCAAAAATACTGATGTATATTTAGGTAAATATTTCAGAGACAAGAGCATGATAACTGGGTTATAGGAACCAAACAAAGTTGCTGAAAGGAAGTAATTATATATACCTAAGCATACATATTAATATAGATGAATATTTTAAATATTTTATATGAATACTTTATATGAATATTTAAAAAATTCCCCAACATGATAGAGGTCATTTTTCTTTATGTAAATTAAAAAATCTATTGCTACAGTGCATTTAGGTGCTATTTTCACAAATCTTAGAAATCAAGATAATCTATATAATATAGTTAATGAGGACAAACAGTAAATAAAGTCTAAAGGAAAGGTAAGAAACAATAATTGAATAGACCAATTGTTACAGAGCAAACCTGATATAAAATGGGTTGCCTGACAGTGGGTTCTCACCTGCGTGCTTAAAGGGGACTTATCAATGCTAAACTGCAGACATACACAAAAGGTTGATAAAAAGTTTATTTACAAGGGGAAGGGGCAGGGGAATGGGGAAATGAATAACTCAGGGAGAAAAAGAGGGAGATAAGTTCGTAAATGTGTCCTACCTGTTACGCTGACCTGGAATCTCAATGATCCACTGAAGTTGGCGAAAAACCTAGCACGCCACGTGGCCAAGAGGGCGACCCCTGGCCACATGGCCAGTTAAATACTCAGAGATCCTCTTGCAACCTTCCCTTTGGTGAATAGGGGATTTGTAGTTCACAGTGTCTTGATGGAGTAGGAGTGGAGTCCACAAATCCCATATGGAGTTTGCTCAGGACATCCTATCCCCCTAACACAAAGACTGGTTGAAGTAAAAGGATCATGTGAAATTTCATTAATAATCTACATAGGACAAGTTGAAGTAGGGAGTGCAAATACTTGTAAGAAAAAAAAAATAAATCTCCAAACAGGTATGTGTTTTCAAGGACCAGGCATATGCCAAGGGCTAGAACAAACTAAATATATACTCTTGAATGGCCTCCCCCAGGCTGCAAACTAAGGGGAAATAAATTTCCAATAAATAGCTCTATAAATATCCATTTTTTAATAATTTCACAGTGTAATTTTAAAAAGTGTAAAATCAAAGCATGAGCCATACAATTTGAATATTAGTATGTTTTACCATTATCGGGTCAATTGTTTCTTTTAATGAGTGAAAATTCAGTTGGCAGCACAGGAAAAGCCTGTTGAAGGTAAAAGTGTAAAACAGGATATGAACGATATTAAAGATCTAATTTTTTGTATGACTTTCACCTAAGGGTTTTATAGTGATTCAAAAGTGAAACATCTTAGCGAGTGCACGTGAGACAAGGTGGCCAGGGCAGCGACACAATTCGCTAGGCGTGCTCTCCAGAACACAGCCAGCTCTGCAGCCAGGGGAGGGTCATTTCCATAAAAATCAGATTGGTAGGATATTATTGAATTAACAGATACATATAAATGATAATGGGAAAGGCAAAATTTTATTTATTTGAGGAACATACTGAAGGTATTCGATAAAGAAGCAGCAAACTTAAAATTTTCTAAAAGTATATACAAAATAATAAACTAAACATCTACCCATTCTTATACTGGTTACATGCCATGGAATATGCATACTTATTCAATTCTTAAAATAATCCTATAGTTAAGAATTTTTCCGGGGCCTCCCTTGTGGCTCAAGGGGTTAAGTTGCAGCACTGGGAAGCTATTGGCAGCCACTGCAGCAGGAGTTCTATCCCTGGCCAGGGAGTTGTCTTACCTGCTGCTCCCCTCAGAAGTGTATTTCAGTATATCTTCCTGTTCTGCTCCCCACGCTTTCTCTGGTAAATCCTCTCACCCCCTGCACCTCTTGCCTGTACCCCAGTTCTTGTATGCATATATAAATAAATATTTAAAAAAATAATTATTCCAATTTTTGGGAATGGGAAATGGGCTCAGAAAAGATATTTAAGTTTGAGTGGCTTAATTTCATCATCTGTAAAATTAGGTACTAATGAGCAAGTTTCCTCCAACTTCAACATGCTACACTAAACAAAAATTAGAGTAAAATTGTAAGGTATAAGTGGGCCTCCCTGGTGGTGCAAGGGGTTAAGCAGTGCACTATGAGGCAGTCTGCAGCCTCTGCAGCACGAGTTTGATCCCTGGCTGGCCAGTGAGAAACCCAAATAGTGAAGCAGACCTCTCCTGTCTCACCCACTGCAACCCTCAGCAGTGTATTTAGGTCGGTCTGCTTGTTCTGTTCCCCGCTCCATCTCTGGTGAATTCTCTCACCCCCCCTCATCTCTGGCCTGTGCCCCAGCTCTTGTATGCATAAATAAATAAATCTTTAAAAAAAAATTGTAAGGTATGAGTTATCAATGGGCTGGAGGTTTTCTTCTAAAACTCTTGTTGAAAGACTAACAAAATTATCAATCACCAAGGAAACATCCAATGAATCACAAGAATGTTCATAGCAAAGAGCTTAAATTGGTAATTATTCCATAAAATACTCAATTTATTTTTCCCCAGAAATTGAGTTTGAGGTTTTTTTTAAATAGTTTAGCATTTGAAAGTATTCCTGAAAAAAAAAATCAAAAGATATAGCATGGTATGATGAGTACAAAAATGAATTTACAAAAGAGTTGCTGAGGAGAGTACAGAATTTGTAATCTTGAATTAGGAAAATAGAAAATTATCTGAGCATTGATGAATGACTAAGGAAGGAAACCAACAAAATTAGACAATTAGCTTTAGGGTTTTCACAGTGTTCACTCTGGGACTTATAGAATACTTGAAAGTTTTTACTGAAAGAAATTCAGGAAGCTATTAGCTTTACAGCATGGTTTAATTTATCTGATTAAATTCTCTAAAAACAATAGCGATTCTATGAATCAGAGATTATACTGAAGAGAGATTACATTAATAACCTCACCATGATATTAATGGAAGACAAAAATATTCATCAAGGGCATGGTTGAACAGAGAAAGATTGTCTGAAATTTAGTTTCATTTCTGTCATTTGGATCCTGAACCAAGGAGTTCAAGAAAAGATTCAAAATTAGTGAATAAAATTCAATCTTTACTTTTATGCTTCTTCCTTTTATATTTGCATGCCAATATTTTCCACAAAAAATAATAAAACATTTTAAGTTTTCTTCTTTTGATAGTTATCTGAACTCACAAAGCCAGAATTGCAAGAGTTGAATAGTTTGATAAATCTGCACAAAAGTCAAAGTTCTCTTGGAAGAGAATACTTTCTTCCTCATTCCTTAAAAAAATCACATCATAGGAAAATTTTATCTGAAAATTTCTTTTTTAGGTAGAATGTATATATACACTTTTCAGACAGATGTTAATTTAGGAAGGTTGGATACACACACACACACACACACAATCTCATATTTTCTACCCTAAAATGGAAACATGCACTAGTCTACTTATCAGTTTGTATGCATAATCAACATTTCTGTTGACACCTGTAAGAAAGTGCATCAGTTCAAATATGCTTTATGAAAAATGACTTAAAAATTACAGTAATGAACTAATATCTAAATTACATGTTTATTGTGCCCATAGAAAAGAAAATGCATTAATTTCACTGCATTATCCTATATACAAACTTTCTGTGGCCTGTGATATGGCACAGTTTAGGTTATTCCTGACATCTGGAAAATAATAAATGGATTTGAATGTACTTGAACAAGTTAAGCAATTTACAATTGCCAAGCAAAGATTGCTTATTTGTTTATAAAAGTTTGCAATTATTTTAGGATTTTTTTCGTAGCTTCTGCATCTTAGTTTAGGCTACCTCTAGAGAATTAGACTAGCTTGGATGACTTTGACATAAAAATATTGAATATAATATATTAGCATTCGTGATGTAGCTTAAGCAGAGAGAAAAGTGTCCATTGGTGTACATGAAATCTCTCACTAGGGAAAGCTGAGTTAAACTGCTATTTCTCACTGGGTGCTCTGTATTCCATATCTTGATTCATTATATAAAAACTAAAAACATAGTTTCCCCTAGAGAATATAATAAGAAACACTTTTGAGAGAGATGCTAATTAAGGTTGGGAATATAATCATTTTGGCTACATGCACAGTAACCTAAATATAACTGTTTAGTGTCCTAATAAATATGTATATGTTCATTTCTTTTGTGTTTGTGAATTATTATTGAATCCCATATTCCTGTTGTTTAAGGAACATCATGTTTATAAGAATATCAGGCCTTTCAAATATTTGATAAACCCTACATAGCCTGGTTCTTAACATTTACATTCTTTAAGTAATTGTCTTAAAAGGATTCCAATAACTAATTGTATTAGATATCAGACAAGTCGATCTACAGAACAAGGAAATTTACTATGGATTTACATAATGATAAAAGCATCAATTCCCTGGTATTTACTTTGCCATAAAATATGGCAAAAATGATTGACTATCCCTTCTGTAATTGTTGTTGCATCATGTGACTCTAGTTGTTAGCTAATTGCCCCTTCTGGATTGATGAATTCAGTCACCATGTTGGATAGTCCACATGGCAAGGAACTCTAGAAACTGACTCTACAGAAATTAAGCTAATAACCCTGAAACTCTCTTTTATAATTCCAAGGAACTGAGTGCTATATAAATGGAAGTGAGGTGTTAACTCTCAGTCTGATCAACATCATAATTGCTATGTTTTGATCTAAGCATAATACTGAGTTAAGTGTGCTTCAGCTGTGATCTAAAGAATTTGTGAGATAATAACCTCTGTTGTTTTTAGGCTAGTGCATTTGTGGCACTCTTTTACACAGCAACGTAAAATAAATACAGCTTGATTCAACTTGGGGCTACAGTGAATGAAGCTAATTAACATTCACGGTTTTTAGTGGACATATATAGACTTTTTTTTTTTTTTTGAGGAGTGAATACCCACTAATGTAATTTCTAAATCATAAGGAAGGACAATATTTACCTTTAGTGATTTCAGACAAACATTTTTGCAAAATAATTGTACCAATTAACACACTCTTGAATGAGAGATTCAGGCTTGTTTTCAAACCAACAGCTGCCAACACTTGGTATTGGTAGTCCTTTTAATTTTAGCCATTCTAGTGGATGTACACTGATAATATTGCTGTCATAATTTGTATTTATAGTAAGATTGTAGAATTTTAGAGATAATATTATATATATATACATATATAAACTTGGTTGATATTTATTCATGAGAAAGTACAATCTCTTCATACCAAAAAGTAGTTTCCACATATTTCATTTGATTCAATAATAGCATAGTGAAAATGATGGGAAGAACAAAAACCTATGATCAGATTAACATTTTAAAATAGAGAAAATAGAAGAGAAAAAATGATGAGTGATAGCCCAAAAATACTGAAGTAATAAAGTTTATGAAACAGCTCACAACAGCATCACAAAAGTTTTGTAATACACTAAAGAGCCTTTAGGATACAACTTTAATCATGTACATTGAAATTAAGATGTCATTATGCATAAGTGACTAGAACAAAACCTTATTAAAACATTATGCAAACTGGCATAATACTAAATGCTGTAGTTGTAACTTGTACAATATGTATTATTGCTTATCTTATTTTACTGTTATAGGCTTTAGAGTTAACAAGATAAAGAGAAATTAAAAATCTTCCTGCAATAAGCAAGTTTTCTCTTTCTCAAAATGTAGTTTAACAAAATGATCACAAGCCATTTTCAAATAAAAAGAGATGGCAGCAAATAGAAAAACGACACTATATTTAAATGTAAAATATACAGAAGAGGAAATGTAAATGTCCAGTAAGTATTTTAATAGTTGATGAATCTCAATACTAATCAAGGAGAGATTAAGTTCTATTGTATCTCATTTTATACCTTGGATTGGTGTTGTTTATTCACTTATTTTGGCAGATAGTTTTGATGAAAAGTATTTTTATCTATTTTAAGACACTGTTAAACCCAAACAAGCACACTTTCACATATTTAAGCAGGACAATACACAATGAGTGCAAACTACATGAATAAACACTGCAACTATCTTTTTATTAATAACACCCTCCCTCCATAAAATGGAAAATTACACTACTAACTTAGGAAAGAATAGTCTGATCCATTATCAGATAAGCAGGCCTAAAGATTTCATATATGTTTCCTAGCTTTATAACATGTTACTGTTCTCTCACAACCAATGAGAACCATGTCTTCTGCTGTGGAATAATCATTGGACTCAAGAGAACTTATGTAATTACTCTGACAGACTTAATTCATCAAAATCTTCACCAAGTTTTACAAGTTGTCCCATCGTTAACAATGTCCCATCGTTAACAATGCTATAAATAGAGACAAAGAAAAACCAAATCATCAAACTTAGAGGTTAGTTATCATAACAATATATAATACCTATGATGTGCTAGGCATGATTGGACATAGTGTGTGGGTGTTCATTAATTCACTTGAGAACCACATAAAGACCTTACCATATCAATGTTACCATAAAGACCTTGTCCTTATCAACTTTATTGGAAGGAAACTGAAATCACATAACTTAATGTCACAAAAGCAAGAGCAGATCAGGCTGACTGAATATGGCACCATATTCTCAACCCCTCCCTCCACTTTCCTAACTCTGTATTTGATTCCTAGTAGCCATCAAATCTGTTCTGTTATCCTATACAATAGTTAAATTAATAGCTTGAGATTACATTTACCTCTCACTCCCTGTGTATCCTTAAAACAATCTCCAACAGTAAGGCAGAGATCCTCAAATGTGAATAATATTTAGAAGTGCAAGCAAGAAATTGAGGAAATTGAAAATTGGCAAACTATATTATGTACAGTTGAAAATAATTGGAAATTTACACTGGAAATGACTTGGAAGATAGGAACATTATTTATTGGATATAATTTGTAATAGTGTGTCATTAAAAATAAATCATCCATTATTTTTATGGGTCTTGAGTCCAACAATACTAGTGTTTTAATAAAAACAATAGTTTAATAAAATATATAGAATATAAATTAATATTGAAAAAAATTATTTAGTAGTCAGTGTGCTTCAATGGGTAATCTAATAATGCTCTGAAATTTTATAAAAATTTGCCACTCTGAAGTTGTTTGTATCTGTACTAATTGGCTTCTTAATAATTTTTTACATATTTGTTATTGATCAGTTGTCTAGTATTAACTGTTGTGAATAGGTAAATAAAAAGATGGGATCATTTTAGACTGGTAATATTGAACTCACCTCTTTGGAACTAGCCCTTCTGTGTCTGAGCAAGATTAAGTGGTGTGTTGTCTGGCGTCTCATGAATCATTCCACTGTTGTCCATTCAATATATAAAGCTGTTTATACTGAAAGCCTGTCAATCTCTTGTAACACAATCATTTACCAAAAAAATTCAGATGGTTGCATGACCTCATTATGCTGTGATAGACTAATTGGTAGTAATAATTATTCCCCCACCATGTCCTATGATTTATAAATTCTCAGTCACTCTTACAGAGGCACATCTATGACCTTTGGCTCAGAGCTTGACCATTTAGTTAGCTTGGATAAATTGATGTTAGCTGTGTTTATATAAGCAGAGTCTTAAAAGAGGCTTTTAATATTGGACTTGCCCTGTTATCCTGCACTGCCTTCATCAGAAGATGGCCTTTACCTAGGGACCTGGAACCAATGCAGTGGACCAAAGCTACTCTAGCTAACCCACAGGCAGACAGAAAATACATGTGTAATTTTAAATGCCACTGAGTTGTGTGAGAGGACTCACCAGAGACAGAGTGGGGAGCAAAACAGGCAGATCTACTGAAATACACTGCTCAGGGTTGCAGCATGCCAGACAGAAGAGGTCTGCTGAACCATGTGGGTCAGCTCCCTGGCAGGGGATGAAACTTATGCATAAGTGGCTGCCAATTGCTTGATAGTACTAAGACTTTAACCCCTGCGCCACCAGGGAGGCCCTCTCTGTACTCTCTATGTAATGGCTAAGACATCTGTGCCTAACCCAGCGGGAGAAAAATTACTCTGTCTTCCTCTGTAAATTTTATAGTTCTGGCTCCTTTAATTAAGTCTATAATCCATTTCGAGTTACATTTTTATTTTTTATTTTTTTAAAGATTTATTTATTTATTTATACAAGCACTGGGTACAGTCAGAAGCGGGGGAGGGTGAGAGAATTCACCAGAGCCAGAGGGGAGAGCAGAGCAGGCAGACTGAGGAAGTACACTGCTGAGGGGAGCAGCGGGTGGCAGGAGAGGTCTGCGCACCATGTGGGACCCTCGCCCGGGGGCTGAGGATCAAACTGTCGCAGCAGAGGCTGCGGGCAGCTTTGCAACCCAGTGCTCAATCGCTGCGCCACCGGGGAGGCCTGAGTTACGTTTTTAAATTGAAGAAAGGTGGAGATTTTTTTAACTATATGGCTATTCATTTATAAGAGTCAATGGCTAAAAAAATATCATCCTTTCTCATTTGAATCATGTTAACACTTGTAAAGAAAATGAGTTGGCATATATGTGATGATCTATTTCTAGGATTTATATGCTTTCTCATTTCTACTTATGTTTATCTCTATGTTGTCCCTTTGTGGAAAAGAATTCCAAAGTATTCATCTCAGGTTTTGTCCTTATTTACTTCATATATATATGTATTTTTTTTCCTTTTATAGTAGTAGATAGATTACAATCTCAAGTGTTAAACAACTTTTCAAAAGGTGACACAAAAGTGTTGAAGATTTCTTTGGAAGCCAGGTGACAGGCCATGATATTTCTTACATATTTGTTATAGTTTACAGAACTACATATTATGGGAAAAACCTATGAAAACTGTACCTATGAAAAAGAGTTTTTACACCTTGTGGGCAGAGGAAGTAGTTATGTTCGGGGATAACTCTCAGATGAAAAATGCCCTAAAACAAAAATGGGAAGGAAAAGGCACATTATCTGTAAACTACTAAAGGTGTGTTTAAACTGAAACTGTTTTTCATAAAATTTTGTCCTTGCTTAGGTCTTACCCTGGATAAAAGCCAAGGAATGTATTTTGAGACATAAAACCCAGCATGTATTTTGAGACATAATCCAAATATTTCTAGAAAAAAAATTAATAGGTTATGGTTACATATAGTTAGAAAAGGGTACCTAGAAGAAAAACTAATTCCATCTGGGGAAATTTATTAAAAAATTTCCTCAAACTTGTCAATAAAAATAAGCAAAAGAGAGATTTAGGAAATCTGGGGCCCTTCTCTCTTCTCTGTCAGTAAATGTATAACTGGAAATTCTGAAAACCAGCTTTTTACATAATAAGATATATCTCTCTGTGGGGTGTGAGCTATTGGACTGGATTGAATATTTGTTTATATTCAAATGCAACAACCTTACTCTGTGACCGATTTCAGAGGTTCCTTGTCATACATGACACTTTTAAGAGTACCAGTCAATGGATTAGTAGAATGTGCTATAGTGGGGTCTGTCTGATGTTTTCTCATGCTTTTGTGGAGAAAATGTTAGTGAGTAGAGTCATTTCAATTGCCCCTGAGAGTTTCTCTATTTGGTCAGTTTACATTCTAAACTCACATGTTCTCCATAGGAAATAAATATCAAACATTAAACTTATCTAAGATTGTTTTTCTATATCATCCATACCTCACCAAATTCTATAAATTTTGAAATGACTAGGCATGTTTGAAAACTTATTTTATACATTGACGAATGATTTTCATATTTACTATGCACTGATGATCATATGTATTTCTTCATTACTCATGTCTTTTTCCAACTTTCAATTTGACCAATAAGTAAAAGTGTATTAATGCAACTGATAAACTGCAAGTGTATTCAATATATTTTTTGGTAAAATTTTGGTAAAATCTGAGTTAACATGAAAACTCTTACAATACTAAGTATAGGCTATTCCAAGTTAAAAAACTGAATAGTAAAATTGAATCCATGGAACTCTATTAATATTCTAGAATAAAAAAAAAATTAGTCAACCTTTTGTTAGTCTCTGGCTAATGCAAAATACAAATATCATTTAATTTAAATAATATAGAAATAAGTTAAATTATTTTGAATTGTAATTTTCTAAGTTATTCTATATAGAAATCTGATACTGGAGAAATTGCATATACTCATGTGAATGCATGAGTATATATGTTCATATATATTTGATTCTTATTAATTAAATGAAATGCAGCAAAAATGTCAGCTATAATTTTCTATGTAATTTTAGCAAGGCTCTGCAATAGAGAACACATGTCATCTAGTTTTTAAATAATATGCTCTGCCCACATTGAATTATGAATAATCTAGTCTCACTAATTGGTTTTTTCAAACTCCATTTTTTATTTTACTTTATATGCTCACTATATATTTTTTCCTTTTGTATTTCTATAAATATTATCCTAGTGGCTACTTACTAGCTCCTTTGAGATACTTTAATGTCATTAACATTATTATATTCTAGAAATGTACCTTCCAAGTCACTTTGAACTAAATTCAAAAAAAAAATTTAAGGTCATAATTAAAGATGGAAAGGTCAAATTATTTAAAATAATTTTTGAATAAAATAAGTTCTTTTTCAAAACACGGCATTCATTAAAATGTTGCTTCTATTATTTGAATTAATAAAAAAAATGTTTATGCTCTAAATAATGTAAATGAAGAATCAACTATCATTTTTATAAAAATGACTGTATTTGGGCCTCCCCGGTGGCGCAGCGGTTGAGCGCTGGGTTGCGAAGCTGCCCGCGGCCTCTGCGGCGCCGGTTCAATCCCCGGCTGCTCCCCGGCCACCGGAGGAGGGTCCCACATGGTGCGCAGACCTCTCCTGCCGCCCGCTGCTCCCCTCAGCAGTGTACTTCGGTCCTTCTGCCTGCTCTGCTCCCTGCTCTGGCTCTGGTGAATTCTTTCACCCTCCCGCGCTTCTGACTGTACCCAGTGCTTGTATAAACAAAACAAACAAACAAATAAATAAATAAAAAACATGCCTCTATAAAAAAAAATTAAAAAAAAAAAGACTGTATTTGGAAATATATTTTTGGAATTTATGATGATCATAAAACACCATGTTTTATGTCATGTTTCAAGTAGAATACATCAGTTACCTATATCTTCCTATATCTATCTATCCGTCATCCATGGAGGACTAGAAACTATTTCTACACAAAAACCTTAAAGAACTTAAACTAGTTTATGTTTGAATTTAAATCCTTTTTAAAAAACTAAAATTTCAGCCAATAATAAACATGAGCAGGACAGCAATTCTAAAATGAATGCCAAAAAAAGGTTGAGACATTATTTGAGAGACAAACTATGTTGTTAATTCAGAAACTATGTTTTTATAATCTGACAACATGGAGAGTATATGTCCTCCAGTGAAAAAGTGAAAATTGTTGAGTACTTTAAATTTCTTTCAGGTTCTTTTTTTAAAAAAATTATTGACATTGTTTGGATATTGCATATTATTTTGTTCAAAAATAGAGCAAACAGCAAATGGATATTAAGTAAATAGTGGCACAATTCTCAAATCAATATTTACACACAGTGATCATATAAATGGATTCCTATTGTACATGACATTCACAATAGAAATCCAACTTTCCAAAGTTTACTGCTTTCTTTCATTAGGATGTCCTCATAGTATGTTATCTAAACAGTACCTGTTACAACTGAAAAGACACATTATTCAATATTATTCTGGAAGAGGATGTGTGAATTGGGAATGATCCTGGCTAAATAAACCTATGATTGTTACCTTAACTACAACAGTTTGCTTGTAAACTTAGGTTGAGTTATTTCAGGAACTTAGTGTTAGCATGTAACACTGCTTGAGTGATCTCAGAGTTGCAGGATCATTCTTAGTACTGGGGTACTGGGGAATAATTTAGATTCCAAGAACAAATATTATAAGTTTGCTATTTACTACATCTGATGTACAAAATATTTATTGAAAGTTATGAATTTTGTTATCCCACCAGATAGTTGAGCATTCTGCAGGTTTTACTAGTTAGGTAAGTAGAATGGGGATAGCTGGAGCTAGAGTGTTTCTTCCATTCATACAGTGGTAGTTAACATCTGTCTCTTGAGACTCAAGGTCTCCTGTTTCTATAGTCACACAACATCATTCATTGTCTGCTTTAAAACAAAGAGATGGATTCTTCTCTAGCTAAAATTTGCTTCTTTTATTTATTTATTTTTAAAATTTTATTTTTATATTCCCCACACCATTGCAACCCCATTATTTTGACCCCAATCCCTCCTTTCCCCGCCCCTCACCACTCATAGAGTGTCTCTTGTTCATAGTTGTTTGTTGATTTTTTTCTTTCTTATAGTTATTATTTTTCCTGGTCCCTTATTTAGGTTTTCTAGATTCTGCTATGAGTGAGTAAACAGCTGGGACTACATCAAATTAAAGAGCTTCTGCACAGCAAAAGAGACAATAACCAAACAAAGAGAAACCCCACCGGCTGGGAGAACATTTTTGCACACAACACTAATGATAAGGGACTGATCACAA
Source organism: Talpa occidentalis (assembly GCF_014898055.3). Classification (NCBI taxonomy): domain Eukaryota; kingdom Metazoa; phylum Chordata; class Mammalia; order Eulipotyphla; family Talpidae; genus Talpa; species Talpa occidentalis. The sequence continues at coordinate 16,093,758 of NW_023604972.1, forward strand.
AAATCTATAAAGAGCTGATGAGACTCAACAAAAACAAAGAAAATAATCCAGTCAAAAAATGGGCAGAATAGCTAAAAAGAAACTTCTCCAAAGAGGAAATGCAAATGACCAACAGGCATATGAAAAAAATGTTCAAAATTTGCTTCTTTAGAATGGAAATGCTTCTAGCTGATAAGCGCTATAGCCCTGTTGGGCTGCTAATTGCTGTAGGTACTATAATCTGTGGGCACCATTTTCTCTCTTTCCTTCTCATTCTCTCAACATCTGTCTCCCTCTTGCTCCCATTTGCCTTCTTAAATTTAATCTGAAACAATGAATATTTTTTTCTAATAGGTTCTTTGTTGTTAGAGCAGTTAATTAGCCAGTGTTCAATAATCTTGATTTAATCTCAGGATGGTAGGCTACTAAATTGTTGGCAATGTATCTGTCAGGAGGTTACTCCTCTTTATTTCTCCTGCATCTTGAGGGTCTGCCTAAGGAGTCCACATCAACTTCCACCCTCTACTTATCTTTAAAGTCTTGTGTAGAAAAGAGATAAAGTATTTTGCAAGGCAGAGCTTTAATATACTGATTTTGGAAGGCAACTCATGTGTAAAAACTATTTACTTTTATGGCAAGTGACTATTGAATATTTAAATATATTGCTGCAAAATCATTCTATTAAAAAGTAAGGTACAATTCACTACTTAGAACTGTATCAAAACTTCAAGATCCACACTCCTAAAAGGAAAATGTCTTAAAGTTTTGTTTCACAGTATTAAATAGCCTAACTCATAAATACGGAGTTTCAATAACTATTTGTTGCAAATAGAAATGAATGATTGAATGTTAATTTATAATCTATAATAACCCTTTGGGAAAACACGCGAAGAACATGTTTTTGTAAAATATAAGATTTTTACACATTCTTTCCTTTTTTAAGTTTGTAGCATATATCACAATACACATATTTTTAGGGGCACTCAATAGAAGTGCATAGATATGTATGTGTATTTGAGGGACTCTGAAACAGAATTAATCGGTTGAAGGAGAGAAAATATACTTTAGGTTGTGTTGTTAAAATAAGCATTTATTACTCTGAAACTTGTTCGTAATCTTTGACTTCAACCACAATAAAATTCTGTGGGGCACATAAAGAAGCATAAAGCAATGTATTCCTTTTTAACAACAAGTGAGGCCTCCCTGGTGGCACAGGGGTTAAGCACAGCACTGTGAAGCTATCCTCAGCCTCTGCAGCATGAGTTCAATCCCTGGCCTGCCAGGGAGCTACCCACATGGTGCAGCAGAGCTCTCCTGTCTCGCCTGCTGCTCCCCCTAGCAGTGTATTTCAGTCAGTCCACCTGTTCTGTTCCCCACCCTGTCTCTGGAGAATCCTCTCACCAGCCCCCCATACCACTGGCCTGTTCCCCAATTCTTGTATGCATAAATAAATAAATCCTAAAAAAAAAGAAGTGGCAGAATGGTGACATAAAATGAAAATATGGAGCTTCCTTTCGGAAGGGCATGAATTAAATTTCATCTCAGCAACTACATCTTTTTCACATAAGGAAAGTTATTCAACTATTATAAGTTCATTTACCTTCTTTGTGGAAAAAAAGAATGGGCTGTATGTTTTTCATCTGTGAAAAACTGTTCATAACTACAATCTATCCCTCTCCACCATGCTCAACACCTCTGGAAGTTGATATTTTTGGAATGCACCAACCAAGAATCTTGACCTGTCTTTCAGAGAATAGGAAGAACCAACGGATAGGTAATTATAGTTTGGCGTTTATGTCCTTCTCTCTGTGACAGATTGAGGATAACATATTTTTTTTTCCCTCAGGATGCCCAGAGTTGGGAAATGGTAACCATTGCTCCAATTACCACTTCAGGCCTATTAGTGATAAAGACACAGATTCCTGAGCTATCTCATGTAGATTTTTCTTAAACCCAGCCATACATATGAAAAGTGATTCCTTGATTACACAATTATCAATTTCACCTTTTTCAGTATACAATTATCTGCTGGATTTATATTCATTTCAATGTGGAAAATAAATACAATACCAGAAATGTATGGTTGTTAAATGGATAGTTTACACGTGAGATGGATAAGATGTCCGCAATGTCAACCAATACCAGTGATAATCTAGGTCATATACCTTGGAGTCTGATTTTAAAATGCATACCTGGTTATTCTGTTGAAGCAATATCAGCAGAGCCTTCCTGATTCAAAGAAGGCAGTCTGCTTTCAGCATTTTAGGTTCCTGCTTCTGCCAACCTCCACAGTTTTCTTAAGACACACTGCTACTCTAGTCAGTTATTATTAAGGCACACGAGGTACATTTCATGCACACCTGTATTTTAGAATGGTTCTTCTTCAAAACACCCAGGTTTTAAAGTTACTCTGTCGCATATTTGGCAAGCATGTGAATTTTCTAAGATGTGTGTCAGGAAAGTGACAATTGCAATGTTGTTAGAAAAAGAAGGATCGACATTGCTGTCGAGATGACAGTGCCTCAGTTGCTGGATAACAAAGGTGACAAGAACCTGAAAATGGTTATGAATTCTTGACATTTTCCTACAGGGCACAGGAATCTCATATCACACGTTATGAAGATGATAGTCAATTCAAAGAAATGATGTTTGCCGATGTCCTTTTCATTTTAGATACTTGATTAAGAAAATGTAGCTAGTGTGACATATTAAATTTAAAAGTTGGGATAAGAGAGAACACCCCCCCTTCATCAGTCTGTCTTTACTGTGGTACAATGTGAAAATCAAAATATTATTAAAGGATCGCTGTAGAAATATGGTTGTCAACCTTGTCGCAATTCAAACTGAATGGGCACTTGGGCATACGATACTTAGTTTTATGTGTCAACTTGCCTGGGCTCAGAGATTTCTGGCTTTAAAATATTATTTCTGGATGTGCCCTGAGAGTGTTTCTGAAAGGGATTAGGCTTTGAATCTGTAGACTGAGTAAAAATGTTTGTCTCCACCAATGTGGGCTGGAGTCATACAGTCTAATGAACGTTGGAGATTCCTTTGCTCAGCTTTAGTTGAGATAGCCATCTTCCTATTTCGGGGCCTTTAGATTTAAGACCAGGACTTATTCCATTTGCCTCCCTTTTGGACTTCCACCATTGGCTGCAGTGATTCTTCGGTGTCTGATTTGTATTGAATTATGCCAATGCCTTTCCTGTCTCTTCAGCTTGCATAGGGCAGATCTTGGGACATCTTGGGCCCATAATTGCAAAAGTCAATCCCTGTGATAAATCTCCTTAGATTTCCTATTGATTCTCTTTCTCTGAAGAACCCTGACTAATACAGGCACATTTCTTAACCGTTAAAGATTTCACTTTAGAAAACCATAATCTGAGAGTAAAATACCTATGGTCTTATTCACATTGCTCATGAAGTTGAAAGGAGAGTTAAATCAGATACATACCTTTCCCAATTATGCTGTCTCACTATAAAGAGTAGTGTTTAATCTTTCTAGAATTCAGTTTGTTTATCTATAAAATGAGGAGAATTTACTGAGGTCAAATATTCCAAGCAGGTCCTTAGAATATATAGAGTAACTACAAAAGAAGCCTAACTTAAATGTAAAATATGTTTTCTTTCATCTGAAATTATGCCATGTCAGCACAGCAGCTTATGAAATTATAACTAGTGATACAATAATGTATATTCAATAAAATTGAACAATTAATACCAGTATGGTAACCCATGCAAAAAATACTTTTCTTAGTTATGCACGAATTATAATGGGTTACTACTGGAGCTATTTTATTGAAGATGTATATATATATGTGTGTATATATGTATACATAGTTTTAAACCATTAATCAATAACATATTAATGATGAAGCCTAGGTTAGAGAAGCTACTTCACCAGAAGTTAGGAACAAGGTAGGCTCACAGTTTCAATATTGTCTGTTATGAATGTGGTATCAGATGTTTTAGCCAATAAAATGACTATGAAACTTAAATGTAACTATATGTTTGTGGAGGCATAAATGCCAGTATTTTGAAATTTTATTCCATATATTCCATGTAATGTTATATATTTTTTTAAGATTTATTTATTTATGCATACAAGAACTGGGATACAGGCCAGAGGTGCGGGGGTGAGAGGATTCACCAGAGATAGAGTGGGGAACAGAATAGGCAGGTTGACTGAAATAAACTGCTGAGGGGAACAGTGGGCAAGTCAGAAGAGGTCTGCTGTGTACCATGTGGGTAGCTCCCTGGCCGGCCGGGGATCTAACTCATGCCAGAGTGGCTGCGGACAGCTTCATAGGTTGTGTCTTAACCCCTTGTGCCACCAGGGAGGCCCTGATGTTATATTCTATAGCAATTTTACAGAGTTAGAGTTGTGGAAGATAATTCAAATTCACCTATTCAGGTACCAATTCCCCATTAAAATCACTACCATATATTGCTTCAAATATAATATTTAAGGAATTAATGATGATGACAATAAAAATACATATAAATACACATACACACACACAGAGCTTACTCTTCCACAATATATTTTTTTTCTTTTTTTTTCTCCCAAAGGGATTTTCCGTCTTTCCTTCCCATTAATGGATTACTCATAGGTAAACAGATACGCACCTATTTGTCTTTACTTTCACCTAGGTTTTCTTTTATATTGAAATAATATAATAACTCACTAAGACAATCAATAAAATGAATGGTAAGATATAAAATTAAATAATACAGCAAATAAATTTGAACCTGCCATCTCATTAGAATTATAATTCATATCAGTCCACTAATTATGATGGTTTGATTAAAGATTTTTTTTCACTTTAAGATAGAGTGAAAGTGATATGCATTCAATGGAAGCCTTACTTTATATTTTGATCTTTTCCTAGTAAACTAGACTAAACTATGGTGCTGGGTAGATTAGGTTTATTAAATGCATTTTTCAGAGATTCGTCTATATGTTTCATGTTTCTTTCATTTTCATTTCTGTGTAGTAGTCCAGTGGGGCAGGGGACAGCAAGCAAACCTTATCTGTAAATAGACAGTAAATGTGTTTGGCATTGTAGGGCACATGGAGTGTGCTGTCACACAGAGCAGCCGTGTACAGTACATAAAGCAATGAACGTGGCTGTGTTCCAATTAAACTTTACTGAAACAGAAGACTTGCCAAGCTTGACTCATGGACCACTGTTTGCCAGCTCTTGCATTACATGAATACAGTCAAATTTATCTGTCCTTTTGTCTGTAGTCACTTTTGTTGTTTCTAGTTAGCTATTATGAATGATTCTTACTATGCACATTTTAGCCTAAGTTTCCTGGCACATATGTATATGCTTAGAAATGTAATTCCTAAATTTTAGTTATGCATATTTTAAAAGAAAAAGCCGGATCCTTTCCCTGAGTGATTTTTAGCAATTTTCCATCTCACTAAAGTGCACACAATTCTCTGTTGATTCACATCCTTGCCAAAATTTGATATTGTTAGATTTCTTAGCATTTGCCTAGATAGTGCATAAAAAATCATATAATATTGTGGAGTGAATACGCAGTTCCATGATACTAACAAAAGTAATTCATATTTTCATATATTTGTAGAGACATGCATACCTTTGTTTTTTTAAAAATGCGTCTATATGTCTTTTGCCTATTTTATTTGTTTATTTTTTTGTTTAAAGAAAGGAAAAGTTTATGAAGGAGGAAAAACAACAGAAATCTCTTTTACCCATTTTTATACTTTTAAAAAAAAGATGTATTGATTTATGCATACAAGAACAGGGGTACAGGCCAGAGGTGTGGGGGGTGAGAGGATTCACCAGAGACAGAGTGGGGAACAGAACAGGCAGACTGACTGAAATACACTGCTGAGGGGAGCAGCGGGCAAGATAGGGGAGGTCTGCTGTGCCATGTGAGTATCTCCCTGGCTGGGGACAGCTTCACAGGTTGTGTCTTAATCCCTTGAGCCACCAGGAAGTCCCTACTTTTTTTTTTTCCTTAACCTATTGAGCAAGTGAGTACATTCTTGAAAGATTCCTTTTACAATTATGCTTCAAATATCTTGTTCTGGCTTGTGGCTTAGTTCTTAAATCATTATATATATATATATTTTTTTTTTGTTTAATTTTTAATTTGTAATAGATTTATTTATTTATGCATACAGGAACTGGCACACAGGCCAGAAGTGTAGGGGGTGAGAGGATTCACTAGAGACATAATTAATTTTAATAAGCAGCTTTATATTCTGACTCATTTAGGCAAATAGTCTTGATTTGGGATACTTACACTTTCTAAGAGTCCACTCACTGAGGTCATCAATAACGCTTTCAAAATTGTTTTATATTTAAATCTTCAATTCATCTGCAACTGATATTCTGTGATTGGTATGGTTAAAGATACAATTTCAGTAAACTTCCTAGATGGTTAGCCACCACCATTTATTGTATAGAACACTTATTTTATGGTATAGATCACAGTGATAAATTATATCTTCTTTGGCAATTTATCTAGTTACCCTATGTGGCCTTTTTCCAAGCTCATTTTATGCTCCATTGGTCAATGCCACACAGACTTAATAATTACAGTTTCATAGATGTGTTAATAACTGGAAAGAAATCTCTTCTTTTGAGTGTCTTTGTTATTAAGTTTTTTGCCTTCCATTTAAAATTTAGAATGCTTTTCTCAATTACCTCAAATATCCTGTTGGGAATTTGATTTAGATGCTATTAAATCTCAAATCAATTTTGAGGAAAATTTTACTCTTTTTTTTTTTTTACTTTTTTTTTTACTTTTTTTAAAATAAATTTTATTTTTATATTCCCCATACAATTGCAACCCCCTTTTTTTGACCCTAATCCCTCCCCTCCCTGCTCCTCACCCCTCATAGATTGTCTCTGGTTCATAGTTTTTTATTGATTTTGATTTTCACTTTCTTATAGTTATTCTTTTTCCTGGTCCCTTTTTTAAGTTTTCTAGATTCCTGCTATGAGTGAGACCATCCGGTATTTTTCTTTTACTTTCTGGCTTATTTTGCTGAGCATGATCCCTTCCAGCGCCATCCATGTTGCTGCAAACTGTATGTGTTTATCTTTTTGGATTGCTGAGTAATATTCCATGGTGTATATGTACCACATCTTCTTGATCCAGTCATCTATTTTGGGGCATTTGGGTTGTTTCCAAAGCTTAGCTATTGTAAACAGTGCTGCTATAAACAGAGGGGTGCAGGTGCTCTTTGGAATTGATGTTTCTGTGTCCTTTGGGTAAATACCTAGGAGTGGAATTGCTGGATCATATGGAAGCTCTATGTTTAGTAGGTCCAGAAATCTCCACACAGGTCTCCATAGTGGTTGGACCGGTTTGCACTCCCACCAAAATTTTACTCTTAAAATAAGTATATAAGTAACTTTTTTCAAGATAGTTTTAAATTTTCCATAGATATTTTATAGGTATTTTCCTAGGTTTATTCTGAGATATATTAAATTTATATTTTGCTATTGTCATTGTAAGTTTAAAAATAATTTTTACTTTCTTTATGGAATGTCAAAATACAAAATTATTGATACTTACACCATATCAATGATTTTTTCACAGTTTTCTTCATAAAATGCATAGCTACTCTCCTCATATTTATGTCTTGTATGTGTCTTATTGCAGTGACTGGACATCCATGATGATGTAGAATAAAATAGGCTACTGTAGATTCCAAGCCCTGTTTCTGTTCAAAAAAAAAAATCAATGGTTAAATCACCAAATGCAAAAATACTTATTCTGTATTTTGGATAGACATCTTTATCATATTAAAGTTTCTCCATCCTCTTTAAAATTTTATTTTAAAGTTTTAATTAAAGAATTTCATAAATGCTTTTGTCCCATTTCTTTGACGTGATCGCACTTAAGCGAAATTTAAAATATATATATCTATCATTTTACTGTGTAAAATATCATATACACAATTTAACTTAATATTCAATCCTCTAAACTTCCAATCTTTAACATTAATCTGTTTCTTAAAATTTCAAATGCTTTGCTAATGGGAGGATACAAATCACAATCCTATTGGATATTGCCACTGGTGTCAGGACTCACAATGCCAGAACCTGAGCACATTTAACATCTCAAGGCATCTTTCCGGGGAATGAATCCATGTTTATTTAAAAAACAGAACAGATTATTAACATACATTTTCATGTAATGTCCAGTCCAGGTTAAAGTAAATCACATTTCACAATGATACCATACAGACATAATTGCAATACATTTTGAAATCTCTTCATGACTTTTCAAGTCCCAACACCACAACAACACTAGGTTCACTCAATAAAATAGGGTAAGTCAGAAGGTTTAAAATATTTACATTGTTCAAATACTCTATGATAAAGTTTGTTAGATCACACTTGCAACCTCTATGTAGGCATGTCTGTGAATTGGTCATTGATATGCTCTTGATAAGCATCAATATTTTTAAATTGAATAAATAGTAAGTAACACATGGAGAAAATATGCTTTTAACAAACTTCCCAAGTCTGAGAGCCCACATCATATAAGTATGATTGATATCATATAAATCTGTCTGGTTTAAGATCCTTTATTCAGATAAATAATTGAATATACAGGGAGAGACAAGGACTGTAAATGTTACAAATTGGAGTAGCTATTTGCATTGCTAAATTTCTTCTCAAGTTTTAAATTCATGCCACTGATTTGTTTTTTTTTTCTGTAATTCTTATTCAAATGTCTCTTCTCCAAAGTAGTAATTCTAAAAATAATGATGATACCTAAAGAATTGTATATGAAGAGTTCATTTTAGTGCTATCAAATCATTTTATGCACCGGTTAATATGAAGAAAAGTCCTACTTTTTGTTGAATACAATATTGAATTAAGATAAGAGTGAACAATTAATTTTAGTAGGTGGTAAGCAGGTAACTTGTTATTAATACAATATTTAACCTGCTATCAATCATGTAGTCTTGAGGCATAGGTCAAGTGAGGGCCCTTAGGGTCCAAATAAAATAGGAAAAGCCTTGGAGGAATAAGGAGGGTTCCAGAGATAAGGGCAACAAATTCCAACGGGGATTAATTAAGCACCCCAGGACTAGGGGTAACAGGACATTCTGGAATATGGATGATAAAGAAAAGTATGCTAAGATTATTTTTGAGCACAGAGACATTTAGGCAGTGAGTGAGACCACTGAGAACAAACTAATCACAAAGAGACTGATGAGCTTTACTATAATTAGGGAAGCAGGGATATATTCCCCAAGGCAAGACTCCACTACCACTTCCTTGCCCCTCCCTGATCTGGTTCCCTGGCCTGGGAGTCCCACCTCATTTCTGTTCCTTTTCTTCTTAATAATTTTTTTTTTTTTTCTCTAAAGAAATCTGCCTCTTTTTGCTTGCTTGCCTGAGCGTCAGCGAAGGTCCTTCTGTGGCTTCCTAAGACAACAGCCCTTAGTGGTCTTGGGTCTGGGACTCAGCGCTGCCCCTGCAGCCTGGGATCGGTTCCTGGCTGGGAGACTAGGCCTGAAAACCTGAAATTATGGTATCAGTCAGTTCAAATTTTGGCATTCAAAACCCATTTAACCTTTGAGTATGAAGAAAAACAAGATTAGTAGAATGTTTGGAGCTATAAGGAAATTTCGGGTTGTGTTTATTTTCTCCACCATTAAGTGTTTCCTATTTTGCATTCACTCAACCCTATGTACTATATTCCAATTAAATGTTTCTAATGTTTCCTTTACTATGTTGCTTTTTAATATATGAATTCACTTAAAAAATCCTATTTAAAAGTTGATAAACTACTTTGACAGTATTTATGATTGTTATGTAGATAAGCTTTCTAATTAATTCAACAAGCAATTATTGATACTGTCTTATATTCAAAACAATAAAAAGGTAAAATTACAACTATATCTTTTCTATATATACTCACCACATGTAACTCAGCACTAAAGGGAATAATTTGTATTAATTCTAGTTAGACTTGTTTTTTTTAATTTCTTTTAATAACCTGAAAAAAATGAAAAGAGAAAAAAATGAATGAAACAACTAGTGAGCTGGATTTCTGCTCAAATTAACAATATTTGGCTACCACTCCAAATCATTTAAAATATTTGGAAATTATTTTAACTGCTGATTAATGGGATACTTTTAAGTCCCTGTGGAATCAAGGCATTCAGCAGGAAGGATAGCAGCTCCCCAGGCCCTATGCTGGTTGGGTTATGGGGCTCAGGCTGCAGCAGAGGCTGGCAGTGGTAGCAGTCAGCAGGGGTTCCCACTGCCATGCTGCCTTAGGGCATGCAGTCCCTCTGGGTTGCAGTGTTAAGGTTGCTCTGTTCTGGCTTTGGTGCAGGTGACAACAGCAAACCCCACAACTCTGGTTGAGGGCTGCAGGGAGGAGCAATGTGTGCCAGTGGGGCAACTCTGCTGTGGGTCCCTGGCTGCAGGCAGTAGAGTGCCTCAGGGAGACTGGGGCAACTGGTTGGGCTCCCAGCTAAGCCCACCCTGCTGGGACCCTGAGGTTGGGCAGTTCAGGTCTGTGCAGGCACCAAATTTTCCCTTTTATATTTGGCACCTGGTTGTACAGTGGACCAATCAGGTACAAGCTAAATGAACCAATTAGGTTCAAGCCCAACTTATTAGTTAACTGTCCAAATGGAAAATGAGAGCTGCTCCTAAACTCTCCAATGTTGTTATTATAAAAGTTTCTTTTATTTTTCTTTCAGTTCTTTATGATTCTGGCTTCTCTGGGTGTTTCAATTTATGCAAGTTTTCACCAATAATCTATATATTTATCACTCCCAAATTAATAGCAACAGCCGGTACCTACAAACACTTTAAATACATGACTTGTAAACTAGAAATTAACATTGTTGTCACTCCTATTCCTAATTAATGTTAGTGATACCAATAATCATTAAATTTTTCAAGCTAGAAAACAATGTTCTTAACAGATTTCTTTTTCTTCTTCAGCCTAAAATCCAATTAATCACTGTGCCCTAAATATGTTAATACAAAACAGTTTTCAAATGTCTCCCCCATCTTTTAGGTCTTTATCCTATTGACTTTGGCACTACCACAGAAATATAACAGATTTGTTTCTTTCTAGGTATTCAGTTTTCTACACAGCTATCAGTCATTTAAAAAAAAATCCAAGTGTGACTATGCTATTCAGTATTTTGAAATCTGCCAATGTTTTACCATCAACCAAAGGAAAATGTGAAATTGTCAATAACATGGAATTGCTGTAATACTCTGGTTTCAGTTTTGAATTACACGAAGGAACCATATTAAAGATACCATAATGTAAGACTTCCCATGCAAAATGTCCTTTCCAACGATATGAGGTTTTCCATTTCAAATATACCTTCAAATGTGTTATCATGAAGTCAGTGGAGCCATATTTAAGTGTCACATCCTTTTGTAAAGAGTTTGGTTGTTACTCTGAGTTAAATAGGGAACAATGAAAATTTTTGAGAACACATGTGACCTTAAACTTAAAATTTGAAAAATGATTTATTTTAAAGATATGATTAAAGATATGACTAGTACTGTACAGAGACAACTCAGGCCCGAGAGATTATGGTGCCTTAGACAACTATTGGTTATTAGTGACCTGGTAAATACATTTTGAGGGCATTCAATTGGACTTCTTGATAGATTCGATGTGAAATTTGAAAGAAAAGGATTCAAAATTAGCTACAGAATTTGATTTAAGCAAAACTTAAGCAAATGGAAGCTTGAGGTTAGCAATGACTGAAAGAAAGCAATAAATAAAACATTTGTAGAAGGACGTCCCGGAATTCAATTTGGGATGTATTGAGTGAGAAATTTATTAGAAATCCTTTAGATAGTTTGATATATGAGTTGAGAGTTCAGGAAAATGCCTGGGCTGGGGTTCATCGGAGGGTATTGCAGCTCCCTCATAAAAGATAAGGAAGTCTCAGCAGTCCATTAGTGCTATCACTTTCATCATTGCTACATGACCACTGTCTTATAAATCTAAGCACCGCATTATATAAATCTCCTTTACTGTCTTCCGCAAATTCAGTGTTCTCCTGAAGGATTAGTCTTTCTCCAAACACAAATGTTAATGCTGGAAATAGGGTGCTTAGTAGACTTAGATTTCAATAACTTAGAACTGCTAGTAACTGGTTTCTGTCAAAAGAGATAGAAAATTTATTCCAAGGTGATTTAATGAAATCCCTGGAACTATTAAATAAAATACCATTATATGTCAGACAAATTTTCCATATCTGGAATCTGTGATTATCAGCTTTGTAAGAATAAACCACATATGTAAATATTAACATATATATTGACATAATGGTGTAGTGTATTATGTGTGTATATTTTAAATAGAATACATATATATGTAATGTGGCTGTTTATGTTTGTACATGTAAAAATCTTCATAATAAGAGTTGAAACTTCAGTATTTGGATACACAGTGAAATAGTTTAGTGTGGGATACTCTAATGATTGTCTTTATTGTCTAGATAATATTGGCAATTCTAGATCATTTTCTCATTTCACTACAATTTTGCAATAATGACAATATCGCCTCCTTAAAGAAAAATGAGAAAAAAGTGATCATTTTGTGGAAATATCCAGAAAATAAGTTAAATGATGTAGACAAATGTTCAGAATGTGCTACCTGTGATAAATAATAGTTCTTCTGCTTAACTTACTACTATTTTAAAGCTTAGTATCTTTAGAGTTATTTGACTTTATGATACATTTCTGAAATCTTTGCTTAATTGAAACCAGTTGATTGCAATTAGGTAAAGATTTATTATTTCACTTTTTGCTATAAACTTGGAGTTATTTGCATTCCTATTGAAAACTAAAAACATGTTCAGAACTACTGTATAGAATTAAAAGGAAATATAACTATCTCTTGTCAAAAACAAACAGCAGATCATTGCAAGTTTAGCAAACAAATTAGTAAACATCAAGAGATAAATGATACTGGGAGATATTTACTTTTCAACTTGGGAATTTATTTTGAAAAATGCTTTTTGTTGTGATAAAATATAAACAGAATGAATTGTAGAGATACAATTTAAAGACTTTTGACAAAGGTATATGCCTATCTAACCAACATCCCAATTAAGATGTATTTCATTTCCATCCACCCAAAGAATTCACTCATGGTTGGCAACAATGGTTAATCATGTTTCTATTTCTATCACCATAGATTAGTTTAAGTCATGTTTCTATATTACTCAGCATTCACCATTTGCAGCAACATGGATACTGTCATGCTCAGCGAGTGTGGTCTCACTGAGTCTAGTTAAATAGACCAGGAAAATGAAAGAAAGTTGAACTTTTTGTTCAGAATGGGGCGTTTGCAATTGTATGTAGAAAGAAATTATACTGCTTGTTCTATTTTGTAGTTGATTTCTTTTTGATAATAATTTTAATTGTCTTTATAACTGTCTGGAAACCAGACATTCACTATTTATTATTAATTTCATTGCATCACTAGATAATAGTATCCTTACTACTTTGTCTTAAAGATGGGCATTTGGATTATTCCTGAGGTTTAGAAATAATCAACACTGCTATGAGCATATGTAGGCATTTTTTTGACATATGTAATGATTTCTATTTGCCAAATTCCTAAGAGTAAGTGGTTGGATCATAGATAAGGCATATGTTTAACTTTGAAGAAACTGTCATTAAAACATAAAGAGATGGTACTGAGTGGAAGAAAGCATTTATTTATTTGACAAGAAGCTAGTATCTAATATCTATGAAGAACATATAACACTCAACATGAAGAAAAAAGAACCAATGGACCAATCAAAACATGGATAGAAGAGCTAAACACTTCACCAAAGAGGTACATATAGTGAACAGCATATCAAAAAATGTTCATCATCACTTATCAGATGAGAAATGCAAATAAAATCCACAAATGAGGTAATACCTCACATCTGTGATAATGGTGCATAACAATTACACCAGAAATAACAGTGTTGGTCAGCCTGTGGAAAAGAGGAATCCTCAGACACAGGTGGTAGTCCAGTCCTTATGGAAAACAGTATGAATACTTCCCAAAATATGAAAAATAGATTTGCCATGTAGTCTTTTGCTATGTTCTGCTTCTAAGCCTGTGTTATTTTCTCTCTGCCTAGAATGCTTCTTCCCTTTCCACATATCCGATTCTTTACTATCATCAAGGTGAGGTTCTATATTCTAACTGAATTTTATTATTTGTCATTTGTCATTGGCAATTTTTTAGGCAAATATTGCATTCTTTTCTTTTTCATACTCACAGCACTCCTGTGTCCAGTAGGAAATGGAAGAGCAAGAGCACTGTCTTAAAGAATCACAATTCTTACTGCCTCACCAGCACAACTTCAGTTGTGTCTTTACTATGTGCAGACATTTTTCTAAATTACCCTTCCAATATTATGACTCAGGTGATTTTATTATGTGTATTTTATAAATGAGAACGCTGAGAGTTAAAGAATCTGCCTGTAATGCAACCATCCCAAACCCAGTAGGTTCATCACCAGTTCAAGCCACCGTGTTGGTGTTTTAACTGTTTTCATGCTCTCCACTGTATGCCGCTGTACTCCACACCACACCACTCCACACCACACCACTCCACACCACACTGTCATCTGTCGCCCTGGCCTTATATGCCCTGTCTCTTGGCTCAGGTGTGCCCACCTATGCATGCCCACACCCTACTCCAGGTGTCCACCATCAGGCATGCATTTATTCTAATAGTGGGAGGGCTAAATAGCCTGATACTTTTTACTTACCCTACACTGCCCAAATTCATTACTCTAGTAGTGGTGGAGTTGGCAACAAGCTTACACAATCTGACTTCAGAATAGTACAATCAAAACCCTAGACTATAGAGATTCTTATTATAAATAATGAAAATATATCATTTCTTTTGAATATTGACTAAAAACTCTGGTAACTTTTGTTAAATGCACACTTTAATATATCTGCTTTTTAAATGACAGAAAATCAAAATCTCCTTATATTAATTATATTAAAAGCAATCAGACCTCTGAACAATAAAATCTTAATTTCTAAATTATTTTTATGGGTGATTAAAAAGGTGGCATTAAAATTTTTAGTATACACTTAACCTTCAATAGGTGAGTCCACTGTATCTCTGTTCACTGAGAAAATCATAGTGAAAAAGTATTAAGATAATTTTAAAGGCTTAATAGATTATCACTGACTTTAGTGTTGATATTGGAGATTTAATAATGTTCATAGAATTACTGACTTACACAATCACTCTGTAGTTCTCTCCTGTCTTCTGAATGCACTGGACCTTGGATGTTCCACTGTCTACTAACTACATTCTTTATTTATTTATTCATTTTTAAAGATTTATTTATTTGTACAAGAACTGGGGTACAGTCAGAGGTGCGGGAGGGTGAGAGAATTCACCACAGACAGACCAGGGAGCAGAATAGGCAGACGGACTGAAGACACTGTGAGGGGAGCAGTGGGCAAGACAGGAGAGGTCTGCGGCACCATGTGGGTTTCTCCCTGGCTGGCGGGGAATCGAACTGGCGCTGCAGAGGCTGCCAATGGTTTCACAGCGCAGCGCTCAACCTGCTGTGCCACCGGGGAGGCCCTACATTCCTTATTTAGGGCCTTTGCAGTGTGACTTCCTCTGAACTCTTAACAAAATTCCCTCCCTAGATAACCACTGGGCTCACTCTTACACTTTCTTTGGATCTATTCCACATTTTGCATCATCCAGACTTGCAGCATCAAATACAAAATCTAGTGTCTCTCCCCCATCCTCCTATTTTCCTGACCTGATCTTTTCTTTCCTCAATATATGATCATTTCCAACTTACAGATATTTCTGTCTGCTTTTCACTAGAGGATATCCTTCCTGATAGGGTCAAAACAGTACTTGCATTTGTGTCTAGTGAGAGGTTACTCCTTAAGTGAACAAGATCAACACCATAGCTCCTGGAATAACAATTTAGATTATTCATTCAGCAAGAAATGTATATACACACAAAATAAATGTAGCTAAAATGACAAATGGTTTATTCTGAGCCAAAGAGAATTTCAAAAAGTAACAAATGGATATTTCTCTCTGCTTTCCCACAAATTGCATCAAATGATTAACTTATAATGAATAACTTATAATTTATCTCTAGGAAGAGTATGAAAAACATGAAGAAACATTTTACGCCGTTAATTTCCCAAAACATTAACTCATGACACAGAACCCTAGAGGCCTGGATGCTTTATTGCAATCACTATCTTGTTCCACTGGTACTATTTTCATGATGATAAATTCTGGCTTAATATTAAATATAAACTTTGAAAAGGAAAATAACTTTAGGTGAAGTGACATAATATCTGGATTTCGGTAACTCAATTTTGTATCAAAGCTGTCATTTATTCGCATGTGACCTATTCTGAAAGTATTCTAAGAAAAAAACTTTAAGTTGTTATCACATTTCTCACCTGAAAAATTTTAATAAACCTTCTGCCTTTTTGGTCATGAGATGCAAGTTAAATCTCATATGTGGAACTGATTTGTAAACTGTAAATTCCAACACTAATATTTTTGCTAAAAAAGTGATAACACATTTCCACTCATAAAAATTCACATGGGTTTATTACATTTATTTATTCAATAAATAATCCTACTTACAGATTAATTTTACAAACTTGCAGACATATTAGTGGAAAGAATGAGAAAGATGATGCACTATGGAAAAAATGTGTGTTTTGAAAATTTCTGAGACTGAACTAGAGGTAATCAATATTATTTAAATATTTAGATGTTTTTAATACCGTTATATTGCTTTGCATATACTATCCTTTAATCCTAGAAATTAGACCACTTTATGAAACAATTGGATTATATATCAATATATAAAAATTTGTTTTCTCAAAGAATAGTTTAGAACATTCCTATAAGGTTGAACAAAAGAGTGAAAATGCTGGATCATATGGTAGGTCTATGTTTAATATTTTGAGAAACCTCCAAATTGTTTTCCAGAAGGCCTGAGTCAGTCCACATTTCTACCAACAGTGTACAAGGTTTTGTGTTGTTTCCCTCCCCACCCCCACATCCTTGCCAACATTTTTTGTGTCCATTTGGGATATAAAAAATCTTTTAAAAAAAGATTTATTTATTTATGCATACAAGAGCTGGGGTACAGGCCAGAGATGCAGGGAGTGAGAGGACTCGCCAGAGAGAGTGGGAAACAGAACAGGCAGACTGACTGAAATACACTGATGATAGGGAGCAGCGGGGGAGACAGGAGAGGTCTGCTGCGCCATGTGGGTTGCTCCCTGGCTGGCCAGGGATGGAACTCGTATTGCAGAGGCTGTGGATTGCTTCATAGTGCTGTGCTTAACCTCTTGCACCACCAGGGAGGCCCAATAAATCAATCTTTAAAAAATAATTTTTAGCATTGATCTATCATTACATTCCTGTTTGAAATAATAGACAAATACTGAACTGAAGAATACAGTAAAAGTATTTAATTTAAACCAACTTGGATAAATGTAAAAATTAATAAAATATATTCACATATATGTATATGTATGTGTATATAGTGAAAGAAAAATATAACAGAGACATAAAAAATACATATGTATGCACTTATATGCTGGAAAGAGTGGAAAAAATAGTAGTCTACATCTAAAGACATTTAGTGCTATATCTAAAAGCATTTTATTTCCCCTTAATATTAAGAAGGCTCTTTGGAATAAACAATTTCAAAGCTCAGCTTGAAATTCACCAATTGTAAAGAACAGAGTGGCAAACTTATGTTACCAAGCACAACTGTGACTAGGCTTCCAGACAGCTAAAATGTGTCATTTAGAAGGAATGTGTCTTATTTATCCATTGTTTAGAGTGATTGAAATACATTGCTCTCCCCCAGTTTCTTGGCAAGTGTTTCAATTAAGTGGGCACAAAATTTATCCTAGTGCAGTGTTCTATTATTCTGCTCTGTAGTATATAATTGTATGTGACTTTGGACTAGTGGAGACCTTTCGTTGTTGGAAAAATAAAATAACACATCTCTTTTAAGGTAATAACCATAACTTTTCTCAGTGGAAATTCTTGTCTGGTAAAAAACCACTGATGCTGGAACCACAGGACATTTATTTTCATCAATGTATTATAAAATAATGGGAAATGTGTGCAGCTAGTGAGATTTGTAAACTGCAAAATGTTAATCTGTGTTAAAATATAAGCGAAATCACGCGGAAGATGGTTACATTATGTTCTTTTGTCATAGAAATGAAGTCTGTTTATTGGTAATGATTTAAGGATAAAGATTATCTACAACTCACATCTCCTATTTGCCTTGAAGTTTTTAAGAATTTACAAACAAAGACTTATCTTCGTTCACTGTGCACTGTTAGAAACAATCATTTTGATACACTCTGGTATTCTGGGAGCTATTCAAATAACATTACAAGCTTACTTCCTCTTTAGATAGTTTCTGCGTTATCATTTCTGTTCCCAATGTTTCTGGTTTTCTTAAAATGGTGAATTTAGGATGCTGGAGTAATCAGTTAAAATATCAAATTTCCATTATTTTAAAAGGCTCAAATTGCAGCAACACACATGCATTCATACATAGCAGGCCCACACAGATAAGAATGCTGAGACAAAGCTTACAATTTTATAGGTACAAAGCAGTATTTTGCAAACTGAAGTAGCAGGAGGAAATTTGTGCTGGCGATCGTAAAACTTAGGTCTTTGTCTCACCTTTGACCATAGGCTAGCTGTGTGTTCTTGACAGATTAGCTGCTTTTCCACCTCAATAAAAAAGTTTGTTTATAAATGTCTAAATATTTTTTTCAGTTCTGGTTTGATTTGGGAATAACTTCCATTGAAAAGTATGCATCATATTAGAATCATTGTTAGCTTCATAACTTCTTATAGGTTTTGTCCATGGTTTGTTTCACCTATTTTAATTATTTGTTCTATAAGAAAATACCATGAAGGATAACATATTTCTCTCCTGTAAAAATAAAGTATGAGTTTCATACTATTGCATCCCCCATGGACTGTATGTTAAATTACTAACCAAATATTTGTGCATTGTGGTAAATGGAGAATTTATGGACTTTTACTTAATATCTAAAAAGGTCTGGTAGGTGAATAACAGCACACACACAACTGGAACTAACAGGACAGAAAATTTCAGAACCTGTTCTTCACCACAAGAAGCACCTCATTACCAGTTACTTTTGCTGAACATTTTCATAGAGATCTTATTTATCATCAATAAATTATTTTCTAAATTTAACTTCCTGTCTTTCATTATGTAGGTTAAAAATAGCCTTGTCATGAATTCTGATTTTTATGAGTGATATTATTTGCATATCTATTCTTGCATGTCTAGAAATTACTCAACTCAGATTTAAATTCAGTACCATTTTCCTATTGGAGGAGAATAGAAAATCATTAAGAGATTGTGAGTTGAACCAAGTCACACATCACCATTAAAGAGTCAAAATTACAACAATAATTTTCAGTGATTTTATGTTGGCTTCTACTTACATGTTGAGCCAATTCTCCAGAACAATTTTTCCTTTTTTTAAGGGTTTTATTACTCTCTGTATTAGAAGTATCCTCAGGAGATTAAAGGATCCTGTTAAATTATGTAATGACCCAAATTCTTTCTTCTTTCCTGTACCTACTATCCTAAGAATTTGACTTGAAAATTTCTCCCACTACAAGGTAGAGTCTATATATTTTTCTTGCCCTTGAATCTGGGTTGGCTTTGTGACTTCTTTGGTCCACAGAATTCCAAAGAAATAATGTTGGATTGCTTCCTGGTACTTTTAGATCTTGCTTCAGTGCCTTGGAAACCTGAAAAGTTGCCATGGAAATAAGTTTAGGTAAACATAGTAGTGGGTGAGAGTCCTCCTGAAGTAGAAATTAACCATCCCAGCATGCTCCATGTTAGAGCAGCCAGCACCCAATCCAACAAAGATCTGAAATTGGCTGTTCAACAGTCCTTTCCTCCAAATTTCAAACCCTTGGAATAGAAGTTATTTTAAGTAACTAAGGATTAGGGTGATATTTTACAAACCAAGTGCTAACTAATTTTGGTGGATGGGGATCCTTTATTCCACTAAGAAAGTTGGGGGAAAATTTACAGTCATGATTTTACTTGCTCAGTATATTAAAAATCTCTCACATTGATGAAGCTGCATCATTAAAAATAGTCAAAATGTAAGAGGAAAAAATTCTCTGTATTGAGATGAATGAAAATAATTTAAATTGATTGAGAGAGATTTTGGTCACACTAGCATTATATTTAATGGTAGTACTAGGTAGCCACTGTAGCAATGTAGGCATTTTTAATGGAAGTAAGTACATTATATTTTGAGTCCAGTGAGTATACCTGTAGGTTTCTACTTTATAGGATAGAAAGAAAGAACAAAAAAAAAAAAAAAAGGATGGCAGGGGCAGAATCCCTGAAATTCAAGAGAGCAATTAGTCAATATTCATCAATACCAGGGTGATTTGCCAGGAATTTTGAATGTTCAAAGGGAATCTTTGTGATTCCTCTATAAATCTCTACCAAAAAAAAAAAAATCTATACTATTCTGCAAGACTTGTGGTAGGTTCCCACAATGCTCTTAAATGTCAGTTTGGCATTGGAAACTGCAGTTTCACAGCATACACTGAAAGCTACCATCATAGTTACATTGAGAAAAGTAATAATTTGCAATTCTAGGGAAGCTTACACTTAAAAAAAAAAAAAAGGACTTTCTCATGAGGCTTTAATTCAGATATCATTATCAACAAGAATAGAGTACATGTTGCAATAGACTCCAACAGCTTTCTCACTGAGCACAGTTTCAAGTTTTCTAGCAAATTGATACAGTCATTATTCTATCAAAATAAACACTCATTGACTAATTATACAGTTCAGGACATCGCCCTGAGCTACTTTGCATAGTGTAAAGTTTCCTTCAGTGAAGTCTCAAAAAATATTTGGTTTGTTTCAGACCTTCTGTGTTTATGTCAGGAAGCCACTAACTTTGGCTCTGGCTAAACATGATAAATTACAGCTAGTAAAAGGCATAAACAAGATTGTATCTTGGGTGCTCTCTAGCACCTTTGTGTCATAAGAGGCATCGTTGCTGTTGCTATGACTCTTGTTAGTTTCTCAGAAACACAAGCCTATTTGTGTTCCCAAAATGATTGCCTATAACTGATGTCAATAAGAACATTTGTGTCCTAACTTAGGCATTATATTTGAAATTGATGTATTTCTAAAGAAACACACATAGATAGTTAATTTCCTTTGTATTCCATTCATTTGGAATTTACTCGGGCTCAAACTCTAGAAAGAAAGAAGATCCCCTTCAGAGAAAATACGTTCATATATGATTTTATTCATATGAAAATGTGTTATTTTTAACTAAATGAGCACCCAGTTGATCTATGAAATTAATTCCAGTTTTATCACAGTTCCTGTGACTGCTTAGCAAATGTTTTTCTTTCTTTTTTTAAAAGATTTATTTTATTTATGCACACAAGAACTGGGGTACAGGCCAGAGGTGTGGGGGTGAGAGGATTCACCAGAGACAGAGAGGGGAACAGAACAGGCAGACTGATGAAATACACTGCTGAGGGGAACAGCGGGCGAGACAGGAGAGGTTTGCTGTGCCATGTGAGTAGCTCCCTGGCTGTGGAATGAATTTGTGCTGCAGTAGCTGCAGACAGCTTCATAGGTTGCATCTTAACCCCTTGTGCTACCAGGGAGGCCCAGCAAATGTTTTTCATCTGGAGAATAAAGATTCATTTAAAAAACATTGTTATTTGTTTTTACATAATTATTATGTAAAGTATGTGAAATATATAAAATAACAAAAATTCTATGTTTTTTGGAGAGTTTAAAATAATCTTTATAAGGGTTCCAATTATTAGTATCATCTATTGATAAAAATTCAACATTAGAGTCAATTTTTGTTTGTAAATATATGGATAAATACATATGATTCCTTACTCATACTAAATTGGTTTCTCATATCATCTTATTTTCCATGGATGATGTCCATAGCATTTTTGTTAACTCTATTTTTAACATTAAGAGCCATCTTGTAAAAAATTCTTTTACAATTAAATCTGAATCCTTCTACTATGTCAGTTATGAGTCCTATTAAAATACACACATATTTAATATGTTTCAATAAATTAATCTACTCTACCCACAGCGCGTTTAATAGTGCTGATATACGGTATCTATTTCCCTTAGCCCTTTTCTATAGCTAGATCTTTTCACTCTTGAATGGACAGTGAATAACATGAGATATCTTAAGTGTGAGTCTAAACAGATGCAAAAAAAAAAAAAAGTAGACAAAAAGTTGCGACTGAAAGAACTAGAAGAACTGTGTACAAGACTCACAGCGATCATTATCAATGATGGAGAATAAGCCATAGTCTGAGCATGAGAAAGTAAGAGACATGAGAATGACATTGAAGGACAGAAATATATTTTGAGCCAAAGAGAGTGTTAGATAATAACTGCCTCATTCACTTATTATTTTCAGAAGTCAAGTTCTTCCCGTTAGGGCAGCTAAGCTCTGTTACAATTCAGTGCCCCTAAAGACATTCCCAAACCCCAATTTTATGTGCGCCTGGCTCAAGGGAACTTATATTTCCATCTACCAAAACTTGTAAAATTGGCATTAAGAAGTGGTAACTTCTGATCTAAGGACAGGTCTTACTGTAAATGGGTAATTTTGTTGAAAAAATGGTTGATTTAAAGATACATAATGCAAAGGAAAAGATATTCACAACCAGTAGTAATTAATTTGATAATTCACTACATATTTGGATTATCTATGGCAATAACCCTTCTACTTTAATGTAAATCACTAAGTGTTGATTCTATTTTGAAACAGTAAACAATTTTGACAATGCTATCCATGGTGGAATGTTGAAATGAATCAATAATTTTCAAAGAAAAAAACTCCTTGTTAGCAAAACAAGCCTATTAAACCTAGGGTTATTTCCAATTGCTTTCAACTTTTGAAAAATGCTAACACTGCCAGCTAGACCTTCTTATAAAATTGGAAACAGACTGGTTATAGATATATAAGCCAGTGATACTGTGTCAGCACTTTCTAAATCTGTATTGGTGCTTTCATTCCAAGTATAATCAAGGCCAATCCTGTACCAGCCAACACATCTCGGAAATGTTGTACAAAAACTTATGGGTATATCGATAATGATTTGCCCATGCCCTTTACAGTACAAAGAATCCCTTAGGAAGCAAAATGTACAGCTGCCTTAGTGAGAGCATATAGGATTATTCAATCCAAAGTACTCATTTAAAAATGCAATTCTAGATTGAAAATATCGACAAAAGAAAGCAATCATCTGGTTGTGTATTAATTCATATATTTATTTGTATTTAAGAAAAAATATGCATTAATGTGCCTACACTGTGTATTCTCAAAAGTAAATGTAAATATTAATGCTTTCCAAATCTAGAAGGAAAAACCTTACAAGAAATAAATAAAGTTTATTTTAGAATTTTAAATTAACTAAGAAAGCTACAATAAAATGAATAATGTTGGGCAAGGTAATATTGTGGTAACAAAACACTTAAAATATCAGTTATAACAAACAACAAAAGTTTTCTGGTTTCTTAAAGGTCAGCTGGAAGATCTCCTATATTTATTCCAACTCCAGGACCTAAACTGACAGAAAAGCCATTCCTAGCACCATTGCCTGTCATAGGATAAAAAAAAGAAAACTGTGGAAATTACTCAGCTGGTCATAATAACCCAATCCAGAGGCCATAGGGATCTCTTTGGGGTACATTGCCCACAGTCATGGGGACCCTCCCATCCACAGGTAAGAGAAAAGGAGAAATCTCAGACTGGAATGTACCGAGAAGGAGACTAGGATTGATAATTAAGGATAAATAACTTAGTGGTAACACTACTCAAAGAGTTGTATTTGATCTGATGTTCAAAAGTGAACTAGAATTTGAGCATGCGAATTTGAAAAAAAATTTTTTTTCCAGGCAGAAGGTACATCATGAATCAAAAGGTATAAGATGTGCTTTGTGCAGAGAAAGCTAAGAATAGCCAGGCACATGTCTGTTGTCAAAGAAAAGCTACATCTGATATTTGTCAAAGATGATGTGACAGATTTTATTCAGACCTCTGCAGTAGTGGGCTGAGATGCCACCACAAACCGAGCTCAGTTCACCTCAAACAAAGGTGAGAGCAGTGTTTTAAGAGAAAACAGTAAGTGAGAAAGTGAACAGAAAAAGAGGAAGGGGGTGGAGTCAAGGGAAAATGGAAAATTACAGAAGGGGGATAAGGGGAAATTAGTGAAAATAGTTTGGCAATGTGTGTTGGGAGAGTGTACATTGAATAGTTTGGCAGCGCTGCGTTTTTCAAAATGAAAATTCAGCATTTTCACTGGGGGTATCTCCAGAAACACAGACTAGTTCTTTGCAAGTCAGGCTAGACTTAATGCAAGTTGATAGATGAACAAATCCTCTGTGCCATTAAGGAATTTATAGTTCACTCTGATGAGGACTGAATGACTGTAAAAGTTAGTACTCAGATCATAAAACAATCATGCCTACTTATTGCATCCAGTCTATTATAAAATGGGGAGAATGGGAGAGTCATAAGATCTGAGTTTGAATCTAGGAAGCTTGATATGGGGACTTTGGTATGACTTAGAAAAATAATGAAACTTTTTGGATGTTAATGAAAAAATCTATGTGAGAGATTTCATTGGGAAGTAAATATAGTGTTATCTGGACAAAAAAGAAAAAAGAAAACTCACTACTCACTCTTTTCCTTTATTCTCTCACACACTTGAACCAGAGACATAGGTTTTTCCCCATGCAGACCAATTCTCTAATATTAGCTATATATCCTACAGTATAATGCAATTCTTATACTATCCAAAGTTAACTCAGACTTCACAGTGCAGAGCTAAGAACTGATGCCCACAAGCTTGCCCCCTACTTCAAAAGTCAATCATAAGTGGTGAGTCCCATGTTATGCACAAGTTATGTTTGATGTGGCTACAAATGGCAGCTTCCCTGGAACCCTCTCCTGGAGTTTGATACTATGTTAGATCGGCTCATGGAACCTAGGAAAATAGTTTATTTAGTATCTGACTTTTTTATTTTTTTAGTACTTAGTATTGACATATTGATGTGTTTACCAATCTAGAAGCTCTCCAAACTCTCTATAGTCAAGGGTATTAATGAGGCTTCATTGCATAGGAATGACCAGTTACTAGCTCAGTTTCCTTTCCATCTCTCCTCTTTAGAGGACCAAACCTGTGCCCAAAAGTTCTAACCTTGGAATCATGGCTTGTTCTTTGTAGTGACCAATCCCTTTCCAGGAGTCCATCAAAAGCCACTTCATAAGAATAAAGACAATTGTAGGACTCAAGAAATTCCAAAGGATATTATTATTTCTATGCAGCATGTATTACAAAATTAATATGAGCATGAACTCTTGTTGCCCTTGTGATAAAATTTATAGAAATTTCACATTACTATTATATGATAGAAACAAAAAACAATAGAATGTAGAAGGAAAATTAGAAGTCACTCAATGTGATTTCATTTTCCTGAAGAAAAAAAAAGATAACCTGAATTGTGAAATATAAGATTCAACTGTTAAGTATGCGTGTGATTGAAAGACACATAGCTAGTGCCAGGAACTTCAGATTTCTAGTGAGCGTATTATTGTTGAAAGATGGGCAACTAGTGCAGCATTAGCTAATAATTATCTTTAGTACACTCTCTGAGATATGATCATTCTGTTTCCCTTCACTCTGACTTGATTTCTGCACATTCATCCCATCCCTAAAATTGGGTCTGTGACTTCAACACACAGAAATGAAGGACACATTTGTCATTGAGTAATCCATTGATTTAACACTTTCTGATGTGTTTACTTTAGCTCTGTCACGGTCCTTCGGAACAGACAAGAAGATCCCTGAGCATTTAATATTTTATTAGTGATGTATTTATGTGTCACCATTGCTTTAATCACATAACACTATTTATTTTGCATGCATAATGTACTAACATTGCAGAAAGCATTACTAGAGGTATATTAAATGAGTGAGTGTGTTTTAGTTTAAGGAGTTAGCAATTGCTCGTTAAGAAGTTTAACTCCTTTTTTTTTTTTTTTTTTAAAGAAGTTTAACTCTAAAGAGCACAAGAGACTATGGTGATGGTTGATGGATGAATAGGTAGTAGGAATTTTACAGGGACTACACCTGAGAGGAGAAAGCATAAAGTGTATGTTGTACAAAAATGAACAATGGTGTAATATATATATATATATATATATATATATATATACACACACATTAAAAAAAGTTTAACTCTTAGTGTATGTTTCTCTCACTAGCCTTGAATTTCTACATGAATGCTACCAATTGGTCATTCTTGGAGTCAACATGAGAAACAAAAATAATTCTAAATAAATAATCACATAGAGAAATGATAGTTGTTTGTGTCTTTAATAAGGAAACCATTGTTTCTTTGTCTTCCATATTTACATAATGTGGCTAACCATGCAGGGTTTCTTACAGTCTTCTGAGTACAATGACTTGTCTATCACTTTGGTGATTACTTCAATTGTCATAAATAAATTATTGCAAATAGAATTATTCATCTAATTTATACCATTGACGTCTTTACTGTGGTCCTAAAATTGTCATCTGGTTCTTAAACCAAAGTTAAATGAGGACATAACCCACAGCCATACTGCTCTTTATGTGTTTCTTTAAACAAAGAACACGAGTACTCTTGCACACAATTTTAAATGTAAGATCTGAAAACTGGATTTGGTGTTTGAATCACTATTAAACAAATTCCTTTGTGTCTGACAGCTATTGTTCTGTGAAATATCATCCCTGAAGTGAGAGACCTATAGGATATCTTTACTTGCTTATTGTTCAGCTGGGGCATCTCTGCTCCAAACTGCTGATCTACTGGGGCAGCTTTGCTAACTTCTGCTGGTCCTGGTTAGGGTTAGTTCTATGTCATGGGTTAGTTGAGTTCTACTCTAAGTGCTCTTTATTTTTCAGGGACCATCAAACTAGTCAGCATGTCCTAGTGCTAGATGCAATTTGCTAGATTGTGGAAGAGAGAAAGCCCAGTGCATAAACACATTTTAAATCTCTGCATTCATCTCATTTGCTGATAGATAGCCAAAGTTAGTTCAAGTTCACAGATGAGGATGGGGGAAATAATGTACTCATGTAAAAATAGATAGAATGTCAAAGAGCATTCTAATATATAATATAATACATAACCACCATCTCTGAATTCCACTCAAAATTCCCCATTGAAAACTAGAGTCTGAAATGATTCATAATGCCCAGCACTAAAAGAAAAACAATCTTTTTATTCAAGGGCCTATGTATTAACACCGTAGCACTGTTAGGCATTCTATGTTTAGATGTTTCCTGACTAGCTGGGTGGGTGACATGGTGTAAGATATATAGATATTTTATCAAAATGATAATGTCACTCAAATAAAAGTTATATTTTTGTATTAAGAAATTGGTATTTTCCACATGATTCAAAAATATAATATGTAGATGAATATATATGGGTGTGTCTGTATCTCTCTCTACCTATCAATCATTGAAAAAAATTGATGAAGATAATTTTCACTGACTCATCTCCCATGGACATTGTCCACTGTATTAACTCTACTGGAAGGAGTTGCATTAACTATTAGATATCTAATTAGGTCTGCATTAATGGTGTATATATAACATGAAAATTCATTTTGATTTGTATTGTCATTTTAAGATCACTAGTTAACTGAGAGGTATGAATAATCATGGTAAGGGATTGAGATTTGAGCACCATTTTTTTTTTCTTTAATGAATCTGGTATCTTAGATAAATATATAGTTTCAATTACAGAATGTGAAATCCTATTAAAATATCCCACATGAGTCATGCCCAGAGGACCTTTTTGATCTGGGTAGAACAATTCATTTTTTGAGGACCTTAGAAAGGCAAATTACATGTTTTTAATGAAAGGTCACATTATGAATCTTCTTTATTCCTTCACTGCAGCAAAAGGCAAGATCTGTCATTCCAATTCATAGAGAATAAAAATGACCTGTAAAAATAAATAAGGACTTTAGATTTAAAAACTGAAAAATTCTGTAATTTTTATTCATGTTTTTGCCAGTGTTTCTCATTATAATTATGATTAGTAAAAAAACTCAAAGCAATGAAACCTGTTGCACTTTTTTATGTATCAGATAACGGAGCTATCTTTCCCAATAACATATGTTTCCCCACTGTACAAATGTACAGATGTGAACACATATGTGCACACACAGCACATCCATCCTCTTTATCGGTATTTATTGTAAATTTATGAAAGCTCCCAAGTTCAGGACCAGTAATTGTTCTAATTTCTTTGTCTCTGATGAAACTATAGAAATGCTTTCTTCACTTTCTCTCTTTGGGAACAATCATTATCAATATACCAAGCCAACACTTTTCTGTAAATAATGATGTGTGTCATGCTAACTCAAAAGACCATTCACTCCCAAAGTCAGCAACTATGGTTTGAATCTCAGTCCAGGCACACTGTCCATTACAATGTCTCTTTTAAGTTTTGTTTAAACTTGTTTTCTGAGCTAGACTCATATATTTAATTGGAAAAATCTCCTAAAATCTCCTTTGATTTTTGTTTGAAATGAATTTCCAATTTCTCAGCTTGCTTTAGTTATGATTAGGTTTGCAAACATTTTTCCCAAATGTATTTTGAACACACCATAATCAACATTTGTATAATTTTTTTTTTTTTAAACAAAAGGTTTATTTATTTATTTTTTTTTTTTTTTAAAGATTTATTTTTATTTATTTATACAAGCACTGGGTACAGTCAGAAGCGCGGGAGGGTGAGAGAATTCACCAGAGCCAGAGCGGGGAGCAGAGCAGGCAGAAGGACCGAAGTACACTGCTGAGGGGAGCAGCGGGCGGCAGGAGAGATCTGCGCGCCATGTGGGACCCTCCTCCGGTGGCCGGGGAGCAGCCGGGGATCGAACCAGCGCTGCAGAGGCTGCGGGCAGCTTCGCAACCCAGCGCTCAACCGCTGCGCCACCGGGGAGGCCCAACATTTGTATAATTTTTAATCATAGAAATATTTGCACAAATGATAAAAATGTACTATAGTGATTTGGGGTAGGTATTCCACTGACTATAAAAAAATAGCTTAATAAAACAAATACTTGGAAATTTTAATAAGTTACCAGGGGCTTTATTTATTATTAATATTATTTACCTTGTTTATAATATATAATTTGCTTTGTTATCTACCAAATAGTAAGATTAGAAAAACAAATTTGATAATTCTCTCAACATAAATATAGAACTTTACAAATTTATATATAACATTTATTTTTTATAACCACTTCCTATGATTTTTTTCTTGCCAAAAATCAAGTTATTGACTTAAATAATTATTAGTTTTCAATGTTCATTAGCTAAAATTAAAGTAAATAAATATTTTTTAAAAAACTATTAAACCCAAAGCACTAAATTTTGTTCCAATCAATTTTATCAAAGCAGTAGATTTTTAAATTCAAAGCCATATGTATAGTTTTCTTGGTGACCCACAAATTTTGGAGTTCTATGAACTAGAATTTGGAAGTTATCCAATCTGTGTGTATATATCACAGGCCTTTAATAAATAGCAGATGTTATCTTAGAAGTGACTAATAGAGAGTATAATTGTTATTGTTTTTGTCATTTCAAATAGGTATACTGCACTGTATAAATTTGAAACCAGTGATTGTAGACTATAGAACAAGGAGATACAGACATAACAAATTAAGCACACACTGTTTAATAGGACTCTTTTTTTAATGGTATAAAATATTTTCATAAATTGATTTCTTTAGAGAAGTCATTTTAACATATGCTTTCATGATCATTTTGGAAACAAAAATTTTTTTATAATTATTTTGATATTTAGTGTATATTAACATACCATTTCCATAACTATAACAATAAGTTGCTGATCAAAATTAAACATTTTAGGTGTAAGGTAATTAAAACACAGTGGCTATGCTAGACTTGATTCCTAGATTCTCCTATCCTATAAACTACTTGATAATTTATGGCCCAAAAGAAAAAAAAAATGTTGATTTTTGAAGGTGAAAGTAAAGATGTAGTCTTTCTGAAATCTCTGTGTTAGAGTCTATGAATAACAAGAAACATACATGGATTATCACATGTTTTTGCTTTCCTTGTCTTCACATTCACCTTATCTTCCCCAGTTCAAGCCTTGCTGACTAAGAGTGATCCAGATCTATCATATGTGAAGACACCATCTTTCCAAGGTCTTCTTCACCAGGTCTCATTTGATGACACACTCAGACAGCTAGAACTGCCTGCTTTCAAAAGGGCTGAGTATTGACTTTGCTCCCATCCTCCAATTCACCCTTCTGGGAACTTTTTAACATGAACAATATACTCGACTTTGGAAAGTATTATATATAAAAAGCCCATCCTCCATATTATTCATACATGTTTTAGTTTATTGGTTGACTCTGATAGGGACATTACTTTGATACTTTGTCAGTATCAGGTAGAATGTTTCATCTTATTACACAGTGCTGTGAAATAGAGTAAGATATCTAATAAGGAGGTAGGACAAACATATACCACTGCAAAAGAGTTTGGGCATAAAGGGAATAAAGATAAAAGATTTTATGAGAGAGCAAAGAGAGAAATAAATGAAAGAATTTAGCAGGAGAAAATGATTCAAGCTTAAGAATGTTTCCATGGCAGCAAAACTGCCTACCAGGTAGCTGGTTATGTTAAAAATGGCTGCCATAGCTGATTATATGGAAAATCCTCAAAACACCCCTAACATGCTTTGAAGAAGAAAACAAAGTAATTCCATAAGAATAGTTTAGGTGACTTTTTAGTAATATAAAACCTCAAAATTTCAATATAAACAAAGATTTATAATTTACTCAAAATATATATTCAGTCAAGAAACAAGATTTGTCTTAAGGTATTATTTTTTATTGAGCTAACATTGGTTATCAACACTGTATGTGATTCAGAAGTATGGGTTCACAACTCTTCAGATGTATCTTACTACATCACATCCACCACCAAGTCCCCCAAAATCCTTTAATGTAGTCCACTGGGCCCCCTCCCCCACTTTAGTCTCCACCTTCACCTCCTCCCTCTGATGGATTAACTGTCCTAAAGCAATAACTTAGTGATTCAGACTGAGGGAAGTGCCCTCATTTAGTAAAAGCACCATCTGGAGCAGGTTGCATCCTTTGTGGACTCCTCACAGAAAGAGGTATCTGTCATGTCCCTGTTGGCTCCTTTAGATTTAGGACCAAAAATTATACACACCACATTTGGACAGAGCTAGTCACATGACCCTAATGAATAATATAATCAGATGAATAATACAATCTTACTTGTGCACAGAAGGAAGGTAAATGATATACTAGCGTGCAAGAGATTGAGAGTCACAAGAGCAGTGAGTTCCCCTGGGACCAGTGTCCCTAAACATTATCACTTTAAGCATTTTTTTAAAGATTTATTTATTTATGCATACAAGAGCTGGGGTGTAGGCAAAAGGTGGAGCGAGAGATGAGAGGATTCACCAGAGACAGAGTGGGGAGCAGCGGGCAAGGCAGGAGAGTTCTGCTGCAACATGTGGGTCAACTCCCTGGCTGGGGATTGAACTTGTGCTGCAGCGGCTGCCAGTTGCTTCATAATGCTGAGGCATAACCCCCCTGCCACCAGGAAGGCCCCTAAGCATGTTTTTTAAACTCTCTGGGACTCTTCTCTCTTATCTCTAAATTGTAGATAATAGTATTGCTGCACCAGAATGTTGTAAAAATTTATATATTATTATGTCTGCAGAAAGTGCTTTTATTCTGAAATATGTGCTGTATATATTTTTTATATCTCTAACTTCATTTTATTCAAAGACTGTGTTTTCCCCATATCCCAATAATTTGTGGTAGCTCTAAAGCATTAGTGCATATTTCAAAATGAAGAAATAGATTTCCTCAGATTGCTAAAACGTAGTGAGAATTGTCAGAAACAATCATCTATGTGAAATACTGTGTTTGTATTAAAATATTAAATGAGGGTCACTGTAAAAAATGTGTTGTATATGGTAATGGTAGCAACAAATATTAAGAAATCTTTCTGAATGACACTGGACACTGGAAATACAGGATGTATAAAAAAAAAAGGCAGTAAAAACAGAATCATCTTAACTAAATAAAATAGTAAGATTTCATTCTAGCACATGGACACTATACTTCAAGAAATATTAGCAGCTATAATATTCACATTTGTAATTCAATAAAATGTAATTTTATATCCTTTTGAAAATCATAAGACCTTAATATTAATAACTAATTGAATTAAATATGTGTGAGTAATAATGATGATGAAACAGAAAAAGTCACAATTGCTTTTTAATCACAAAAGATGTTAGGTGTTTAGTTCCCAAACTAAACATCCGTTTTAATGATCTCCTGTTGTTGGAAACAGAAAAACTCACCTCCCAACTTTTGCATTCTGACATTGTCGTTACAATTTTAAGTGACCAGGCTCAAATTGGCCTAATCCTATCTTCTGTATTTTACATTATCTGCTCTAAACTTATATTCATTGCTTCTTGGTTGTTTTCTTTGGTGTTTTTCATTTTCTATTATCCTAACTCTCCCTTGATTTCCAGTTCCATCTCCTGTACACAAAAAGCATATCCTAGGCAGAACTTCCCTGATCCTTCACTGTCAATAGGTTAATTTTCTGTTCCATAAGGTCCTTCGGTTGGGGGATGGTGAGAGCGCTGCTTGTACAAAAATCAGAAAACAAGAGAATAAGAAATTGGTACCTTCATGAGCATGGAATTACCAATGTCACAATTTCCTAATTTTTTTTAGTTTCAGTTAAATAGATTTGCTTTTAATTATGACATAGCTAATTAATACCTACATGTGAAATTTATTTTATTAAATATAATTTAACAAGTAGATTACATATTAGATTACATTACAAGTTCAGAAAAATAGAAAAAAGAGACCACAAACAGTCATAGCCCTGGGCTATTTAGAAAATCACGATCCAACGGGTACCACAGTCCTAACAAGGCTTGTGTGGGAGCTAAAGAAGAGGTAGAGTTTGTTCAGCTTTTGCCTAATTACAAATTATTCCTTCTGATATTGGACCAAAAAAACCCCTAAGTGACCATTTCTACTTAAATACTATTTCTTTCCAAAACATTTTTTATAAATGTTTCAGTGCAGAGTCACTTTAATTATTATGTACCATTTGTTATATGCTGTTTAAAGCTATTCTGCCACATTGTTTGGAAATATTCAATGTGTGTAATCTCTCCAAGTTGTTTCTCTATTTCAGTTGCAATGGTCCTGTTTTCTCGATTTTTCTCTTATAAACTACCTGCTCAAATAAAATTGATGTACTCGATGTTTCACAATGAAACCTTGTGCAATTTTACTTTTAGTAAACACCATTACTTTAGTCTGAATTAGTTTTCTCTTTTACACTGTGTAAATAGTGTTCATCCTTCAAAAGCTATTCATTGCCAGAGACTTTGAAGGAGTCACTCCTCCTACAAATGTTTATCTTAACTTGTAGAATGCCATTTCTAAGAAAAAAAAAAAGATCAGTATTTTGTTTGCATAATTTGGCCCTTTCTTTCTATCATCCGTCTAATTATATCACCAATAATCTGTTTTCATATTCACCCATATATATAATCTAATTTGGAAGTACTAAGAAAATTAATTCACATTGAGATACTCCCTCATTCTCAATAAGATGGCATAATCATAAAGTTGGTCAAAGATAAGTGTTGTCAAGGATGTGGGGTAACTACTTAGCTAGAGAGAATGGAAAATTTCAAAGCTACTTTGTAAAACCAGTTATAATACTCCCACAAAGGGCTAAATAGACTTACGCTATGACCCACAAATACCACTCTTACATGTAGTACCAAGATAATTTAAAACACAAAACAAGATAATTTAAAACACATAATACAAAATGTGTACACAAATGATCAAGAGACATTATTCATAATATCCCAATGGTAGAACAAAGATAAAATCCATTCACTAATTAATGGATAAAGAAAATGTGGTATGTCCATATGTAAAATATTTTTCTGCCATAAAAAGGAATACAATTTTGACTAATGCTACAACATGGATAATTCTTTAAAAAATTATACTAAATTAAATAAGATATATGTAAAAAGCAAACATATTGTATTTTTATTTATATTAAATACCCAGAAGAGCTCTGTCAATAGAGACAGGTGGTTTCCAGGTGTCTGAACAATGGAAGTATGAGAGAGACTATTATTGGTGCATGATTTCTTTTGGGGTGTTGAAACTGTTTAGGAATTATAGAGTGATAATGGTTGTATAACTCTGATAATATACTAAAAACCACTGAATGGCAAATGGATTATGCTAAGCAAAATAAGTCAGAAGGAGGAAGACAATTTCTAAATTATATGACTTATATGTCGAATATATAAAAACCAAATAAAGGGTCAGATGAAGCTAAAATAAAAAAATTATTCTGGAAATCCAGCTGTTGAATTGAGGGACCCAGAGTGGGAGTGGGGAGAGTGAGGGATGAGAACAAAGTGGGAAGGAAGGCCAGGGGCTGATGGTGGTGGACTATGGGTGTTTTGGTGGTGGGTACACATTGGTAACAACACCTGCAGTGGGGGTTCCTCTACTTCTAAAACACAATGATATAAATCAATGTTTCTTCAATATTTTTAAAAGAAAATTACTAGTTTTATTAACATAATAAAATGACTCAAGATAAATACTTTAAAAAATAAAAAGATGAGATTTAGAGTATGTGAAAATATATCTCAATAGAATGAATTATTATGGTGGGCAGATATTTTACATTTTGACTTGTTAGTGATATGTTAAATGCCCATAATAGCTGCTCAAAATAGGGCCTCCCTGGTGGCACAAGGGGTTAAAAACACAACATATGAAGCTGTCCACAGCCACTGCAGCATGAGTTCCATCCCCAACCAGGGAGCTACCCACATGGTGCAGCAGACATCTCCTGTCTGGCCTGCTGCTCCCCTCAGCAGTGTATTTCAGTTGATCTGCCTGTTCTGTCCCCTACTCTGTCTCTGGTGAATCCTCTCACCCCTACACCTCTGGCCTATACCCCAGTTCTTGTATGCATAAATAAATAAATCTTTAAAAAAACTAAAATAGCTACTCAAAATATTCTCATAATCAAATGATGTGTGTTTGAACAGAGGATTGAATGAACAAAAAGTAATGAGAAAGAAGTACCTCGAAACAAGCCCAACTCTTTTCTCTTTTGGTTATTATTTTGTCAAACTGGTATAAACTTTATGCCCAAAACTGGCATAAACTTTCCTGACTTGTAACAACAAGCATAGCAGTTATATAAGTTCTGTGCTTGCCCAAATAAGCAAGAACATAAATGAAACTGCCCTCGAACAGTGCAACTTTTTGGTCTTTCATGTCAATCGCTCCAAGATACTCATGGCAGTTGTAGTTTGGGTCTTGGCTATGACTTCAAAATTGTATACATTCAATTAATGCATTTAATGATGTTTAAAAAAGGAGCCTGTAAATAGAGATGGCTGATGTTGTCAATTTACTGATTAAATCTTGTATAAGGAAGGGAATGAAAGTCTCTTGCAGTTAGCCTTGTAGAGTTATCCTAATAGAATAGTAAAAACTCTAACATTTTCTACCAGTTTTCAGCCCAAACTAAGTCAAATGCAATGTCTACATTTGATCCATTTTTAGCAATTCATGAGAAATATTCATATATTCATACAATAAAAACTTGCAAATGATGAATCAATATTAAAACAATGTAAGCAAAAGCAAAATGTGAGGTCAAGTCATGGAAAAAGTGCTATTTTTAAATACCGAAAGATAAAATCTAACAGGAGTATTTTACCCTTCACTGCTAGAGTTATTAAAACGGAAACAACTCATCAATTCCATAGAGAATCACATTGTGTTCAGATATGAAGATACGAAGATATCTGAATCCTTTTTAAGATTTGAATAAGCTGAATCATCTATAGAAGCAAGTCACGATGCTGCCAAGTGCTGCACTTCTTTCCATTAAAGGCTTTTTTTAATTTGCTTATGACAGGTAGTTGAAGTATATTTTAAATTAGTGTGTTATTTTTTTCCTTCTACTCTGTTGGTAGAGATTTCATATCCTTTCGCTCATATCAATTTTTATTGAACATGCAAAAGCATTGCAGGGAAATGAGCAAACTGCATAAATGATAGTCATTTATTGAGATGGCCAAACTCCCTTACCCAAGCACTTCCCTTTAGTATAGTTTAATTTAGTATAGTTTAATTTTGTACTGAGAAACAAAGCTGACCTCATGTTTGTGTTGTAGAATTTGCCTGTATGCAATTTAGTAAAAGAGAATAATTCCATTTACTTTATAGTATCACAGTCTTTCAAAACTTTATTTTGAAACTAAGTATTTTTATTATTAAGGGAAGTTCTAGCAAGATGTAATGAAAAAAATGTCATCTAGAACAGACTGTGAAATAAACAATTTAAGGACAATTAAACCATTTATCCCATTCAATTTCTTGCTTATTTATTTTAACTACCATTAATTGAATTTGTATTCAACATGCTGGGTAAAAAATATCCTAAAATGATAATATTTTGTATAGACATTATTTTTATTCCATTTCTCCTATTACAAATGAGATATAAAGAGACAGTACGTACATCCTGAATCTTTGCTGGTGATTATATTTATCAGGAAAACAGGTAAGCCACCAAATAAACAGCAGTAAATGTTTATTGATGTAGCCTATATTTAAGCACAGAGTATCTTCCAGGTATAGCCAAAAGTTAATGTCTTAAAATGCTGGTTCTTATTACCTATGTGTTCATTGAAAACTTATTTAATCTCTCTGAATCTGATACGCTCATCTTGAAAACAACAGCTAACCTAGATGGTGGGGATAGTAGAATCAGTGCTGGAGAATTAATGGTAAAGAGCAAACAGTTTATGCACAAACGTTCTTTCCCTCTCTTGTCTGCCACCTTCATTATTTCCTTTCCTTCATTTTATTCCTTCCTGATTATAATTATCGAATTTTACTAGCTACCCGAGCCAATTTTGGCCATGGCTTAATATAGTATTGTAAAATATTTCATATTATGATAATATTTCATATTAAGTATTTGCCCACCATAATATTTCATTTTATCATGCACATGAATATATTTAATATATGTTAATTTCAAATTAAGCATGCTATTTTAAATAAAATATATAAAGTATTATAACTTGAATTTTATGTTAATTGGCTACTTAATTCAGGTTTTCCATCATTTCTTAGAAGTCATTAAATATTCTTTGAAAAAATTTGAATAAGTTATGCTACCAGTGGAATTTTCCATTTGAATATTAAATGTAGCAAAGAATTTCAATAGTTTTGTAGACATTTATTAATATAAAATGTGCAAGGTTCTTATTACATAGTGTAACTGATAAACACATATATTTTTTCACATTTCAAAGAACTCAAGCATGAAAAGGGACCCTCTAATATGTGTGGATTTGATATTGCATTAGTGGTTTCATTTTTAAAAGAAGACCGTAAGTCATTGCTGTTTATGATAGTGGTTTTACAGCTATCAAACTTTTATTTAATTATTGTTAATGAATACTTGATAGATTCTTTATTATCAAATAAAAGAAAATGGATCATTGAGTGTGAAAAATCAAACTTTATTACTGATACTCCACTGAAACATCCATATTGACAATTTCCTTCCATGGACACAATGATTGTGTTTACTTAAATAGACTTGAAAAATATCATTTGGAAAGCTCAAGGTCCTTGAATGATAGTTAGCATCCTTATACATAATTTATTTTCATAATTAATGATTTATGGCAGTTGCTCTAAGTCTAGGTGAGAGAATCTGTTAAACAATGTTGCAGCTCCCTCTCCGAAAATCATCACCTTCATTTTTTTCCCCAAAAACACAGGATTTCTGTCCATGAGATGTTTTTGTTGTTGAGTTGAGATTTTTCTGCTGAATTCCTGATCAAAAGTCTTTCTTCATTTTAAATTTATACTGAATGAAGGAAGGGTCAGGACAGATAGATTGGTTAGATTGAACTTTATAGTCTTGTTTTACAAGTGTATGTTCCTAAACTTTTGCATAAAGATTAAGAACAATACTATATGGCTTTCTAACAAACAGCAAGTGTTTTTCAGCTTTGGAGTGTCCTGTTTTGCTTTTAATTTGCATTTAGAGTGTATCTTATTGTAGCTGGAAGTAGTCCTCTCACTTCAGTTAGTGGAACAGGGAAACTGTTTATACATCTGAAATTGTTACATGTTGCCATTATTGGGTCTGTTGGGAATCTGGAAATAAGTAAATTTAATAAATTGATTCAATTTTGAGTCTGTTTGAATTTAATGAAATCTAAATTGTACAGAATGATTCTCGACACTTTAATTAGAGGCTAATTTCAGGTCATTGAATTGTTTTACTTATATCAGGGCATTGCAGACAGGACAGAATGATATGTTGTAATGTTTTTGGATACAGTTATTTTGATTTTCACACTAGTTAAAAGGTTCATGTCCATCTCCAGGAAGAACAGAACAGGAATCCAGTTGTGCAGGAAATGATACATTTGTTCACCACCTGCTCTCTGCATGGAAGTGCATGATGTCTCCCTTTATAAAAACGGAATGTTGTTCCTCTTTTTCCTGCTTAGATTAAGGATAAATCAGGAGAGAAAATGTTAATGCAGACAATTAAAGGGCAAAAGCAATATGATTCGTTAATTACTACAAGAATGTAAAATAAAGGTGAAATAGCACATCAGTGATGGTTAACCTAAATCTTGAATTGCGAAACAAGCTATAACATTGTAATTAAACTGAACTACGCACAGTTGCTCAAATGCTTTGAAATTTTTCTTATATCAAATCCTTTCCCTATAATGATCTTCCCTGTGCTCTACTAGCTTGTTCTTTAAACTATTTTAAAGGTTTTCAGAATAATTTAGTCTTTTTTCAGTCTCCTCTGAACTGATAACAACAGAAACAAATGTTTCCCTTATTGTGCCCCATTTAGTACTTAGTACAGACTTTATCTTATAAATATCCTGATACTTGTTTATCTCTCCAATTGGACTTTAACCCTTAGAAGGAAAAGCTTTCCCCCCATTTATTCTGAATCCTCATTATCTTATACATGCTGCAAGATTTTACTCTTCTTGGGCCTCCCCGCTGGCGCAGCAGGTTGAGCACCATGCTGTGAAGCTGTCCGCAGCCTCTGCAGCATGGGTTCGATTCCCGGCCGGCCAGGGAGAAACCCACATGGTGTGGCAGACCTCTCCTGCCTGGCCTGCTGCTCCCTTCAGCAGTGTCTTAGGTCTGTCTTCCTGTTCTGCTCCCCTCTCTGTCTCTGGTGAATTCTCTTACTCCCCACGCCTCTGACTGTACCCCAGTTCTTGTATCAATAAATAAATCTTTAAAAAAAAAAGATTTTACTCTTCTCAATACCTACTGTTGTATCTAAAGGGAAACTATCTGCACCCTTTCTTTTGGGGATCTAATTTGTTTTATGTTTATAAATTTCAGCTCGAGATCCCTGTGGTTATATCTCTGACTCCAAACTTATAGTCGTCTTTGAACTCTGACATATTAAACTATCCACCCAACATCTCTGCTTGAGGGCTGACTAGAGATGCCTAACTTTACATGTTATAAACTAACTCACTGTTTGCATAAACCGTATTCTTTATCTACCTTGTTGCCTAATTTTGACTGAAGACCATCCTTGAGTTTTATCTACTTATTATTTTCTGATAATTATACTTCCAAAAATTCATCTCATAGATCTTCACCCACATGGCCACCACACGAAGTGTTACAGTATCTTTCTCTCCTTATCTTTACTGAATTTCAGTTGCATTAAACTCTTGTATTCACCACTATCTTACACATCTCATTGCTTACTCATATTTTTTCAAGAAAAACTTAAATTTGAATACTTGGGCATGACTAGCTCTTTTCCTCATTCAGCTTTTATTTTAACTTTGTTTTCCTGAAACAAATGAGGCTTCCCCATGTATACTGCAATTTACTTCTACCCAGCTGCTTAATTACACAGCACTATATTTGTCTTTTTTTAACCCTTCAACTAATATTATTTTGTATACATTGCTACCTTCATTATTTAATATTTACTATCCCATTAAAATCTCAGAACCATAAAGACAGAATTCATCTCACCACTACTTACCAAGCACCTAGCATAAAGCCAGCAAATGAAACCCTACAAATATTTGTTAAAGGGCTGAATATTGAGACTGGACAATAACCAGGAGATATGCGCAATTAAGAAACAGAGGTAGGATAAGCTAGAATATACAAGCTATAATGCAAATTCTGTGAAGGCACATATATTTTGTTTTTTGTCACTTAATACCTTTGTCTAAGAACATTTCAACACATTGTGTGTATTCAAGAAATTGGTTGAATAAAGGGAAGAATATGGAAGGGAATGATTAATTTTGAATGACAGTATAAATGTTGGGATCATTTTTTCAAGGTAAATAAAATTGAACTATTTCTCTTTTCATATATGTTATAACTAGAAACCCCATTTTCTGGTAGCATATTCACTGTCTTATTCAGTAAACGAACAAAATGAGTAAAAACAGTTTTTTGGGGTCACTGTATAAAATCATGTAATCAAGATAATGAAGAAGCCTGAAATAACTTAAAAATCAAGGAGCTCTGTATTAAATGTACAAACCATCAGAATGGCATTCACAGAGGAGAAAAAAAGCAAAACACTGGTTTTTTCAACTTTGCTCAAAATAAAACAAGAATTTCAAATATGTTAAAATATGTTTTTGGTGACAGAAAACTCTCTAACACATCACATTGGTTTTCTGTAATTTTATACAATAGTAATTCAAATATATATGTCACCACACCACTTTGGGCACTTAATTTCTTCTCAAAATCTATGCTTTAGGTTAATTTTACCTACCACACTTATGTTTCTTTCCACTCTCCATGAAATTGAAAAGATGTCAAAGAAAACTGCTGCATTTTGGAAATTCAAAATGGAGAAAACAAAACTATGAACAGCATGTGGAGCAAAATAATCATCTATGGCTTGAATTTTACCTTTAAAATGATAAACAACTCTAAATCTGATACTATTTTAGAAAGGATAAGGGAATAAATTTGTATAATTAAACATCCCTCCAATTCTGTAAGTTTCTTTTTTTAAAAAGATTTATTTATGCATACAAGAACTGGGGTATAGGCCAGAGGTTTGGGGGGGGCAGTGAGAGGCTCCACCAGAGACAGAGAGGGGAACAGAAGAGGTAGACTGAAATACACTGCTGAGGGGAGCAGCGGGTGAGTCAAGAGAGGTCTGCTGCGCCATGTGGATAGCTCCTAGCCAGGGATCAAACTTGTGCTGCAGTGGCTGCAGATTGCTTCATAGGTTATGTCTTAACCCCTTTGCCACCAGGGATGCCAAATTTTGTATGTTTCATAAACATAAATAGAATTGGAAAAATGTGATATTTGAGCATGATTTGAGTTATAACTTTTAGAAAACATTCAATTTAATCTTTATCTACACATATTTTTTCAGCGAGACCAAGTAACTCCAACTCTTCTGCAAAAGCAAAGGCATTGTTATTTTTCATAGTCTGTTTTTTAATACCTGTTTTATGGTGTGCTACTTTTCACTTAGAAAAATTCCCTTTATAGGTCCCGATCCACTGACAGCATGATGATATTATTTATTTTTGACTTTGGTAGCAGATTGAATTTATAAGCAGTAATTTTTAGATAGTGTTAATAATAAGGTGCATGTAAGTTTCTTTGTAAAACTAAAATTGAACACTAAGTGGGTTTATTATGGTAAATTGTAAATCTATTACAGTCAATTGATTCATGAATCCTGCCAGGGGTGCTATTGTTTCTCCTTGAATCACAGATTTCTCCTAAATTTTTTGAAACCTGTAGCCTATAATTTATAAATAGGATACTATGATCTTGCTATAATAGTTTAAAAACACAACAATATTGTTTCAATTATTAGAGTCTTACTAGGCTTAAATGACACCATTTAAAAGAATGAGAGTGGAAATTTCCTGAGGTTTCCCAGGTGTTTGAATAGTTTCTCAACTTTAGAACTACGGACATTTGCACTAGACCGTGTGGGGGTGTGAGTGTAGGGGGATGCTGACATGTACATTTTACAATATTTAGTAGCATTTTCAGCCAGATGTTTATATTTAATAAATACCAATAGCCTTCATTGTAGTCTCAGTGAACAAATCTTTCCAGCTATAGCCAAATGTCCCACTGGAGAAATACTTCAGGCTGAGAATCACTGCTTGAAAAAAAAAATCCTTAAGCAAGCAAGTAGCCACTTAAAAATTAACTCTGTGGAAATCGGGTGTAAACTGGGCATATTTTCTTTCTAGTGCCAGGACTGTTACCCATCTTCAAAGGTCCAGTGAAGTTATGGTTTTGTCTAAAGTAACGGAGCTGAAATACATTATGTAGAAACTCACCACCAAGCAGTGACCTCTCCTTTCTTTCCAAGGGATATTGTGAGTCTCAAGTCAGGAGAATGTTTCTATCCTTTATCTTTTCCTCCAACCCCCTAAGGTAGAGGGAGGTAGCAACCATGTTAACTTTATTCAATCTGTGTTTGCTGTTAATAGTCACATCATTTCTCTCAAATTAATCTGTTCCTTGTTTCATCTTTGAAAGCTGTAACATTGATTTTTACCTAATTCTTTATAAAAAACATTCGTTAGTAAGTCATGCTTGTCTACATTTTACATTTATTTTAGAAAATAATGAATGTGTCTTGTAGTGACCCAAGCAAAGGTCTGAGAATTGTGACCCAAAGTCACCAAAAGTCAAAATTTTCTGCTGTGGGAAAAATAATAGATAGGAAGAGTATCACGCCCACCTTCAGAAGAGACAACCATCTTCACATGCAATTGATAGAAAGCCAGGTCTGTAAGCAGACTAACCACACGCATTCACCCTCTCTTGTTAAACAAGCAACCACACACAGCCTGGAGTGTGTAGAATTTTCTGACAAATGTAAAAATCCCCATGTAGACAGAGGGAATGAGTTGTGAAATTAACATCTGGATATCATTTGGTATTTAATATCTTAGGAACTTTTTTAAAAATAATTTTGTCCAAGCCCTCTTTATTGGTGTTGCAGCAGTTATTTTGTGCTGAAAAACCAAACCACCCAGAATCTTAATGAGGTGGTATGGTGAGCTCGAGTGTGGATTGTGGAAGAATCCAGAGAGACTGAAAGGTTAAAAGTAAAACAAAGTTTATTGAAAGTACTTTCCAAGGGAGGAAAGGAGCGGTGTCAAATTGACAACCTCCCCCACCCCTACCCCTGGCAAAAGTGCAACTAGCTTTTATATCTCAGCTTCCTTTGCATTGTGATTTCTTCTTGTTCACTTTGCAAGCACTATGTTAGCAAGTACTGGGTACTTTTGTGCTCAGGAAAAAAGAAGCAATCTTTTTGTTAAGGCTGTGGGATAGGAAATATTGCAGGTGGTTGAAGTGTTGGTGTGGACACTAACTTCCAGGAAACACTGCCAATGATTAAGGTGTTAACAGGGTGCCAACCCTAGACACAGATTTAATTTTGAAGTTTAATCTAACTCCACCATTTGATGACTTGAAAGGGTGACCATTTATTTACCTGAATGTTCTGTGACTTAACTGGATAGCATTCAACTACATGATTCTGCTGGTGTCAACTATATATATATATTTGATACATATATTGATACATATTTGATATATATTTGATATATATCATATATATAAATATATATATAATTTTTTATCATTTTCAGGTCAGGGAGCTATTCTGGGGGTGAGTGGGCTCTAAATGGGATGGCAGTAGTATTGGGCCACAAGTATCTTGTTTTCTCCAAGTGAGTTATGCTTGTTTATATGCAAGAACACTGGCTGCAACCTATCTTGAATCCAAAGTTGAGAACATGCATTTTAGTTGTATTAGATTCTCTTTGTCAAAGTCAATCACAGATAAGCCCTGATTGAGGGGACTGAGGTTTCAATTCCACCTCTTGATAAGTAGCATTACAAATTATTTTAGTCATACTTCTCATTAATCACAAGTGTTCTGAATTTCATTCATTGTGCTTAAAAACAATTAAATAGATTAAATAGATTGATATTTCAGAGAGGAACATATACTTAATTTTAGAAGATCTTATAACACAGGTGTTAAGACATTTATGACATAGGATTGTGTAATGTTTATAAATTCTTTTCTTTGAAGAACATGCACAGATATTTTGCAAATTGGACAACCTTGGAAAAAGGTATTGCTTCTTGGAAAACTGACTACTAAGCTTTCTCTTACTACATTTTTGCTCTTTTATCCACTCCCCCAACATTAAAATCTTGATACTTCAATGT
Organism: Talpa occidentalis; assembly: GCF_014898055.3. NCBI lineage: Eukaryota > Metazoa > Chordata > Mammalia > Eulipotyphla > Talpidae > Talpa > Talpa occidentalis. The sequence goes on from NW_023604972.1 coordinate 16,138,331, forward strand.
CCTCTGATGGGAGAGCAGAAATTGTCTTTTTTACTTTGAAATTGACTAAGTATTTTACTGTGTACACGTAAGCATTTTCTTGTAATAGTTGTCTAGATTCATTTCCTTTTTGAGGGAATCATGATTTAATTAATATGCACAGGATCTTTTTAAAAATGTTTTTGGTTCATATTCAGAAAACAGATGCTCTGAGGCTATGTCAACTACATAACTTTCTACCACATCAACAATTATAAGCACTTTGCTTCTGGCTTCTTTCCATACCTTTTAAGATTTTAAAAATCTGTATTACATCATTTTATCTGTGGTGTCTGTATATTTTTAAACTAGTCACACGGAGATTTTGATTAAAAATCGGCTAAACTATTTGTATAAACTTATGGACTTAGGATTCATGTGAAATTTTATATAATATTATATATACATTTTTCTCTTAAAGAGCTAAGCTGTGTCTTCAAAGATACTGTAGTTGTAATACTATGAATCAAAGGACAAAGACTAGGCCATGAAGAAACAAAGCACAGTAGAAAACAAAATATTAAAAAAGGATATAATAAATAAAGAGCAAGGAGGAGAGGATTGATGTAGGATTGTAAAAATATCTTTTAAATGCATGAATATTCTTTCTCTTTCTTTCACAGTTTTATTTGCTTTTACTCTTTCCTGAGTAAGTTGTATAATAAAAGAAATACCTATTATTTTCCTGAATCCTCCAGCATGTTTTGAAACTGTCTATGGTTTAAATTGGGGTGTACAAAATCTTCAGATTGATTTGACATCAGATCTGGTCCTAACACCGTTTACAGCTGAGATGAGTTGGTTAAGTCTCACTAAGTCTCATTTATTCAACAGTAAATTAAACATGAAAGTAGATACTAAATAGTTTCACTGCAAAATTAGATTTTATTTAAAAAATTTAAAAGTTACTGAAAAACATATCTGTCCTATATATATCAGTTATTTTGTGATTGTAGACTATTTTTTTTTTTGAAAATTGAATAACCACATTCTATTCTCTCTCTAGTATAAATAGAGATTTTATTATATATTTGTGGTAAAAATGTATGTCTGCAAATATATGAGAAGTCAGACCGAGGTATTTTAATTAAACACTTGTAGCTGCATTGTTTAAAACTTCAAGAACATTCATGAAATTCAGTTGTGTTGATCTCATATTGATGTGCTTTTGACAAATCAAAAGTTTCTAAATGTTTAATATAAAGTTGATCCAACCAAGTGAAAATTAATTAAAAGGCTAATCAGCATTATTGATAGCAACACATAGTGTTATTTATGACCTACATAGTAATGACATGACAATTCTTCATATTACGAGAGAGAAAATGAAGAATTGCAATGTATAATGACAATAAATATAAAAATAGATAAGAGGGACTACATTAAATCAATATGTTCACTACAGAAAGGAAACCATCAACAAAATGAAAAGGAAATCTACCAAATGGGAGAAAATATTTTCAAATCATATCTGATAAGGGGCTGATAGCCAAAACATATAAATGGTTAATACAACACAATAGCAAACAAATAACCCAATTAAAAAATGGTCAGAAACTCTGAATAGATATTTTCCCAAAGTTGAAAACAGGTACATGAAAAGGTGCACCAAATGACTAATCATCAGGGAAGTAGAAATCAAAATCACAATGAGCTATCATCTCACACATAGCACCAATAGAATGGCTATCAACAAGGAGACAAATAGGTGCTGGCAAGAATGTGGTACAGAAAGAACAGTGTGTGTTGTTGGTGGCAATGTAAATTGGCCCAGCCACTCTGAAAACAATATAGAGGCTTCTCACAAATTTTAAAATACAACTTTCATATGACCAAGCAATTCCACTTCTGGCTGTTTGAATAAAAAGAGCACGGGGAATCAAAACGATATGCATGCCCATATTCATTTAACATTATTTACAAGTGCCAAGATATGGAAGCAATAAGATATTGCTCAATCATCCAAAAAATAATGAAATCTTGTCATTTTCAACATAATAGAGGGAATTTCAGAGCATTATGCTAAGAGAAATAACTGAAACAGAAAGACAAATATGGCATTACCTTATATGTGAAATCTACAAGACAAGCTCATAAATGCAAAGTTCAGACTGGTGAGAGAGGGGAGATTCTTTGGGAAGGGATGGGTGAAAGGGATTAAGAAGTACTCACTCCCCACTATAAGATAAATGCCAGGGAAATATAATGTACAACATAGGGACTGTCATTAATAAACTATATGGTGTATTTGAGAGTTGTTAAGAGAATAGATCTTACAAATTTCATTATGTGAAGAAATTTGCAACTATGTGTGGTGATGGATGTTAAAAAATTGTGATGATCATTTTGTAATATATACAAATATTGAATATTTGTGTTGTACATCTGAACTAATATGTTTTATGTTAATTATATTGAAATTTATAAAAAGAAATTTATTTGCCACGACTATTTAATCTCCCTGAGGTACAGTTCATAAGAAAAGTAAGATAAATGCTTATTTATTTTCCTGAGTGTTCATAGTAATGGTTCATATTCTAGCTATTTTTAGTGGTCAAAATGACTTGTGTCTTATTTCCATATATTCTAATTTTGTGGGGAAAGACTGTCTTTTTAAGATCACAAGGCTTTTAAAATATACATTTAATGTCTTCTAATCAGTTATAACCACTATTAATATTTTGTAGGCTATTTTGTTGAAAATTTCAAATGTATACTATTAATGAGAGGATAGTAAATGATGAATCTGTGTACCAATCTCCCAGTTTAAATATTAGCACTTTATAGGAAAGATATATATATATATATTTATCTTAGGTAACACTTTAGCTAGGATAACATATGAATATTTAGAATTTACTTCTAAATAAATTGTGTCTAAATAACATGAGTTATTTTATTTAGAAGTGGACTATATAGGAATAATTTTATGCATATATATTCTGTAAATATTTACTGCATATCTCTGATAAAATGAGATTCATTAAAAATAAAATTATGTCAACAATACCATATTTATAAATATTATTATTATGGTATCTCAGAACCATCAAATAACCACTTAGCCATCACATTTCTGCAATTTTCTTACAAATATATGTATTGTGATTACATTTTTTCTTTGAGTCTGTAAACAAGTAGGGACAATGTACTGTAATCCTTTGTTAATGTCTCCTAATTCTCTTTTAATTTGAGCTCCCCTCTTGTACCTTTTTCATTCTTTGACATTTTTTATAGCATAAAATGATTTTTATGTACTAGAGATTTTCCTGTAGACTTTCCTAGTTGGAGCTGGCTGACTTGATTACTATTAAATGGTTACAAAAATGTTGTTATTATTTATATGAGTTGTTTATGTAATTAAGATATTAACCTTTATTTTATACGTAGTCCACAAAAACCTTCTTACCTTCTGTAGCTTGTCTTTCATCTCATGATTTTTTTTTTTTTTCTATGTAGAAGCTTTGGAGTTTGATGTGTTCTCACTGGTTGATTTTTGTTTTTGTTGCCTGTGCTTTGCTGCTTATAATCAAAATATCTTCACCACATTCAATGTCAAGATGCTTTCCTGCTATGTTTCTTCTAGGAGTTATATGGCATCTTATGTTTATGTCTTTGCTCCACTTAGAGTTAACTTTTATGAATAGTGCGAAGGGTCCGTTTTCATTTTTCTTCAAGTCTATCTCCAGTTTTCCCAGCACCATTTGTTGAAAAGGCTATCCTTTCTCCATCTGGTGTTCTTAGCTACCATGTCAAATATTAATTGACTGTGCAAATCAGGATTTCATCCTGGACTCTCTATTCTGTTCCATTGGTTTATATTTGAGCAAGTACAATAATGTTTTATTAATATGCCTTTGTAGTAAAGTTTGGAATCAGGGAACATGATACCTCTAATTTTTGTTCTTTTTACTCAGGATTGCATTGGTTATTATGGGTCTTTTGTGATTTTACACAAATTTTCTGTGAAGAATGTCTTTGATGTTTTGAAAGGTATAGCTTTAAATCTATAGATGACTTTGGATAATATGGGAATTTTAACAGTACTAATTCAGTTTGTACCTACTCTAATAATGTGCTAATGAAAACGGAAGGTGAAAAGCCCTTATTTACCAAAAAATCAGCAGAAAGAATTCTGAAAGGGTTTCTGGACAGGGTGACAGTTACCCAGAAATTTGAAAAATGTGTAGAATTATTTGCTTAGCATGGTGCTTTAGTCTGCTAAGACTACAATAGAAAGATACCAAAGAGCAAGTTTCTCAGATAACAGACACCTATTTTCTCACTGTTCTGGAGGCTGAAAGTCTTCTCTTTCTGCCTAGATGATTGCCACCTTTTCTGTGTTCTTCATAAGGCTACTCTGTCTGGAGACAGAGAGAGACAGAGAGAGATTAAGAGAAAGAGAGAGAGAACTGTCTGTTCAGAAAATTGTTTTTAATATTTATGAGGGAGAGCCAAGAAACTACTAGAATAACTGCATATTATCTGAGAGGACATTCAATGGAAAATTCCCCAAAATTAGCATCACATTTTGAACAGGTCACTTAAAATGTGACAGAGTGTCAATTGTTTAGCAGTATATCTAGTTTTTGATTTGCTTTTCATCAGTCCAGTATGAATAATTAATTTGCTTGATTGTAAATTCTTTTTGCTGATTTTTTGGATAAGTAATAATACAACTATATTCATTACATTTGATAGGAGATACTATATAGAAATAAGGAAAGAATTATTGAAAGAAATATGTACCCCCAACAGAGAAAAAAAAATAAAGATTTGGCAAATGCAGGATTTTGGAATGAAATTTGAATCTTGTTGACCAATACATGAGCAATTTTGATCAAATTAATAAAGTTGAAATGATACAATGTCTCTTAAATAAATTACCCTGCAGCACTGTACAAATATTTTTAAGGCTATCTGATTATATATATATATATATATATATATATATATATATACATATATAATTTTTTGTGTATTTCAAGAGTTGGATTCCATAAAGCTTCTTTTGTGGACCTTAAACAGGTTGCTATGACAGTTAAATTTTTTACATATTTGCAGAGAATGACGATGATTTATTAAATACAGTTTTAACACTTTGATTTGAAACAGCTGGAGGTGGTAACCTGTAATAAATTAATCTATTATGAATTATGAAATTATTAATACAGCTTGACTTAAACATCTGTGGTTCATAGAAATTAGGTGGAATTATTTATGGGTACCATTTCCCCTTTCTGCCTTTCCTAACTGCATTTGATGAATGGGGTTGGCATATCTTTGTCATTACATAGGGAGTAGAGTCTGTGCCAAAACATATGGCTCAGGTTTTAAAAGTTAAATTACATGAATATTTATGAATCCACTGTCCAATCTACAGAAAATTCTAAAAGATCCGATGATTGAGATTAGTGTTTAGTGAGAAAATGTTGGATTTAAATTTAAAAAAATAACTACCATTTATTAATTATTAATTTCTAGACATTGCTAATAGTTTTATCTCCCAGGTTTAATTTAACAGCTCAAAACATTTTATAAATAAGCATACTATGTAACTCACCAAAATCATATTGCTATGAAGTTATAAAGCCAGCATTGACAAAATATATCCATTTCTAGATATCAGGCTCAATTTTCTCATCTGTAAATTTGGGAAAATATACCAGCCTCTCTGACTCATAACACTCTTTTGAGGTTCAAATGTAAGAGCAAAATTCTTTTTAATTATATCATCTAAGTTTCGTAAAATTGTTTTTCTAAATGTGGCTAAGTAATTATACTACCCCTTGGAATAGTTGCCCATACAAGGAATGCATAGAGAGCTGAGAAGTCAAAGGGAAAGCGAAATAGTAGAGTTGTGTTGTGTGTGCTGCCAACATATTACGCTGTACTGTGTCAGGGTGGGGAACACTTAGTTCCCCACTAGCTGCAACTTCTAACACATGTTAAAAGATTTCACCCAAGGCCTTTAGTATGGGGGAGCCCAATATAAAAATGACAAAAAACCTCTTTGTATATCTGATGTTAAATCAGAAAAATCGAGATTTCTGGACAAAATGATGACATTGTCTTGGCTGGATGTTGTGGTTTAAGACAAAGAAGATAAGTGTCAGTGTGTTATGGAGAAGCAAGATTTGCTTGTTCATTTCTTTTTTTTTTTTTCATTCATAACATCCCAGAGTTTATGTGTCTATAATCTCTGTTCTACTTATATTTTCACTCCTTAATCCAGTGAGTTGAGGTATGTCAAACAAGGCTATTTTCAAATTGTAGTTTTCTTCCTCTATGTAAATTCAACCAATAATTAAACCATACTGCTAGGTCAGAGTCAGGTCTGCTGAGATTCTTTATTTTCAATTGCTAGGCAAATGTATTTTTGACGTCATCTATCATTGGAGCTTGAGACACTTTACCAATTTCTGAACCAATTAAGATATACTTAGAATTCAGAAAAAATACAAATGCAAATGACACATTTCTTATAGAAAACACAAAATGAAAGGATGTTTTGTAATGCATTGTATCAGTGGTCTTCATGGCACTGGGATGAGACATTATATCCCTGGTCACTGCAACGATAGATAGTGCAGACATATTTGGAGGGGTGGAGTCTTTATTTATTTTTTTTTAACTATATGACCAATAATTGCATGCTCTCTACAGGCAATTATAACTAAAAGAAGGTGAGAAATGGGGTGAGCTATGCATGTCTAGTTATCAATCCCATGTTATTCATGTCTAGTTACTGATCCCACATTACTGATCAAATAATTCATTTTCTTTGTAAGGCATGACTGAAAGGGTAGAGGTACGCCTGAGTAGTGTTAACTGATGTCTCTTCATAAGGAAACATGAAATAAGTCGGAGCCCACACAACACTAAAGTCCATTGTTCCCAGAGCTTCCGTTGTACATTTTTCCTGTATATATCCTTAGAGTCTTTTCCTGAGATACAGGACCAACTTCTTAAATAAGATTCTCGTAATCTAGAATCGTGCCCATTTCCTTCCCAAGTTACTGAAGAGTCACAAACAAGAAAAGGGAAATTGTGAGAGTAAAGTGAAAGCAAAATTAATGCACCCAGAATGGAAAGCAAAGAGAAAGGAAGCTAGTCTTTATTTTAAGCTAAATTCTTGGTTGAAGTCAGAACAGAATCATAGTGGCTACTTGACTATACCTAGAGTGAACAGGTAAAAAACCTGATGTATTAATTGCTTTACTTACACTTATATATGATGTTCATTATTCTCCAACCTTCAGTGTATGTGTATATTTATTTCCTTTTGATTCCCTAAGCCTTAAATAATATTCTATGGTGTGTTCTGTTGCTTGACGGAAAGAAATGCGGTGGATACCCAAGAGACTGAGCAACAAAGGAAAATATTTTTATGAGGCTCATCTGACCATTCTTTTTTTATTTTTTGCTTGCCACAAAAGAAAGGTAATAACCTTCTTTATTCAAAGCAAAATGGCCACTGTCTGTGTCACTCATCATTATTTGTATTGAGCATTAGATATGATTTGTGGAATTAGCAGATAAAAGCTATTTATAATTCTAATGATAGAAATTTCAGTTCCTAGGTTTGATTGTTTTGGCATTGTTATTCATACTCTAAAAATTGTGACAGGCACATTAAATTGTGTTCCAATTTTCTTCCTGTAAACACGTGTAACCCAAGATGTAGAAAACAAAAATACCTAATCAATCTCATTTGCAAAAATAAAATTGTGTTTTCCATAAGAAATCAGATCAAATTTTGATATTTTAAGCAAAATCCTCTTGTATTGAACAGACTAATCCACTCCATAAACCATGGCATAAAATTTGACAAATTCAGTATTTCCTTGTATAATATAGTTAATTTAAAATACTATAATAATTTTTATTGTGTGAAATACAACATTTTTGGAAATAATTTCTGAAAGAACCAACAAGATTGTTTTAGATCTGCAATATCTCAAAAATTATATAGTAAAAAGCTGCTTGAAAAATGCAGATACCTTGTCTCCATTTTCAGATATTTTGATACAGTAGCACCACAGAGGTGGCCAGAACCTTCAAAATTTTTTTCCAGTGTCACAATTAACACTGACCTTGTTAAAGGGCCCCTACTGTAAAATTGCTAAGTAAAATGTCACCTCTCTGCTTAGGAGGAGCTTTTACTAACCTTTGTTTGATTGTTCCTTCTTGTAATCCTGTAAATGTCACGTTGTTAATGCTAACTCTTCCAACGGACCTTTTCTGACTGCTCATGTTACTGTCTATCACATCTCCCTGTTTAACTTCTTCATAACTCCAGTCAATAACAGTATTTGGATTTTCCTGTCATGCTCATGTCTGTATCCCTGTGCTCTTAACAATACTTGGTACATACTGTACGATAAGTATTTCTTTGCTGAATATTGAAGGATGGGACCAGTGCCTAATCAGCAGTCCTAATCATTGGATGATAAATGGATTTAATCTTTCTTACTAAAAAACAAACATATTCATTATAGGAACGGCACCTCACATGGCTGTTAATCCAAAATGGAGAACAACTCTTCATTAACAAATTCACACCACCCCTAAAAATGTTTTGGGACTCTCTTCTACTTTTATTACTGTAATCAAATGTCATACATGCCTTTACACTTCGATATATTTTATGCTACTTTGTAGTTTATATCAGGTGTTGTCAGCAACTCACTCATAGCCTTGCAAATATTCAGTGTGCTCTGACCAAGTTCTAAAAGCTGGTGCTCTCATCTACACACTTGAGATGGAATCTCAAGCAAATAAGTACCCCAGTTCCCTTGTCACTTGAGTAAAAAATGTGTTTTACATATTTACTCATATTTAAGCCACTGTCATAGTTGCTTTAATAAATAAACTTAATTGTTCTCTTATTTTTTTCAACACCACTTCTTTCTATTAATGTATCTGAAAATTAAAGTATTTGACCTTGAATTTGTTTCAGAGTAGGCTCTGGGGAAACCCAAACTAAGTCATAGCCTTTTCCATATTTTCATATGGTCTGCCATCTTTTTAACATACCTGAAACACATTCGGTCTTTAGTAAATATTTGTTGAATGAATAAATAATCGGCATCTGCATTGTTCTCTCTTGTTTTCCCTTCAGAATCTTTTAACTCTTTTTCCATCATCTCTACCTAGCAAACTATTAGATATCTTTCAATTCACAATTAAAATGCTAACTCCTTTTGAAGATTCTCCACAACTTTGCAGAATTTCTAATATTTCTTCTAGATTTTCATGATATTTGACATATATATAACTGTGATTTTTTGAGCATCTGTACTGCATTATCATTCCTTTATTTGCCAGTGTTCCCTATCAGTGATTACATATAGCATGCTCTTAGTGAAAATTGATAGAAATAACGCACAAATGAAATATACTGAACATTTTCTGTATTCTGGTCTCTTCCTGATTCTACATAATCTATATTAATGTCTCCTCAGGTTTCCCAGGTTAATTATTTACCCAAATAAATATTATCTGTCTCTTATAATTATATTAGCATCTTACTCTGAGCATCTGCATAACTAGTTTAGAGTAAAACTGAACATAGGAAAACATTTGCATATTGTTCCCTCCATGTACCCTATTATTTGATTTTTTCCTTTATTTAGGTATTTGTGGTTCTTGTTTCTCAGCTTCTATTATGACAGTCCTCCTGAACAAAACCTCACATTTTTTGTTTGTAGATGTGTG